>NC_137610.1:22466489-22751489 GCF_963280865.1 Gymnoscopelus braueri | reverse complement strand
ATCAACCTGCCGTCAGCTATTTTGGGCATGATATTATAAGGCTAGACTAGAGCTTGCAGATCGACTATTTTTGCTACATTTGGGCGACACTGTCGTACAATGCATGAATAGTCTATGGGGTGATGGTGCCATAACCAGATGAATCTTGATAAAAAAAAGATCTATCACCTGTTGCCATTGTTTGTTGCAGCTGTGAAGCACATTACTAGGCACATACATTGTAAGTACTGTGTTTTGAAAACGTTTCTATCAAATAAAGATTATTAGTATTATTATTATAAATAGAAACCCCACATATCTGCAGGTGCACTACTTCTATTGCACCTGCAAAGCGTAGTGCACTTGGATATAATATTTTAATATTTCTCTCTGATAACAGACCTTTTCACTCAGTGCTCTGCATTCATATCGCTTAGTTCAACACCTATTAAATAGAAGTCACAAGAGCAGCTCAGGGCACAGCTGTAGACCTGACCTGACTAGTGAAGCTCAATGGACCCGCTCTATTGCTGGTCCTTATGGGCAGCCAATTAACACTTGCAGTAAAATAATCTGGAAGTATTCATATTTATTTACAGTCAAAGAATAATCGAAGGATGTTCAGAGATACAGATATAAATCACATACTCACTGAAATAGAATAAATTATGTCCAAAGAAAGTTGTGCAGAAGGAATCACATTCATTGCACTTTCACACAAATTTCATTGGCTTAAACACAATACATTATAGCTAAGACTATTATCATCAATCATCATCATGAAGCCTTATGTCTTTACACTGTATATAGCTTACACTAACTCTGATGCTTTTTATTCTCCTCAGAGGAATCAATATACTGTTACACACCACACAACTTCACCAGAGACCAGGCACTGTATGCACGAGGCTACTGCTGGACGGAGCTGCGTGACGCTGTGCCTGGGGTGGAGCCTGCACTTCGGCCATCACTGTTTGAACATAAGTTCTTGCCCTATGCTCTGTTGGCATTTGCTGGCATTATGTACATCCCTGCACTGGGCTGGGAGTTCCTCGGGTCCACGAGGCTCACCTCCGAGCTCAACTTCCTGCTCCACGAGATCGACAACTGTTACCACCGGGCTGCCGAGGGTCGGGCCCCAAAGATTGAGAAGCAGATCCAGTCCAAAGGGCCCGGTATCACGGAGCGAGAGAGGCGGGAGATCATAGAGAATGCGGAGAAGGAGAAGAGCCCCGAGCAGAATCTGTTTGAGAAGTACCTAGAGCGACGCGGGCAGAGCAATTTCCTCGCAAAGCTTTACCTGGGGCGCCACCTGGGTATCATCTGCCTCAGCTCCATCCCCATCTCCTACCTGAGCACCTACTACGCCCGCCAGCGCCAGAATGAGTTCACCTGCGCCCTGGGGGGACCCCCAGACACCAGCAGCTACTCGGAACTCAAGCTCAGCGTCAACTGTAAGCTGCCTGCCGTGCAGCTCCAGCGCATCATGGCAGCAGTGGATTTAACTCTGCTCTGCACCATGAACCTCATCATCTTGCTCAATCTGCTCCATCTGTTTGTGGTGCGTAAATCTAACTTTGTGTTCGACAAGCTGCACAAAGTCGGCATCAAGAAGCGGCGCCGCTGGCAAAAGTCACAGTTCTGCGACATCAACATCCTGGCGATGTTCTGCAACGAGAACAGGGACCACATCAAGTCCCTGAACCGGCTGGACTTTATCACCAACGAGAGTGACCTCATGTATGACAACGTGGTGAGGCAGCTGCTGGCTGCCCTGGCCCAGTCCAATCACGATGCCACGCCCACTGTGAGGGACACCGGTATGCAGACCATGGACCCCGACATGGACCCCTCTGTGGTTGGAGTGGGTGATATAGGCATGGATCCGCTGGTTAGCAAACGGCCCCGCAAGAAGATGAAGTGGATGACATCCTCACATCCACTTCCTCAAGCGTTCAAGGTAAGTCACTGGTCATCACAATCTCCATGTTTACTGTACATGAGTGTACTTAGGTTAGATCCGATATGAAGCTTCATCTTTATTGTCTCCACCAGGCCAAAGGCATGGCGAGAGTATGTTTTACCCCCTGTCCGTCCGTCCGTCCGTCCGTCCGTCCGTGCGTGTGTCCGTCCGTGCGTGTGTCCATCCGTGTGTCATTCTGTCATTCTGTGTACAGCTAATCTCCGGCACCGTTGGCTTGATCGCAGCGAAACTGTGCACACACACTCCCTGGATGCCAGAGCAGAACCTCTGCCCCAACATTTTCACATGGGCCTGTTATAGCGCCACCAGGAGGCCGATTTGTGAAAAACCCATTATTTTATATTACTCCTACAGATTTTATCCAAACATCACGCAAATCAGTACACAGTATCTCTATAGTCATGTGATCAACACGGATCTGTCCAATTTTCCATATTCCATTCTGATTGGCTAAGGTTGGCTTCCAAAGTTTGCGGGATTGGTCCGTTTTGAACAAAATGCCTCAAATCATGAACGCAGCTTCATTTCTGTGAAATTTCACACGCACATTCTCATTAGGCCGAGGAAGAAATGCCACTTTATTTTTTTTAAATCAGCCTCATGGTGGCGCTATAGCAGGCCGATTTGCATTTTTAACTATAACTGCACCGATCTGTGTGAAACTTTGCACGCACACTCCCTAGAGTGTGCGTGCAAAGTCAAGGAAAAACATCTGCCCTGCATTTTTCACATTTGCCTTTTATAGCGCCACCAGGACGCCGACTTATGTAAAACACATATTTTGATATTAAGCCTTCAGATTTTATCCAAATTTCACGCAAATCGGTACACATGATCTCCATAGGCGGAGGAGACCTGTGCTCCGAGGAGCACTTTTTCTAGTTCCAATATAAAAATGTTTCTAGGTTTTACATTCTACTTAATAAAAATATAGAAACACCATTGCTGCTTAGATCAGTATTGAATCAAAATATAGAACACGTTTCTTTTGCGCTTACATCACTCAAGTTCGGACAGATCCGTCTTGATCACATGCCCATAGATATGTGTACCGAAAAATCTGTAGGGGTAATATAAAAAAAATGGGTTTAGCAAATAAATAAAAAAACGTTATAGTAGGCTAATGAGAAACGGGTGGCTTTTCTTCCTTGGCCTAGTGGGAATGTGAGTGCAATGTTTTACGGCAATTGGACGCTGTGTTCATGATTCATGAGCATTTTGTTCAAATCCTGCTAACGTTGGAAACCAATGTTATCAGGATAACATTGGCTTGATCACATGACTATAGAGATAATGTGTAGTGTGTACGTTTGGACAAAATCTGCAGGAGTAATATCATTCTTTTATAGCGCCTCCTGGTGGCGCTATAACAGGCCAATCTGAAAAATCTGGGGCAGAGGTACTGCTCTGGCATCCAGAGAGTGTGTGTGCACAGTTTTGACGTAGATCGGGCTAACGGTGCCGGAGGTTAGCTGTTCACAGACGGACACACAGACGGACGGACACACGCACACACGGACGGAAGGAAAGGGGGCAAAACATAGCCTCGGCCACGCCTTCGGCCTGGCGGAGACAACTACAACCACCTGAGTACCACCTCAGAAATATATTTGTCTCTCTAAGAACCCTGACAACTGTCAATGATAAATAATATTCTTATTAGGATGGTACAGGGGGATGCCCTCATCCCACTGTACTTCATTCATTCAAACAAACAAACACACACACAGGGCATGCACACAGTCTTTCTTTATTCAATAGAGAATAGTAGATTAAGAAAGCTATGTAGGATAAAAACCCTTTCACAAAAATAGGGAGTTTGCAGAATATATTACAGATTGTAGACAGTTTTGTTTTGATTTGTTTTGATGATTTTCACAGCACATTACACGGTAGACATTACATTAATTACACATTCATTCATGCGAAAATCTCCCTCTGCTTAGTGCTTAGTATCTTGAAAGTTGTACCCATCAGGACACACTGCAGTTATATTCCTAACTCTCTGTGCACAAAAACCAACCCACCCCGTAACTGTGTGAATTGTGTTCAGCACAGCACAGGGATTCTTGGGACATTAACTGAGTTCACTTTGAAGGATGCTTCCAATTGAACAGGCCTTCAGCACAATGCCTCTTAGAAAAAAGCTTAACAAAGACTTGTGCAACTTCCTCTGCTTTATCAGAATGAACAGCTCACGTTGCATCATTGCATTCATACACACTCAAATCCTTAGTTTTGCCCTTGCAGGTCTGTAACTCTGGAACCAAATGTACAATTTGTACACTCTCTAAGTTAAATTAACACTGAGTATTTTACTGTGCAGAGAAGTAAACATGAAAAGTGTGTGGAATGACTTTTCTGTCCTTTGCAAAGGAACCCCTGACTATGACACGCTTGGAGACAAACACCAAGCCTGACAAACCCAAGCCCCTCAGACGGAAAACGGTGGCGGACAGCTTCATTGCACCACTTCTGGATAGTAAGGCTAAGAGCACACAGCATCCTCCCACTAAAGGTAAGTGGCTATGTCCACCAAGGCGTTTTTTTTTTGTCTTGAGCGCAGCGTATGTTATGAATTGTTGTCTCCGCCAGGCCGAAAGGCATGGCCGAGACTATGTTTTGCACCCTGTCTGTCCGTCCGTCCGTCCGTCCGTCCGTGTGTGTGCAGCCAAACTGTGCACACCCACTCCCTGGATGCCAGTGCTGAACCTCTGCCCCAAAGTTTTCACATGGGCCTGTTATAGCACCACCAGGAGGTCGATTTTTGCTAAACAATTTTTTTGACAGTACTCCTACAGATTGTGTCCAAACATCGTGCAAATTGGTACACAGTATCTCCATAGTCATTAAACAAAACAGGTCTTTCAGATTTTTCAGATTCCATCCTGATTGGCTACGATTGGCTTCCAAAGTTTGCAGGAGTGCTCCGTTTTGAACAAAATGCCTCAGATCATGAACACAGTGTGCAATTTCTGTGAAATTTTGAACGCACGTTCCCACTAGGCCGAGAAAGAATTGCACCGATCTGTGTAAAACTACCTTTTCCCTGCATTTTTCACATTTGCCTTTTATTGCACCACAGGAGGCCGACTTATGTAAAACATTTTTTTTTAATATTACGCTAATCGGTACACATGATCTCTATAGTCATCAAGATGGATCTGTTTCATATTCCATCCTGATTGGCTAAGATTGAGATCTAAAGTTTGCAAGATTGGCCCGTTTTGAACAAAATGCCGCAAATTGTGAACGCAGCGTCTGATTGCGGTGAAACTTTGCACGCACATTCGCACAACATTAAGAAACAAATGCCACCCTTTTAACATTGCCCTTATATAGCGCCACCAGTAAGCAGATTTTTGCTAAACTATTTTTATATTACTTGTACAAATGTTGTCCAAACATCACGCAAATCGGTACACATTATCTCTATAGTCAAGTGATCAAGACGGATCTGTCAGATTTTTCATATTCCATCATGATTGGCGAATTCCGAACATTACTGGCCCACAACAAACTACCTGACCTGGCGGACACCTGTAACCAAGGAGCACTTTTTCTAGTTTTCAATGGGAGTGCCGCATATTTACGCTATGCTGGAAAGTGTGATGAGGCACTGAGCTCTTCTGGGCTGCACATTCACTTCTGGCATTTTATCTGGTTGCAGAGAGGCGAAATGTTTTCAACTCTTGGCGTTTGGATGAGAGCACCTTGCATTTTTAGCTGGGGAAAAAGACCTTGAGACAATATATGATGGCATGCATAATGGCTGACATTGCAGTGTTGGTGAAATCATCTCAACCGTTTATGTTGCATTGCAATGTAAGTTTTCAATGAACATTTAACGGCAACCTCTCAAATCAATCTGCTGCATTTTCAACTACAGATTTAAGTGGGATAGAAAAAAAACAGACTCGCAACTTCTATCTGGATGTCCACCCGTACATGCTGACCCGTAAGCCCAAAGTGGAAGCTACTATCACAGAGCCGCTGCCCTCGGATCACCCACTGGATGCGGTGTACCTTGAAGGGACGCACACTGTGGTCCATGTGTCTGCTGCAATGACAGGTAACCTCTTTCTGTTCCCAGGTGGAATACACCACCTTGGCAACTTGGCAACCTTGGCCAAGGGGGGATTCCCCTTTGACTGAGCGGTACATGTTTCCCATGTGAGAGACCCAAGCTTGTCCTGTGGGGGGTGGGGGATCCAGGATCTCATCCATGTGGTTACAAGTGTTATTTGAACTGCTTTCAACCTGGTGCACCTACTTCGGGGCATGTCAGCGAAAATTTTGAAATAATTTCAAAAATGTTTCACGTTTTCTACGATTTTCAGAAATTGCGAAAATACCATCGGCTATTTCCACTATTTTTCAAATAGGGCTCAAGTGGTTGATGAATACAAGTGTCACAGTGCCATGCTGACGACACGCATATGTTTGTGTTCGTAGGTTTCATCCATTATTGTATTTCACTCTTTCATTCTTCAGAAAACAAGGCACACACTCCGGAGTCGACCGACGCTGCTGGCTTTTCCACATCGTTGACCCTGACCACCACTGCCTACGTGAACGGTGTCAGCCCCAATGCGCCCTCCAGTGAAGACGCCCTCAGCCCCCAGACCTCCACTGAACCTCTATCCCTGATGGAACAGTCCGAGACTCAGCCTGGGCCCTTGACCATTGCCTCTGGACACCAGCTCCTGATGCACCATGCTCTCTTTGACGAGGAAGAGGAAGAGGCCAACTGCAGAGATCGACTGGCAGAGAGACCTGTGGAGCTCATTGCTGCTGGAGAATGTTGAGTTCTCACCCCCGACCCTAAACACTGCAATCTGCACACATAAACCTGCAATGCCAAATCACCTCTTCTACCGATTAGTCACCTGCTCTCTTTCGCCGACTGTTCTGTATTGGGTGATGGGCAGACACTGAAACAGAAAAGGAACGCCCTGTAAGGTTTATGCAAACAGTTATCGTTTGACAGGAAGATAATGCGTGTTATAAGAATCCAGTGAGACAAAAGATTCATGCAGTTAACAGGGGATAACAGTGTATTACTGTAGGAAATGATGTCACATCTATGTCTCAGGATGACTCGCAGTCTGCAGCCAATCACCTATACCAATGAAACCAGCAGTGATATGATTCAACAGGGTGCTAAGAGTGCAGAGTCATGAGTAATATCTGTGTGGCAAAGGGAAGGAATGAACAGGGCTGAAGGTAAAAAAATGCATATCGTCAAAGAGGACTGTATTATGGCTTCAAACTAAATGTACATTGAACACATGCGCGGTAACGCTTACTCCCTTTATTGCCAAGTAGACAGGTAGATCACGCAATACCCTTGTTGGAAACTGCACAGAAAATATGCAAAAGATCACAACATATTTGTGGCAATAATGTATGCGCTTAAAACATGTTTCATGGTACACCATACATGTGTTTATGAGGTGTTTCACCACTTAAACCCTATACACTTTGTTGTAGGTCAAATAGTGAAAATAGCCAATCCACAAGCACATAATGAGCCACGTCGAGCTGTGCTGAGTTTGTAGTTCGGTTATTTTTGCAGAATGTTCACCGATTCTCACAGAATGTTCACCTATTAGAATGCCCAGAATACGGACACTAGGGTTCATGTGTTTAATATGAAATGGATTCATCTTCGCCACAAAGTATGATCTACTCACGCCACACCATGTTCAGTAAACCTAATAATGGGAATATGTCCTGTTATAGGGAACAAACACTGAAGGACAGACTGAAACATTGTCTAACATGAAAGTGTGTGAGATAACTGATATGAGGCAGTGCAGGAAAAGACTTTCACTTCAAATGTCACTATGTGTACAGTAGTATTGTCTAAAAGCAGGGGTAGAATCTGCTGAATGGCTACTGGACATCTGGTGGCTATTGAAAATCTGGTCAAATGATTGTGTGTGTGTGTGTGTGTGTGTGTGTGTGTGTGTGTGTGTGTGTGTGTGTGTGTGTGTGTGTGTGTGTGCGTGCGCGTGCGTGCGTGCGTGCGTGCGTGTGT
This sequence comes from Gymnoscopelus braueri, assembly GCF_963280865.1. Taxonomy (NCBI): domain Eukaryota; kingdom Metazoa; phylum Chordata; class Actinopteri; order Myctophiformes; family Myctophidae; genus Gymnoscopelus; species Gymnoscopelus braueri. Next base: position 22,743,483 of record NC_137610.1, on the reverse strand, counting down.
GTGTGTGCACGTACGCGTGTGTGCGTGTGTGCGTGTGTTTGCCTCTAACTAAATAACTTTAATGTAACGAATAGAGCTGGACTCACTCGGGTGTGACTCATCTGCATCTGCTGTCTTCTTGTGGGAACATTGTGATGTGAAGTGTGTGAAATGAAGATGTAGCTGTTCTTGGCTGAATAGCTGGTTGCAACCCGTTTGATTGTGCTTCACATCACAAGGACTCCATTCCACTGAAATGCCATCAACTGCGTCAATTTGAATCGAACGCAGTCTACAATTTGTTTATATTGTGCTGTCATGGACTCTGTCACCAAAATATTGAATTCATTAATTGGTAGACTCATGATGTCGACCTGTGCGACCCCTACTCCGGGGCACAGAGGAAAAACATTTCCATTTTCCTCATCTCCTTCACCGGATTAACCTCCCAACCGTTTTGAAGAAATAGGCTATAGTTAATTTAATTGCCATGACAACAGACACTGGTTGGCACACGATCCCTCTGTTAAAAGCCTGATTTATACTTAGTTGCACGCGAGTGTCGCACACTGAAAATAGCAAGAAGTGAGCTTGTGGATCTGCTATTTCCGGGGTGTGCCACCATAACAGGCTTTAGATTACACAAGACACTAAATGCATTTAAAAGCACTTTATCACTTGTAGCACAAAAGTGTGTGAGAGCATGTTGCAGGCCCACGTAGGTAACACAGCTCTGCTTAAATTGAGTTTCTGTAAACCAGTGGTTCTCAAAGTGGGGTCCAGGGACCCCCAGGGGTCCTTCAGGGGGTTCCCAACCAAATAAGTTACTGCATCAAAGTTTTACCATGTCGTGATGTGAAAAAGTTGGAATAAATTTGAAAAAGTTTAACCCATATCTTCCCTTATGGGGGTCCCTGGCACAAAAGATATTATCAGATGGGGGTCTGCGGCCAAATACATATCAATCTGGGGTTCCTTGACATGAAAATGTTTGAGAACCACTGCTGTAAACTACCAGACGTTCACGTTGAGGTTGTCCCAAATAAATGGGAATCTTGGTGGTAATGGTGAGACTGAAGTTGTTGTGCAGGGATCACATATTTTGTCTGTTATACAATACGTAGTGTAATGTCATTCAATAAAATAAAATACAATAAAAGTTAGTAGTGAAATAGTTGTTGTTTTTATGCCTCCGCTGGTGACAGTTGTGGCCGGAGACATTCTGGTTCCGGGTTGTCCGTCCATCTGTCCGTCCATCCGTTTATCTCAGGAACGCCTTGAGGGAACTTTGTGACGTTTGGCACAAACATCCACTTGGACTCAAGGATGAACTGATTATACGTAGGTGGTCAAAGGTTAAAGGTCAAGGTCACTGTGACCTAATGTCTGTCCCAAGTCTCCAAACCTTGTGAACAAGATATATCTCAGGGAATATTTCAGGGAATTCCATGGCATGAATCAAGAACATAATGAGACATAAAGGAAAAAGAAGTAATAATAACAATAGTTTAAAAAAGAATGTAATAACAAATACATAATAATATAAAATACTGGCTGTAATGTAAGGGTTTTGTCCTAGACAGGTACAATAGCTTATCTTTTAGCATCAGTTTTCAAAGGTATAATTGCTGTGCAGATACAATATCTATCCCATAGCAGCAGTATTCAATCAAATGTGCAAAAAGGAGGCATGCACATAGAATGAGAGTCACCATTTCATTATTTTGTATTCCTATGTTTTAGTTTTTCTCCATGTTCTCACTAATAGGACTCTGACAGCTGCCGGGGAAAAACTCAAGTACCAGAAGTAGCAATGAGACAACTTGAATTAATATTTAATCACATTATAAAATAACAATCTCAGTTGGTTACCTTCACTTTAACCACTTTGGGATAGTAGATCTGTACATTTACGTAATATTAAATTATATATACTAGTAGATTATAAGTAGCAAGACCATATTCAGAAATACATATTTACTATATCCGGCATTCAACATTTTACTTGAATAAATGTACAAAAGTATTGGCATCAAAATATACTTGCTGCACCAAACGTAAAAGTATACTCATTATGCAGAATGGCCCATTTCACAATCATATTGGATTATTGTAGTAATACTGTACATTATTGTGTTAATTGTTTTAATGTTGCAGCTGGTAAGTGTGGTGCTGATTTTAATTAGCCTACTTGTACTGCCTAACCTATACATAATAATCATTTATCACTTAATGTATGTTTAGATTTAATCATCTAAATCTCCAAATTATTCTGACTAAAAGCTCTAAAATAATTGTAGTGGAGAAAAAAAAGTGCAATATCTGCCTCTGAGATGTAGTGGGGTGGAAGCATAACGTGTCAAAAGGAAGAAATACATAAAAGTATCACAGAATTAAATGTACTTACTTTCCAGCACTGGGTATTTAATTTGGGTTTTTGTTGTTGTTGTCTTAATTTCTGACTACGACTACAAGTACCAGCATGCACCGCGGCGGCTGTCAGACAAGTCGTGTACTTACTAGCAGATCACAGGCTGACAGACGGGCTGGCTTCTTGCTCTGTAAGTTATGTTTGTTTCAGATACTCATACGTTGCGTATGGCGCACCACTTTGACTTTGATCATGCCAGTGTTTGGTAAGAGAACACGTACTTTGTTCGCTGTGTGGATGGTGTTTCTCACTAGTGCTGTTAGCGCAGTAGATATATAGCAGTATGTTAGCCATAGCGTCACCTTGCTAGCTCAAGCTCAACCACAGAGCCTCACAAACACTTAGTTGGAGGTTTAAAAGTCCTAACTCTGAGAGGGGTACATGGGTTAGGGTTACACTCTGGGAGGGGCACAAATGGAACCAGATGGACATCTGGCTCCATGTACATGTGAGTTACTGCATGGAGTTAAGTACATGGAGCCAGATGTCCATCTGGTACCATTTGTACCCCTCCCAGAGTTACACATAGGTAAGGGTCCATTTGGTTCCACTTGTATGCTCACGGACAATGTGTCTTTCATCCAATGCAGCTTCCATCATGGACCAGGACAGCAACAACTCAGAGGTGCGTGCGTGCGTGCGTGTGTGTGTGTGTGTGTGTGTGTGTGTGTGTGTGTGAGACTGTGTGTACATTTGTGACACTGTGTGTGTACATTTGTGACTGTGTGTGTACATTTGTGACTGATGCTTTGACAGCTGTGGCCCGTTCACACCAGGGGATTAAGGGTACCCCTCGCTGGGCAGCTGTAATATCTTTGTATAATACGCTTGTGTGTGCTGTCATGTATATGCACAATATATCCTCAATTAAATGCATGAGTTGCCACTTGCCAGCAACCGGTAGAGCAGCAGTTCTATGCAAATACTGTTATTGAGTCGTGAGATTTGACTGGGGGATAATCTTTGACCTCATGGTGCATTGGTGCTGTTGTAAGATTTGTTGTCACGATGAATGTTGTTCTTATACGTTGCCACATTTTGACAGGATGAGTCAGTCGGGCCTTCAGAAGAGCCCTCAGAGGATGAATTGCCCAGCCTTCCCCCAGGACTATGTAAGTTCCTCATATCTGAGCGATTGCCTTGTTTTTCAGTGTAGCATGAAGGCATAAGCTGCTCCGTCACAGATGTTGTAATACGTGTTTACAAAAATAAAAAACAGTTTGCTTTGTCATTGCCTCAGGCCTACTGTACTGCTACTGTAGGTAGAAAAAAAGTATGTCACTCTGAGAGTGTACAAATGGAACCAAATAAATAAACCCATAAGGTTCCATGTGGTTCCATTTGCACACTCTCAGAGTTAAATTAACACTGTGGACTTTATATAGAAAATTATTGAAAAAAACGTTTCAAATGGGGGTACTAAGGCCTAATGCATATAAAATTGGGGGTCCTTGAAATTCAGCAGATTGAGAATCACTGTCCTAGACTCCTAGGTCATGTGTGACTGTCATGTCCTGACTGTGTCTCTCTGTCCTGGTGTGAAAGCTGAGGCTGAAGCGGTGGAGCTGCTGTGGCAGGTTCGAGCCCAGCGACGCCAGTCTTCCCCCGACCTCCCTGAGACGGTCACCAAGCTGATTGCCCCCGACGGCAGCGTGCTCTACCTGGTGGGCACCGCCCACTTCAGCGACAGCAGCAAAAAAGACGTTGCTTTGGTGGGTCTCTCTTTTCAAAGATTTAAAAAATACGTATGCACAACAAAACTATATACAGTAAAGTTGCAGTGTACATACGTTAGCAAGAACATGCAGGCCTGCTTACAGTTAGACCGGTGCTTGATGATCTGAGAGGTTGTATGTAGCCAAGTAAGCGTATCAGAGATGTATGCAGGAGATGTATTCATTGGACTAATGGAGATCTAAACACTGTCCCCTCCCCTAGACGATCCGTGCGGTGCAGCCAGATGTAGTGGTGGTGGAGCTCTGCCAGTATAGGGTGTCCATGCTGAAGATGGACGAGAGCACGTTGCTGAAGGAAGCCAAGGACATCAACTTGGAAAAGGTCCAGCAAGCCATCAAACAGGTCAGTTTTACCAGAGGGTGTGAAGAAGTCATGGAGGAGGGGGGGCGGGGCAGAGCGTGAACACATCCAGTGTTCATGCACTTATTTGTAACTCTGAGGTGGGTATAAATGTAATCAAGGGGGCGCCGATGGCCTAGTGTTTAAGGCGCATACCACATCGTCGCTGTGCGACTTTTGCTGCGTGTCACTCCCTCCCGTCTCTCTCTCCCCGTTTCCTGTGCTATCCAAGGCAGAAAAGACCCATAACCGCTCTTATCCTGTAGCGTGAAGCAACACTAGAGAACAACAGCCGTTAGCTCAATAAATATTGATGAGATGATGAGAGATGAGAGTCCTTTGTTTGCTGATGCCAAATACAGTTTTATGCCTAAAGGTGCGTTCACAGACAAGACACAACTGTCTTGAGCAATGCAATTCAATATTAAGTCAATGAAAAGATGCAGCATCAAGCAATATTTTGCTTCTGCGCCTGAAGCAAACAGCATGTCAGCTACAGTAAAGCTGGCAGTATACTTCCAAAGAAGTCAAACTTTTTTTGGCCTGCCCGAAATCAAACAAGTTCTCTTAGGATGAAATTGGTTTATACTTGATGTGGCTCTGCTTGCTGCGTGTTGAACTTTAGACCCTGCCCACTGTATACAGCGCTGGAATGGTGATTTTGACACATACAGTAGATCTCCACTCTTTGTTTTCATCACCCTTCGACGTGATTTGATGTAATTTGTCTCTGAGGTTTCGCCATTTCTGGTGACAGACACTGGATAAAGTGTGTGCTATATCTCTCAATTAATTAATTGCCATCAGAGAGGGATTATATAGAAAGCCAACCTTTCTTCAAAACTGTCCATGGTACTTTGCCCGCAGATTGGTGTCATCTGCAGTGTGCCGCTAGTAAGAAAATCTTGAAGGTGCAAGAACTTCTTAAACTAACTTCGGCAAGGCAGTGTGTTTGTTATTTTTTATGCAATTATTTTTTTCTTATTATCTCACTGAACATTGTTTCGGCAAGAAGTACGCTGCAGCCTTAAGTCTTTCCTCTGTCATTCACGTCGTTCATTAATTGTCTCCCCAGTTCTCTTAAAGTATCGGTACGAGGGCTTGGAATTAAGGAAATGCTCAGCTCACCACTCTTGAGAAATGTTAGTTGTATAAAAATGATAGTTTGAACACTTGTTTTCACTGTGAAATTGCAAGCTGGATGGATGTGGAACCTTCTTTGTGTCTTGTGTGTTTGTCAGAACGGGGTGATGTCTGGCCTGATGCAGATCCTGCTGCTCAAAGTTTCAGCTCACATCACAGAGCAACTGGGCATGGCTCCTGGAGGAGAGTTCAGGGAGGCTTTCAAAGAGGTGAGAGAGACACACACACATACATATACATATACATATACATATACATACACACACACACACACCATAAAGACAATCTGGAAACCCATTTGTTCCTTCTTTTTTTTTGCCTCCTTTATTGTGTAAAACAGGAACTCGGGTTTGGCTCCTCCCCTTTCTTCATCCACTTCCTCCCTGTTGCTTTTTTGTTTATTCCTACTAACAACAACATTGCATGTTTAAGGCAGTGGTGCTGAGAGATTACCATAAAGATGACAAATATGCTGTGATGATGTTAACAATTTAATTTTATTCTTCTATTGATGAAAATATAATAGAAGGAATAAACACTGCTGCACAATTCCCTAAAAGATGTTTGGACCATACAGTACATACCTAGTGTGTGTCTTTGTATATTTGTATGCATGAAGTGTAATACTCGCTGCTTTGACCTTTTTCGTCCTATAAAGGCTGGACGGGTGCCCTTCTGTAAGTTTCACCTGGGGGACAGGCCCATCCCTGTGACGTTCAAGAGGGCCATCGCTGCTCTCAGCCTGTGGCAGAAGGCGCGTCTGGCCTGGGGACTCTGCTTCCTTTCTGACCCCATCAGGTATCAACTATCACATTCCCTTGAGAAAGAGGACTTTGTCGCTGTCGGGTGGAAACCTTGTATGTCCAAAACTGTTACTTTTCAGGAAATGGAAAAAAAATAACCTGTGCTCCAATGGTCATTAAATGACGAAAAAACATTAAAAGTGAGATTTGGAGATGCAAGGTTTCTGCCCAACAGCAACGATAGGATATACTGATATTCCTTAAAAGAACACGTACATTCTAAGCTGGGAACAACGGCAAAGCCTAGTTTGTTTATTTTAAGAGAATTACTTTGCATTTAATCATGAATAGATAAACAAATATGCCATATCCTGTCATTCTATGTTTACCTGACTTAGGGGTCCATTTGTACACTCTTCTGAGTTAAATTAACACTGAGGATTTCACTTTCATTCCGTGTTTCAGCAAAGAGGACGTAGAGAAGTGCAAACAGAAGGATCTGCTGGAGCAGACCATGTCCGAGATGATCGGAGAGTTCCCTGCTCTCCACCAGACCATTGTGGCTGAGAGAGACGTCTACCTCACACACACACTACGCCAGGCTGCACGCTGTGTGGAGGCGCCCCCCAATGCCCAGAGTGCGTATTGTTGATCATTTATTCATGTTTTCTACTTGACTGCATCTGCATTGGAGAATAATTTGTGTACCATTTTAAGTATTTGCTTGGATGTTGTTTGTTTAGTTTTTTACATATGACAAATTAAACACACGTGGTGGTTCAAGCCCTGCCTGCACAACCTATCACATTGGGACACATTGTGAGCTTGTAGATATTGCTATTTAGAATTATTTAAGAAAATGTTAGACAATGTTCACTTATAATGTCGTGATATTGCCCAAAATAGGGACAGCTAGTTGAAAGTGGTTAATTGATACATTTTTACCTTGACCTTGTTTGGGACTTTGATATTGATTATAGATGGGGGAATGAGATCCTTTTTTTCTTGTAACAATGCTTTGTTTGCCATTACAGAAGTGCCTGCTGTGGTCGTGGGCGTCGTAGGAATGGGTCATGTTCCTGGCATAGAAAAAAACTGGGACAAGTCACTCAACATTCACGAGATTATGAGGTACGTTTGATGCTATCACAAAGTTATACAGACAATTATAATGGTGTCATCCATCCGTAATAGGGGTGCAACAGTTACTCGAAACGGATTGATTTAATCGATTATAAAAGGTTATCAATAGTCAATAAAATAATCAATTTTCAAAAGTAGCATCTGATCGGCTATGTTTGTGTGACACCGTTGTACGACATATAAACTAGGTCTTAAGTGGTTACTCAGACTAATTGATTTAGTTGATTATTAGAAAATGTATATGAATTTGTTGGTATCGATCAATTAAAGGTAGGGTAAGTGATTTTCTTTGGTTAAAATAAGTGTTAAATAGCTCTATATTCTGATAGTACTCATAGCTATAGAGTGTTCAGTAAAAGGAGTCTCTCCAGCTCTTTATAAAACAGAAAATGCGTTTTCGTTTCCAATTTTATCCAATCAGGATAGAGAACTCAATCAGGATATAGATTAAACAAGTGAAATTGGAAGTGATGACACTAAGAAATGAGCAGGCAAAGTTGGAACTGGAACACTATAAAAATGAAGCTTAAAAATGGGTACTTTCTCCTGATTGGCTGAGATTTTGACACCTACCAGAAAATGTATTTTCTGTTTATTAAAGAGCTGGAGAGACGGGGAGACTCCTGTTACTGAACAAACACTCTATAGCAATGATTACTATCAGAATATAGTGCTTTAACCTTTTAACAAAATACTTTTTGTTTTAACCCAAAAATATCACTTACCCTACCTTTAATTAAAATAGAAAAAATCTGTAAATTTTTTACAGCATCTCTTTCTGTCTCTCGTTCTTCCTCAGTGTTGCGCCTCCGTCGCGATTCGGCTGGGTTTTTCGCACGGTCCTCAAGGGTGGCATGATGGGAGTGCTGGGGTATGCCTGCTACCGTGCTGGAGGGAGCATTGGCAGAGCGCTGCTGTCTATACCTGCTGTTCGGTCTCTACTGGAGAACCTGCAACCACCCCCTGTTTGACCGTGGCCCCTTTGTTTCCCCTGACCCCCTACGTCTGTGACAAGACCCTCTGATTATTGAAACAATGCATTTATCACCAATGGCCTTAACAACAAGAGGGCGGGGAGGGCTGGGGTGGATGAACTAACAAGGACCTCAAGAACCTCCTCCCGCCTCGTATCAGTGTCCCTGTTGACACGACAGGGCAGTACTGCCAAAGAAACCATGACAGTACTCTGCTTTTTTTTATTAATTGTTTTGTTTCTGCAAACTTTTTTTTGTTTATCCTGTTTTGCTTGGGTTTTGTAACGTTTACAAATGCTATTAATTCTTTACATTTATATATACCCCCCACATTCCTTATATTGACTTGGAACATTTTAAGACGACTCATCATGACTCAGTAAGAGGCACACGTTTTACATGACATGAGCTTTGCTTTGAGCTCCATCTTGTGGCTTCTTGAGGTATCGCCTTCAAAGACGCAGCCTAATGAGACTGAGAAGATTTTTTGAGAGGCCCACTTTTATAAAGGCTCTATTTTTTTTGTAGATCCTTGGATACTGGCACCAACCAAAGGTTTACTCATTGGCTCATTCAGTATATGCATCACTTTATAAGTGATTGGGTAGAATGATATTTGATAAGATACCAAAATATGCATAATGGTTGTCCCCTGATCTTGAATTTAGCCATGTGCTTTAGAAACGGTTCCTTTTATAGTATACATGTTTTATAACCCTGGTAAAAGTGCCAACCCGTTTAAAATTATAATTTTTGCTTTTGCATTAGTTTGTTGGGAAAGCAATCTACTGTAGTTTCTCTGTTCTTAAAAGTAATATATTATTTCTAGGCCACCAACAAGATTAACTTAACAGTCATTCATTTCCTCTATGCACTGTCTTGCTTGCCACAACAGACAAGTGCCTCATATCGCAATTCTAAAGCCTGAGTTATACTTAGTTGTGCATCATGTCTCGCACCAAAAATGCCAGATCTACAAGCTCATGTGCTGCGATGTTGTGAGCTTGTTTGTTAGTCTCGCAGTGCCAGACAACTACCGGTATTCCGCAATCTCTGAATGCTATATACAGTCTGGAACTACACCTCCCGAAAGCCAAGAAAGGAAGCTGTCATCTGTTAGTCATTTCCGTTAACGGAAATACATTTTTAAATATCCTTAAAACATATTTATGAATTCCCATTTCTGATAAGCAGCAAGCTATATTTCTGCTTTGACTAATTTGATTTACAGGACAGATTTGTTTTACTGCAAAGACAAAACGGAGACGGGGAGGATGCAGGACATCCCGCTTTACTCCAGGATCGTTTTCAGAGCTTCAGTTGCACAGACTGTATGACGGAAGCATTTCAAAACGGTGGTAGTCCAACAGTCTGGCTCGAGAGACTGAGCTTGTAGATCTGCCATTTTTGGTGCACCTAAGTATGAATCAGGCGTAAGGGCTCATGAGTTTCTGGGGTGGGGGGGCTGAAAAGGCAAAAGTGGATAAATATATTTATACATATTCCTGAATACTGAATTGGATATGTAGATAACGTATGTAATATTACATTGCTATTTTTAATGAATTTTTCATAATGTTGGCTTGTGTCGCTGTATGTGTGGACGTTTAGTGATGTGTTGCCTCCCTCATTGTGAACTGAAATGGTATCACGGTCTCTCAACACCTGCTTTGAGCTGAAACTTGACCTGGTTGGCTTGAACATGCCTCAGGACCAGCAGTTGACTTTGTGAGCATTTTGTACATCTGATACAAGACCTCTTTTAACCACTTGAACCCCAGCATCCGTATTATGCGGGTAAACATTTGCCAAAGATAGCAGATCTAAGCTTGTAGATTGGCTATTTTTGGAGAGATGGAGAGATTTGGTGTAGATGGAAAAAATTACATTTGCAACTCGGGTCCGTTTCACTAAGACTAAAGGGCTTGAGTGGTTAATACGAGGAACATTCAAATGTATGCTTTAAACACAAATGTCTAACTTTTTACTAACGGTCCATACTGGACATAAGAAAATATGCACCTTGTAAAGAAAGCCATCTAAGAAAGACTCGACAGGAGGGCCTTAGCTGAATTATTGGGCTGTTGAAAGATACAACTGAACGGTCTCCCTTTTACATGGAGCTTGTACCTGACATATTACTCTCAGGACTATGCTTTTTCTGTAGGAAGGAAATTGACCATGAGAGTAAAAAAATGGGTCAGGGCTTGGAAGTAAACTAAAGCCTTATGCCTAAACTATGCTCCATTGTACGATGGTGTCGCATGCTGAAAATAGCAGAACTACAAGATCGCCTCGTGTTGCATAGATCTCATCTTTTGTTGGAGCATGACGCCATTGTACTACGAAGTATAAATCAGGACTTATACATTGCTGCTACCTTTGACCCACAGATTGCCTCCACTACTGAGAACAACATTGAGCTGTATATCTAATAGCAGCATCTGTTGTTCATGGGTAAAACATGATTTGTTGACATCCCTGGTACATTGTTTCTTATTTGGGAGGGGTACTTTTAGCGGTAACTGGAAGAGTGTCCACCTCAGTGTTAAATTGGCTATTTTCTTCCAAAAGGTAAAAAAAATAATCAGAATTTGTTAAATGGTCTGAAGTAAATGTAAAGTATCCATTTTTCACAGAGGGCCTAATATTTCTACAATTGCTACAAAACCTGTGGCTAGCCAGTCATTATTTTGGGCATAAAGAAGTTGGAAGGGTAAATTTAAGTCTGATAATGATATACTGTGCATGTTCAAATCATGCATACTTTACATGAATTTAGACCATTTTCCAATTATTTGTTTTACATTTTGGAAAAAGTAGCCAATTTAACTTTGAGGTACCCACAATGTTTTGGTGTCCACTCTTCCTGTATCCCTTTTAGCACAACAGTTTTTTTTTAAATTATTTTATGAGAAGTTTTCATGGACAGAGTTGAGTTGACAATTCTCAGTTTTAAAATAAAGTGGTTTGAGTGCATGAAGCTATAGAGAGGTATTTGTAGGTGATTAATTGCATTTGGATTAACTTGGATAATTAAGAGCGAGAGAGCTATGGTGCTTTTCCCTCCTGTGGTCAAATTATGTATTTGTTTCTCTTTAATATATTTTTAAATGCCCACATTTGTTTATATCCCCTATCATCTCATAGCATTGCTATTGTTGAATTATGTACTGAACCATACGTTTTAAAGTAAAGAAAATGCGTTTGTTGCCTCAACTGGCTTTTTTTGTTTGACCTTTTTTCTAGGTAGTTTTAATCATTTTGTGTCTTCGTCTTTATTTATTTAGTAGCTTCTTTTAAGCATATTGGTGTGTTTTGGGTCAGAGGTAGAGACTGAGAGATAACTTACAAAAGCTGTCCCAATTTCACATTATGTGAATTATTAATTAATGACAATTAATAATTCATTTGAATTCCTATCAATCATATTAATGTGGGAATATTAATATTAGTGCGTTAATAATACCATAGACTGTATAAGGGTTAATACCATATAATTCCTCCGTGAGTGTCACATTAAAGTCGTTCCGCTCTTGACGTTCTTGTTTCCGGCCGGACAGATAATGATGCAACAGCAAACGCAAGTTGCCAAACATCCGCTGCATGTTGTACAAGGAGAGCAGGTTATGAAAGTTTTTTCATATTAAATTATATCACACGGATGATAACACAGATGGCATGTATTGAATGGCTTCACTAGGACCCCGTCTTCTCTCACGTCCACGGGTGTTCGGTGTTCGTTCCTCCAGGCTCTACGGCATTGTGATCAGACTGTTGTCCGGTGGAGGTGTGGTGATGGACGGCGCTGTGATGGGGCTGGTTGTAGGTCGTTCGTCTCTGGAGCGGCTGGACTTTGACAACGTGGTTCTGAAGAGGCTGCCCGTGGATCCCTGCAGGGAGCCCGGCGGCCGCCAAGTGAAGGGAGCCTGCTTCTCCAGGGTGCTCCCACAGCCCGTCACCAAGCCCAGGTACTGTGGGAACAACACATGCAGTGTGTAGCAGTGGTGGAAAGTAACTAAGTACATTTACTCAAGTATTGCACTTACTGTACTATAAGTACAATTTTGAGGTATTTTTTTTACTTTACTGGAGTATTTCTAATTTGCAGTAGGCTACTTTTACTTCTACTCCACTACATATCTCAGAGGCAAATATTGTACTTTTACTCCACTACGATTATTTTGACTTACTAGTTACTTTGCAGATATGAATTATTATATTTTAAAACATACATTAACCACTTCAGCCCTATTTTATACATGATACTATACTGATCTTGTACATCTGCTATTTTCAAACATTTTAGTTCTTTTACTTTTGGTACTTTAAGTATATTTCGATGCCACTATTTTTGTACTTTTACTCAATTACATTTGGAACACGGGCCTTTTACTTGTAACAGAGTATTGTTATGTTGTGGTATTGCTACTTTTACTTAAGTAAAATATCTGAGTACTTCTTCCACCACTGAGTGTGTAGGTTATCACCCATTCTTGATAATTGGGATTTAAAAAAAAATACTCTTCAATTATGCCGGTAAAAGATATTTTGAAAGATCAAAGTGTTGACTATTAAACCATGTAATGGGCCAACCTCCCACAGTTTATTGTTTAGATGTCAACTGAGTTGACATCTAAACAGTACTAGCTGTAGTATACAACCCTCGTAGACGTATTTATGATTCTGACGTCTTCAATCTACGACGTCAGAATCATAAATACGTCTACGAGGGTTGTATACTACAGCTAAAACAGTACAGTCATAGTGAGTAGACAATATTTTTCTCAACATTAATGAGAGTTCTCTTAATGCTAATAGAATTACACATTTTAAATCATAATTTGTATTTTGTTTGGATTTATAAGGACGTACAGAGTTGACAATTTATAATTGAACTTGAGACACATCTGATAGCAATATTATTTAATGCATTTATCAAAAAAATTGAAAGCTTATCAGAGCTTCAGCAGCTTTCTTGCCTTTTTTCTAAAACCAGGACGTGAGACAGGGGACCTTAGGATAGCTAAACCTGTTTATGCCTGATAAAATTATGTTTTTGTAGAAATCTGACGGCGTTGACAAAGAACTTGGTCTTTGGACACAACTTTGCCAGGTCATTGTTGACCTCATTGTTGACCTGGCAAAGTCATCCTAGTGTACAGGCTGATGATAGGTTCTTGGTTTATGTATGTATTAGTTATTATTAGATTACTATTTCTATGCATTTGATGTATTATCTTGTGTCCTTGCTTACTGTAAATCGCTCTGGATTAAGAGCGTTTGCTAAATGCCTAAATTGTAAACTTAAAGGGACAAAATGTTTACAAAAAAATATTTTTTAAATAAAGATGGGAATAATGATACATTACATTCTTTTTACACCTATGTTATCAATACACATGGTTAGTTTTTGTTATGCTTTTAACAACAACAAAAAATGTTCGAAGTTATGAATCCTTGTCTGAGACAAGGAGTGTTTTCTGGCAGAGTGCAAGTTTAGATTAGAAACTAGACATAAACATTGTATACATCGTATGTAATTCATATATATAAATCATTTAAAGGGCAAGACCACTTTGGTAGAGGATTGGGTTGTGTAGTTGGGTTGATGTAACTCCAAAGGTGGACTATAAATCAAAAATAATTACTCCATTGATTAGAAATTGATTGAATTCCAAATAGCTCCTCATTGACTTGCATTGTATGGTGAAACGGGTCTCAAAGTCACTCTTTTAGCCCGTAAACATTAACAAACACAAAGCTGATTCAGACAATATAAAACATCACCAACCACAGTACTGTTTATTTTTTTAATAAAAATGTTAACTTCCTGTTGATTTTACTATTTGAAGATCAGGATCTGCGGATCCAGTCCGGGTTTTCTTCTTAATAAAAATAGCAAAATCAACAGGAAGTTAAACAGTACTGGGTTTGGTGATGTTCTATATTGTCTGAATCAACTTTGTTTGTATTCTTTTATGTGCTAAAAGAGTGACTTTGAGAGCTGTTTTATCATACAATGTAAGTCATTGAGGAGCACATTTAGTATCAATTTCTAATCAATAGAGCAATTATTTGTGATATCTTGTCCACCACAACCCAAACCTCTACCAAAGTAATCTGGCCCTGGAATATATTTTCACTCAACTTTTTTTTAAATTAGTGTTGTAATAATTTGAAATATTTTGGTAGGACATGATTTGTCCCAATTCTCAAGAATGGGTGACTATATGAAATATGATTATTTATCATTGTAGTTATATACACTTAGAAGTGACTAAGTATAGTGTATAGTTTTTGCTATATGGAGCTGACTGCTGATGCCATGATGACACATTGAGGTTAGACAACACACTCCATATTTGGGCGTAGCTGCATTGGGAACTCCTTATATGCTTATGGCTGAGTCATGGTGACATGAGTGTGTCGTCAGAGGTTAATCTTGTTCAAATTACATTTTAATCACATCACATTCTAATTACATTGAATCAAATCAAAGGTTCGTGGCGGTCTCTAATGAAGCGCTGGCGTTGCTGGGGCTCAACGGGGACGAGGTGATGAGCGATCCTCTTGCACCGGGGTATCTCAGCGGCTCCAAAGTCATGCCGGGCTCGGAGCCGGCGGCCCACTGCTACTGTGGACACCAGTTCGGATCGTTTGCTGGGCAGCTGGGCGACGGGGCTGCTTGTTACCTGGGGGAGGTGAAGGCTCCTGCTCATCAGAGCCCAGAGCTGTTGCAGGAAAATCCGAGTGGCCGGTGGGAGATGCAGGTGAAGGGCGCTGGACTGACGCCTTTTTCCAGGTGAGACAAGTTGTGAGAGTGTACAACTGTAACCATAATGTACCCATTTCTTCACTCTCAGAGTGTTAATGTGTATGTGTGTGTGTGTGTATATATATATATATATATTTAAAAATATATATAAATATACATTTCAGTGTCACACCCAGTTTTGTCCTTCTCCCATCCCCAGACAAGCTGATGGCCGTAAGGTTCTGCGTTCCAGCATCAGGGAGTTTCTGTGCAGTGAGGCGATGTTTGCCCTGGGTATCCCCACCACCAGAGCAGGCTCTGTGGTGACATCTGATAGCAGAGTCGTACGGGATATTAAATACGATGGACACCCCCGCCACGAGAGATGCTCTATAGTCCTGCGCATTGCTCCCACTTTCCTCAGGTCAGTGACCGTATATCTGCAAAACCGATATATATATCGGCCAGGCCCTAGTTGTGACTCACTGTCACACTGGTATACATCCATAGCCATACGCCCGAACAGAAAAGCACTGTTTGTATGTATGACTGAGCTTGTATGTTTGTATGTATGACCTTGTGGAAACAGCAACTGCAATAGATTTTTCTTGTCATGCCTTGTATTCGGTCTACTTATTGAAGACTGGGCATTGGATCATTTTAAACGCTGGAAATTCAAATAATGTGTAAAAACAGCACCTATGTATGTTGTAATTACATAGTCAATACACTACAGTATGCACAAAATCAACTTCTTCAACTGGTGATGTCATGATTTGTCATACCCAGACAGCTGCTTTTTTTTTAGAAGTTATGGAGAAGTAGTTTTTAAAAAGCAACTGATATTATTGTTTAGGTATTAGCTAGTATGTAAATCTCTGAAGTTGTCCCTTATTTGTGCGTGCATGGTTATATATACAGGTTTGGATCCTTTGAGATTTTCAAGCAGGCTGATGAGAATACAGGCCGCCAGGGGCCCAGCTATGGACGCGATGAGATCAGAAGCCAGATGATGGATTATGTCATTGAGATGTTCTACCCTGAGATCCAGCAGAACTTCCCGGACAGGGTGGAGAGGAACGTAGCTTTCTTCAGAGAGGTAAACATCAGATTCCTCTAATGCCGCAACTCACAGCTTTCTATAAGAAAAGAAAAAGACCCAAGAGAACTCCAATTAACATTCTGCCATTGTGTCAAACATAAGTGATTATTTAAGATAAATGATTATTCTATTGATTACTTCTTCAATTACCGTAATTAAATAATCAAGACACTTAAATAAACAAAAACAAAAAAAACACACATAGTGCTATTTGTATCAGGTGTATCAGTTTCAAATTGTTTTACTCAAAGAGTGAGTGTGTGAGCTTTTAGCACCCAAGAACGGACCTTTTTATTTATGGCCAAGAACATTAGGATTCTGTTTCCTTGGTTATCTTCCAAAGCAGGTACAGTATAATGACAGCCTGACTTCAGTGCATGTGCTGAGTCACTAGGCCTTCTATTATTAGATTACCATATTAGCAAGTGAGACAGAAACCTCACCCTGGCATTTCAATACCATTATGTGTGTGTGCGCGAGAGTGAGAGAGAGAGACACAGACAGATAGACAGACAAAGAGGTTGAGTTCTCTTCTGTGATAAATAAAGGGTTTGAGATTTTTATTTTCTTGGACGTAGGCAGATAACAGTTCTCGTGTCTTGCTTGCAGGTGATGCAGCGCACTGCTCGACTTGTGGCCCAGTGGCAGTGTGTAGGCTTCTGCCACGGAGTCCTGAACACAGACAACATGAGCATCCTGGGACTCACACTGGACTATGGCCCTTATGGTTTTATGGACAGGTCTGTGTGTGTTTGTTTGAGGAGGTCACACAGTCAGAGTGGTTACATACATGTTCTGTTTTCCCTGTGCTTTTGTCTATTCTGAAGACAAAATTAACTTCCAGCAAATAAAATAAAAAAATAGATTGCATATCTACAAGCTCACAACGTGTCACGATGCTAGGTGTTGTGAGCTTGTACACTGGCTATTTTTACTGTTATACGAAAAGGATATAGGGAATAAGTGGCTAATTTAGTTGCCTTTCAGTAAAGACAGAGAACTAATACATACGCTTTATATCTCTCTCTCTCTCCTTATCCCTCCTAGGTTTGATCCAGATTTCATCTGTAATTCATCTGATAATTCGGGCCGCTACTCGTACCAGGCCCAGCCAGAGATATGCAGGTGGAACCTGGTGAAGCTGGCAGAGGCGCTGGATCCAGAGCTGCCGCCAGAGAGGGCCAAGGCTGTTGTGGCTGAATACGGGGACCTCTATAACGACTTCTACCTGGGGAACATGAGGAAGAAGTTAGGCCTGCTGACGAAAGAGGAGCCCGAGGACGAGGAGCTGATTAGGGAGCTGATGCAGACCATGCATAACACAGGTGATTGTTTTTAGCATAGCAAAGCTTTGACAAGACCATTACACGTTGTCATTCCCAAACCAGTTGAGCTCCAAGTCAGTTGAGCTCGCTGTGATTGGCTGAGACACCTCTAATGCACTATGCCATTGTCTCAAAAAATTTAGGAAGCCTTCTTTTTTGTTTCACTCAACGTCCTTCATATTTGCAATTTTGAAAAATGTCTAAAATCCCCTGAAAACGAGGCCTTGAGGCTTGTGAGGTGCAGCCGTGGTAAGCAGCCGATTTCAAGGCCAATTAAAGCCATGGGGGTGGGGTTTTGAGCTCAACTGGCTTTGGAATTGTTAGGACGCAAACCGTTACAACAGCACCACGCACCAGATATTACACAATGATTGTCAATATTTATTCTGTCTCATTCGCTCCGGTCCTCTCGTCTGTTCCCCCTACAGGAGCTGACTTTACCAACACCTTCCGCAGCCTCAGTCAAATCCCCTGCCCCGCTGAAGGTGAGGTGGAGGAGGAGATCGTCAAGCAGGCCATAGATCTCTTGTCGGTGCAGTGGGCCTCCCTAGAGGAGATCAGGGCTGCCAACAAGCTCACAATGGATCCACGGTGAGAGACTCAAGGGACCCAGTACAGAGCCCTGGGGGACTCCCCGGGGATTAAGTGGTTACGGAAATGAACCACAAAACAGCATCAGTTCTGTTTTTACAGCCTCCTGTCAAGATAGCACGTGTTGCCCCGAATGTTGGTTCAAATCCCGATCCCAACGACCTTTACTGCGTGACAATCCCCATCTCTCTCGCCCCACTTCCTGTCAGGCTACTGACTACTGTAGATATCTAATAAAGGCAGAAAAAGCCCCCCAAAAAAGATGGCACATGTTTAATTAAAACAGACTAAATCTAAATTGTTTTCAAACAATTCACTTTTGCCACCGTCTCCCCTCTTGCCAGTGAGCTGGCGATGTTGCTGTCAATGGCCCAGAGCAACCCAGCCCTCTTCCAGATGATCTCAGACAGGACAACCCTGGCCAGGCAGCTGGAGAAACTCAGCAAACTGAAGGACCTGTCGGAGAGCAGCCAGGAAGATCTGAACATCAAACAGGCAGAGGACTGGATCCAGTGGATCAGCTCTTACAGGTAGAGAAGAGGGGTGTAACAATTAATCAAACTACCGGTATACGATTTAATCGATACAAAATAAATAATCGATAATTTAATAACATACTAGACTAGAAATCGCTCCCTATTTTTTGGCATGTCATTATTGCCGAAATGGTTCAAAGCATTTAAATTTTTTAGAAAATAGCAGATCTACAAGCTCACAACGCGTCCCGATACACCATTGTGTGACGATAAATTTTGGCTTAAATGGTTAATTGATTTGTTGATATATAAAATGGTGTAATAAAAATTCGTTTTTAACGCACTTCTTGAGTATAGAATAGTATAGTATAGAATAATAGGCTAGCTAAGAAACTTAGCGATAGTTGCAGCCCTAACAGACTGGAAGAGGAAATGGGCTGTTGACTATGGCACTGTTCCATTGACTCAGTTCCCTGTTTTATCATGTGCTACAGGAAGCGTCTGGCCCGGGAGCTGGAGGGCCAGGATAACATTCAGGCTGTGCAGGAGGAGCGGGTGAGGGTGATGGATGGCACCAATCCACGTGTGGTGCTCAGAAACTACATTGCCCAGAATGCAATTGACGCCGCAGAGAGTTTAGACTTCTCTGAGGTGAGCATACAAGGATCAACTGTGTTGTTTTCTCAAATTTGCTAGGATTATGCTATGCCAATCATAGCTTGTTTCACGCGGTTAGGTGTAAACAGTGAACCACTACAGCCTTTTCACTGTCTTGTTTATTCATATTTGAATGTCAATGTACATTTGTTTTGTGAGTTTGCTGATTTACACTGCACTGGAAAATTTTTAGCACTTTACACAAGTACTGTGTGTTCTGTTTTTCTTCAAAAAAGAATCTAAAAGAGTAAGTGCAAGTAGGAGTACTGAATTCATATGCTGCTACGCTACACCTTGTCAATTCATGACCATTTTGAATGCTTCCTCATCCAAGTTGAACATGATCCCCTTTTCACTTAATCTAGATGTGCGTTTATTTCCCTTTAAGGTTTAGTGTTTATAACTGCTTTTCTTGTATCTTCGGAAGGTCCAACGGGTCCTCAAGGTTCTGGAGAAGCCGTTCTCCTCCCAGCCAGGTCTAGAGGAGCCTGTATGGGTGGGTGGAGGAGGCGGAGAGGAGCAGGCGGAGAGAGATGAGGGAGAGGAGGGACAGCTGGAGGAAGCAACCTCTTCATCCATGAGAGTCCCTCTTCCCTATACCAGCAGACCCCCTGCTTCAGCGAACGCCATCTGCGTCAGCTGATCTTCGTAATGCCTTCCTTGACATATCGCTAGCCTACCTGAAGTGATAGAGAGAGTTTATTTAGCCGGATTTATACTTAGTTGCACCAGTGTGACACTAAATTCAGGTGCAATTGTAAACTCTGTTACTTTGGCAGGCAGTGCACGGAAGGCAAGCACGAGGCAATACACTCCAAAGGCAAGCATTATCCAAGCCAAAGCAGGAGAGAATGAGTTCAGGGACATAGCTTAGAGAAAAAAAGGCATAATTAGAATGTATGAATTTCACATATATTATATCAACTTTGATTAGATGTCCTGATCCGGTTCCCTCTCTGCTTTGGGTTTGTGCTGCCTATTAATGATGACCCAGACAACCAGTCCTACAGTGACCTGTCTGTGTTTGAATAACCATGGAGAACTAACTGGATTGCCTGATGATGATGATGATATACCAAATAATTTAATGTGTGTGAGAGTTGAGCTTCTGACTGTGTGTGTGTTTTTTTTTTTAGGGCATGTATTAGAGTGAAAGGGAATGTTTGTACTCGATAGAGTAAGCCGCAATTAACACGCACAGTTAATAATCGAAACAGGAGAAAATATTTGAACATTGACATAGCAGTAGCTGTGTTCACACTAGAACACATTGTATACATGAATTAAAACGTGTTATCTCCTATATCTATCTTATGTAACTGAATGGGTTATAGTTGACACTGTGGACTCATCAAAGTCGAGAAAAATTGGAAGATTTTTTAAGATTCAATAATTTTTTTGAACGAGTGCTGTGTTATAAACGGGATGCTTTGAATTATTCTTGTTATGAAGGGAAAAATACTATATTCACATTCATTCACTAACATTATGTCATGGCCTAGAGTGACTGCTCATTTGGTCATAACGTCACATCAATGTTATTTGACATTCTTTCACACCCATCAAACTTTGCAGAAAGCAAGAATCTTGGTATGTATGAACGTGAGATGTTGAATAAATGTGTTGAGCTGTTATGAAAATAATCTTGTTGAAAACGTTTCTTTTATAAGAGCTTGCTTTAAAGATGTTGACATTAGAGTTATCTCCATTTCTCATGTTTTTTGTTTTGTATTTAGGCTAAGTAATTTATGCGTTGCATAATGTGATTGATGTAACCAAAAATACAAAGATACTTAAAAAGACCAACTTGTATTTCTCCAATATGTGGAAATACCATATAAGGCCAATTGGAAAACCTTTTAACTTGACTGATCCAGGAATGTTGTCCCCCCTCCTGATTCCTGATGGTCATGTTTATATAAATGTGTAGTTTCAGTCAGTCTTCTGGTTATAAAACTTCCGTCAACCACATGCTTTTGTATGGAATGTCTACACCCTCAGGTCTTGCTGTAGCCTACAAGTCACAGCAAGCTCCAAACACTACCCACATACAGTACATACCCACTGAAGATGTTTGTAATCATTTTTCATGTTTAAATTGATATTTGCATAATTGAATTTCTGATGTTCCACTCAAAATGCCAGAGGGCTTTAAACGTGTCCACAATTTGAATTTGGACAAGGAAAAAGCTACAATCTAGACCTTTTATTTATTCTTTATGAATAAAACGTTAATTTAATCAATCTATAGAGTAGCCTATGTTAATAGAGTGTTAATATTGGTCTAGGGATACTCTAGTTCGAATTATGAATCAATGTGCAGTTATTAAAACTACCTGCCAGTAATCAGATTACATCATTGCACATGCATGGTGCTTGTTGTTACCAAACTGTAGCATAGATACCCTAAGGCGATTGAAACTAGACAACGGTGTGTCACGGTATGGTGTTGATCACATTTCAGGAGCGTTTTCGGGAGTGGCTTTGCTTTGGTGACCTCGGGTTGCGCCCTGCTGCGCTGCGCACGCACACACACTATTACTACAGAGGGTGAACAACATAGGTAGACAATGGATGCGTAGAAAGACGGAACAGACACACATTAACCGAACAAAATAAATAAGCACCAGCGGACACTTTGACAAAAAAAATATGTCTAATCGCATCAGACCTGGATACTGTCGCCAGGAGGTGAACAAGACCACATGGGAGGTACCGGAGCGGTACCGGGACCTGAGGCAGGTGGGGACGGGAGCCTATGGCACCGTCTGGTAAGTCTGATCACTGGTTCTAAACTACTTTTTAATTTAAAAAACTAAGGGACCCTCAGTTTGGGACTTTGGGTCTTAAACTGAGGGTCCCTTAGTTTTTGGGTCCCACGGACTCCTTTAACTGCGAGATGATGGATCATGAAACCAAATGGACCCTCCTGTATAGTCTCTCGCAGTACAGACACTAAAGATAGGGTCCATTTGATTTTGGTCCTAAAACTATCAATCAATAAGATAAAGTGATACTGATGATAACAAGGTTTAAGAACAGATGGTGGCACTGCTGGATATCGGTTTTTATTGTATTGATCGAACTTCCAGTCCAGACTGCAGCAGTGAAACAAAGGAACATGTGTAGCTCTGCCTTTACTGCGCTGTGTGAGCCGAGCAGCTTAAGTTATAATCCGTTCGTACGCCGGTGTGTCGCTTGTGGATTCACAAGAACTGATTCACAACCAGAGCCGATCTTAATCTTCAAAACTACAACAACATGACATGATGCAAGCGACACCGTCGTACTATGTCTATGATGAGATACTATTTCAGCTTAAAAACACCACCAGGCTGCTTTTACTTCACTTCCTTGTATGAGCAGTGGTGGGAAAGTACTCAAGTATTATAAGTATACGGTATTTAAAAAAAAACTTTACTGGAGTATTTCCAATTTTCAGTACTTGTACTTCTACTCCACTACATCTCAGACTCGGCAAATGTTGTACTTTAACTCCACTACAATTATTTGAAAACGTTAGTTACTTTGTAGATTTTGATTATTACAAAACATACCCACTTCAGCCATTTGAAAATAACTATCTATAAGCTCACAACTCATTGCGAGCTTGTAGATCTGTTTTTTTTAATTATTATAATTATACATTCTGCATAATGACTAGTAGGCCTACTTTTTACTTTTGGTACTTTAATTACCCAAAGTTTAATTTAAGTAGTTGATACCAATACTTTTGTATTTACATTGCAGTATTGATACTTTTACTTAAAACATATGCGAGTACTTTTTCCACCACTGAGTAGTAGTAGTAGCCTAGTAGTAACACTTCACATTGACAGAAGAACCGTTCACATGCACATATATGTGCTTTTGAAGACTGCATCGAGATAGTTTTGCATAATAATTGACCATTATGTGATCTGTAATTGTGTTT
Source organism: Gymnoscopelus braueri (assembly GCF_963280865.1). Classification (NCBI taxonomy): domain Eukaryota; kingdom Metazoa; phylum Chordata; class Actinopteri; order Myctophiformes; family Myctophidae; genus Gymnoscopelus; species Gymnoscopelus braueri. The sequence goes on along the minus strand of NC_137610.1, from coordinate 22,720,152 downwards.
ACACGAACATTTACACACAAATGAGCGTTAGCAGCTGTGCCTTGTTTTTATTCTGCAGCCACTTGTTTCAGTCCATTAGCGCCACCTTGCGTGGTTCACAGTATGAGGTCAGTGTTGCCAGATTTTGCGAGAGAAATAAGTCACCAGTTCTATGAAAACAAGCCCAAAAGAAACAACTATAGGCCACCTGAGCACTTATAAACATCGGCTATTTGAAAATAGCCGATCTTCAAGCTCACCGCGACGCGTTGTGATTTTTTCCAAAAAATCTTGGGGGGAAAAAAGTGACCAAAAAAAAAATTGAAACATTTTAACAACACAAATCTGGTACGGCGGGGGTCCCTGGCACAAAATGTTTTCAGATGGGGGGTCCGTGGTCAAATTCAAATTAATTTGGGGGTCCTCGATATGAATGTTTGAGAACCACTGGTTTATAAACAACACTAGTAAGGAAGCCCATAAGCGGACATGGCAACCCTGTCACTGTGAGTTCCTCATCTGCTCATCAATGATTAACATCGTGGGCGTGTCCTTTTAGAGCTGCAATCCGGAACTTATTGGAATGAATACAACATTATTTTAACCAATCTGTATGGTAGAGTTACTAGAGCACATGTATACTAAACGTGGTTCTCAAACCTTTTCATGTCAAAGACCCCCAAATTGATTTGTATTTGGCCGTGGACCCCCATCTGAAAATATGTTGTGCCAGGGACCCCTATCATGCAAGATTTGTGATGTGACGTTAAAATGTTTCCAAAAATATTCAAAATGTTCAATAATTGTTCAAGGTTTGAAAATAGCAGATCTACAAGCTCTCACGCATTTTCAAATAGCCTATGTTGGATTCAAGTGGTTAAACTGGTGCTATAAATTGTTTGTGCATTGTTTTAACTAAGGCCAAGTTCTTGTCAACCAGCAGTTATATCCTATAATCTTATTCACTTGAAATTACTACAATTAAAAAATTATCCAACGTCAGCTTCACTTTATTGTCATATCACACGTTTTTTTACAGGTGTAAAATATTTTTAGTGCAAGCTATAAAGTTATCCAATACAATTCTAACAAGATGTTATATCACTGTCACCAATATGAATCTGTTTTTCTTGTACCATTATGAGTCGTTCTCAAAGTGGGGTCCGTTGACCCCCAGGGGTCCTTGAGGAGCAGTTTAATGACATTATTTCAAAAATAGCTGGCAGTGGTAGAGCAATTCTTTTTTTACATTTTTGCCTATGACATAGATCATGGGTTTTCAACTGGTGGTCCGTGGACCACTGGTGGTCCGTGAAGGTATTGCATGTGGTCCCTGACCCTGACCATGCATTTAGTAGGAAAGTGAAGATTTGTATTATATTAATGTTGTCTGTTACTTGGAAGTCGGATGTCAAGAACTTAGAATTAGAATTTCAAGGGAAACTGTACCTGTTTACCTGGTTGACTCATCATTAGTAGGAAATGTGCCCATATCAATTGGATGTGCTTGCTCATACATATGTTGCAATGAATCAGTTAACATGAGTTTAATATGGAAGGTTAAGAGAACAGAATAGGGGCAACCATGGGAAAGGAATGGATCAGTGGTTCTCAATCTTTTCTGAGCTCTGGACCACTAGCATATCTTAGTTAAATAATGACTGTTAAAGGGCAAGACCACTTTGGTAGAGGTTTGGGTTGTGTAGTTACCTTGCCATGATGTAACTCCAAAGGTGGGCAAGAAATAAAAAATAATTGCTCCATTGATTAGAAATTGATAATTCAAAATATGCTCCTCATTGACTTACATTGTACGGTAAAACAGCTCTCAAAGTCACTATTTTAGCACATAAACAAACGCAAACAAAGTTGATTCAAACAATATAGAACATCACCAAACCCAGTACTGTTGTTTTTTTTTATAAAAATGTCAACTTCCTGTTGATTTTGCCATTTTCAATAAGTAGAAAACCTGGAATGGATTTGCGGATCCGGATCCAGATCTTCAAATAGTAAAATCAATAGGAAGTTGACAGTTTTATTAAAAAAACAAACAGTACTGGGTTTGGTGATGCTCTATATTGTCTGAATCAGATATGTTTGGGTTCATTTATGTGCTAAAAGAGTGACTTTGAGAGCTGTTTTACCGTACAATGTAAGTCAATGAGGAGCATATTTTGAATTATCAATTTCTAATCAATGGAGCAATTATTTTTTATTTCTTGCCCACCTTTGGAGTTACATCCTGGCAAGGTAACTACACAACCCAAACCTCTACCAAAGTGGTCTTACCCTTTAAGGGCTTGATTTAATTCACCTCGAATTAACAAATTAAATTAAGGCCTTAACAGTCATTATTTAATTTCAAGCTTTTCCCCCCACACCACGCCCATATCCCCCCTCCCAACACAACAGTGGTCCCCAGGTTGATTCTCAGTCAGGGTGGTGGTCCCTGGTTCATAATCAGTTGAAAACCCATGACATAGATAGATGCTGTTGATAATATCCCACGGGGGAATTTCAGTCGCCCAGAGGCAGCACAGCAGTTAAGAGTTACAGAGTTACAGGGGCAGAGTAAGGAAAGTGCTGTTGTACACCACAATACAAAGGCAAGACAAACAATAAGATAATACAGATACAACAGTATACAATAGTACATGCACAGAATAGGGACGCCAGGTAAAGGTGGTTAATTTCACCTGCTAGAACAGGGGTTTTCAACAGGTGGTCTGTGGACCACTGGTGGTCCGTATAAAGGTATTGCATGTGGTCCCTGACCATGCATTTTGTCATTTATATTTATTCCACGGAACAGTGCATTACTGGTGACCTATGACGACGTGTCAATGTTGTCTGTTAGTGGGAAGTCGGAGGTCAAGAACTTCCACAGAAAAGGGAGTTAGAATCTCAAGAAGGATGCCTGATTGAGTCATCATTATTAGGAAATATGCCCATATAATCGCATGTGTCTGCTCACGCATGCATAAGATACAAATCAGTATATCAGTTAACATGAGTTTAATGGAAGTTAGGATAAAGTAAGAGAACAGAATAAGGGTAACCGTGGGTGTTAGTGAGGGTTAAAGGAAAGGACTGTATATGGACTGGTTTCTACTGGCTGGCTGGTTCGGCTTCCCCACTTCACCCAGGGGTGTCGATTAGAACACAGGACAGACAACTTCTCTCATTTATGGGTTTTACTGAAGACTTGAATGAGCACAGTACAGTACAACACTTGTGGGTGTGGGTGTGTGTGGTTTTCTGCAACCATACAGAAAGTAAATAATTACAATTACAGCAGTCAATATCACATCAATCTGACAACAGCATCATGCTTGCATCCTGGACATCATGAACTACTGTAGGCTACATACATTCATAATGACATAAAACATATCATTCTGACAATGCTTAGCAAAGCAGCATGCATACAACTTATCAGACTTAACTATGAATTAGGCCTAAATGCCCATTGTTCAAAGACACATGTGATGTCATACAACACACACAGTGGAACATAAACAATAGGGCCTACACATTATGGAATAAACATCAGCATTTCAGTCACTTGAAACTAATGTACTTATAATGAAATAACTTCCATTCTCTTGGTTACAATGAAATCAAAGCACTTGAATATTGATACCTTCATACTACTGTCAACTGCATTTACCACGTGCACAAACATTACAAACAGGACATCAAAAGGCACATTTAACACACAAATGAACAGCATTTAACTAGGAAACACAGGACTTACATTTGCATGAACGCACACAAACTCCAAGTGAATTCGAGCACAATGTCTTAATATGACACACTTCTGACCGTCTGAACAGTCAGAGCAACTTGTCTGATGTGAACTGGACACTCTTCTTATCTGACTGATGCAAGAGGACAAGAAGGGAAAAGTCTCGTTCTCTAAATTACCCACAGGTGCGTTCATTAATTAACCGCAGGTGCGAGCAAGCAGGATTAGGGTCATGATGACCTGTGCACACCCTTAACGAGCACACACACTTAACTCTCTCACTGGCAGCCTTTTGTACAGTGGGATAGGAATAGATCAGTGGTTATCAACCTTTTTTTTTATTAGCTCTGGACCACCCGCATATTTCAGTTAAATAATGCCTCTGCTTGATATAACTTGTTGCACGTAATATCGTGCAACGAATTCAATCAAGCCCTTAACAGTCATTATTTAATTTCAAGCTTTTTCTCCTACACCACGACTATTCATTCAAATAATATTTTCTTACATTTGATGGACATATTATAAAAAAATATTTTAATACATTTAAAAAATGTATTTTATTCATGTATTTACATTTTAAAACATTTCCCCATGGACCACCTGCAGGTCTAATTATGCCATGGACCACTAGTAGGCCTAGTCTGTGGACCATTGGTTGAGAAACAGTGGGATGCATAGACATGGGATGCATAGCAAGTGTTACCAAAGCACTAATCTTAGCTCATATCCCCATCCAACACAACAGTGGTCCCCAGGTTGATTCTTAGTCAGGGTGGTGGTCCCTGGTTCACAATCAGTTGAAAACCCCTGAGCTGAAAGGTAATTCGATGAGAGACTATACTGTATAAGAATGACTTTTCTGGTGGGTTTCCCTCTGCCCACCTACAGTGTAGTACAGTTGTAGAATTCTGTACTAAATCTTATCTTAACAACTTAGATCTTCTCTTATGGGGTTCCCTGGCTCAAAATCTTTTCAAATGGCTTAATGTCCACGGCCTAAAACGTATCAATTTGGGGGACCTTGACATGAAAATATTTGAGAACCATTGTGTTAATTAAATAACAATTTTCATATCGGGGTCCCTATAGGAGAGAATCATTTGAAATCACCCGGTCAACTTGGTGGTCCATGACATGAATCTGTTTGAATGAAAACCCCAGAGCTACAACACAATAATCCTATGACTCAGACTGTGGCAGTCGGTAATAAAGTGCATGAATTCCTTAGACGAGTTCTTCAAGTCAAGAACGACCATAGTTTAAAAGCACTTGACATGAGCGAACCTGCAGGCTATGTTTGTTTGTCTTCCGCTACTCATAGGTTGCCTGTAGCACATGGGCTAAACGAAGGAAGAATATATAGGGCAGCGGGTTCGGTTCCCAAGCTTTTCTGGGACAGAGCCAACTTGGAAAAAATGGAAAGCGTTTGCAGGCCACCCCGGCCCACACAGGTTGGGAATTGCTGCTCTAACTGTGCCTTACTGGCACAGTTATTCAACATGAGCCTGAGGCTCATGTTGAAAAAAACATCTTAGCATTTAGATTTCATCAAAAATAATTTACATAATTATTAACATTTTTATTTGATGGAGGTTTTGAGCCCTTGCATGATGTGCCTGCACTCGGTCAGGCAACGATGAATGCCGGGGTGATAATTGATTTTTTTTAATGTATGTCTGCTTCCAGCTCAGCTGTGGATTCTAGAACAAAAGCCAAAGTAGCGATCAAGAAGCTTCACCGGCCCTTCCAGTCTGAGCTCTTTGCCAAGAGGGCCTACAGAGAGCTGAGGCTTCTAAAACACATGAAGCATGAAAATGTGAGTCTCACAGTGGGATCTTAGTTCAGCGGTCCAGGGAAAAGGATCAAAGCTTTAGACAATTTGCTGTTATGATTGTGCTACATTTCTGTTGAATTTTAATTATAATGTCTAATTATCTGATGTCTTATTCATGTTATTTGCACAAAAAAATGCCCTGTAATTGTAAAAGTGATGTTGCTTTATTATATACAATTTGTCTCTGGGTCAGGTCATTGGCCTATTAGATGTGTTCACTGCTGATCTCTCTCTGGACAGATTTAACGATTTGTAAGTACAAATTGTGTTTCCGTCACTGCAACACACACAAAGATTTAATTCCTTATGACATACTGTCCTTACACATATTGTGAAACCATCTTAAAGTTAGCACCAGCTGGCTGAAGATGGATACTCTTTGTAGCCTTTGTAGCTCCTGAATTATAATGCGTGTATTTTCCTTATTCAGTTATCTGGTAATGCCCTTCATGGGGACTGACCTGGGGAAACTCATGAAGCTACAGAGGCTCTCAGAAGACAAAGTTCAGTACCTGGTGTATCAGATGCTCAAAGGGTTAAAGGTGGGGAACTCTGATGTCTGCTCTCGCACAAATGTGATATAGTTGAATTAGCTTTTGATGATTCAATCCCTGTTCTATATTCTTTTCCTACAGTACATTCATTCTGCTGGTATAATTCACAGGGTAAGTAGCCTTGGTAATTAATTCCAACATTTGCGTGTTTGCATGTCTTGTGTCTGCATTGGCACATAGCCTCCCTTTTTACGTGGTACTTGTGTTTAATTGTGAAAATGACAGCTTCCTCATTTACACAGTGACACTAACTAGAATAGCCTTGATGTTTTTCGGTACTGATTGATTCATTGAATATTTTATTGACAGTTTAAGAGTACAGCAGTATATTAAAAAAACACAAAAAGCCAAAGACCAAACATTCAACGTCTAGACGAGCAACAACACAACAAACAAACAGCACAAAAAGACATTAAGAAAATATGCAGAAATATGCAGTTCAATCAATTCATGTTGACATACAGATCTGTTTATTCTTGATCTCAGTTAATCGTTTTGTATGGACTCTTGCAGGACCTCAAACCAGGGAATCTTGCCATCAACCAAGACTGTGAGCTCAAGGTACGGTGATTAAACATGATCCTGCACACTCTCAGTGGTCTGCTAACACAATCACCTCTCCATGCATCAAGGTATCATTTGAACACTTTACTTGTGATGTCATAGCTGACAAATTGACAGCTCTTCAAAGGGCAACCGTGCAGATTTTTTAACCTGAATCCCATTGTTCTATTGCGGGGAAGGACATGTGAAAATCTGACTCTTGTCTCCACTAGTCCATGTAAAACAATGCATAGAGATGCACTGTAGGCTGATTTAAGATTGACCTGTGCCTTGGGATTGAGCTCTCTGCACTCAACACACGAGGAAGTGTTATATGTCAGATTTCCATTATGTCCTTTTCACAAAAGAATGATAGATTTCATGTTAAACATCGGTTGGTTGTCCTTCACATTTAAACGTCTCCTTCCAAAGTTGCTACAGATGTATGGTATCAGTGGAGTGTTAACCACTTCCACTTTAACCCACTTTAACGCTGCCATCCAATTTTGTCACGACATGTGAGTTTGTAGATTGTCTAGTTAAAAACATTTGGGGAAACGTTTCAAAGCATTTTGGTTGTGACTATATGCGTGCATTACCGGATCTCTCCCTCACAGTCGTCTCAACTCATCACACCTGCATATGAGTGTTGTTTCTTGAGAGCAAACCCTGAAATCACGATTTTTGTTTCTTCATGCCCCGTCAGATCCTGGACTTTGGTCTGGCACGGCAGGCAGACATTGAGATGACGGGATACGTTGTAACTCGCTGGTACAGAGCTCCAGAAGTCATCCTCAGTTGGATGCATTACACTCAAACCGGTAATCATCTGCTATGTGCTGCTATATGACACGGACATGTTTTGTCCAAATGACCTACGTGAGCTTTTGAAGTCGGCTATTCTTGGATCAACTTTATTTTGTAAACTATTTATTATAGAGCAGAATAATTAGATGTTGTGTTCACACTAGCAGCGAAAAAGCGACAGGCTACAAGCCATTTTCAATGGAAGCTAGCAACATGAACAAACTGATGCCCGATGCTTGTCGCTGTGTGACAAGCTATGTCAAATAAAAGTTGAGCTTTTTTCAGGTCTCCAGTGGCACAGTGAAGCGTTAATCAAGTTTTAGTTTCAACATTTCCACTCCCCTTCTCTCTCAGTCTACACAATTCCGGCTATTAATGGGGAAAAAACTAATTCTTGCCGTTAGCCAGTTCCCTGTTCTTTTTAAACCAAACCTTTATATTTAACTTTATGTCTTTCTTGCTCATTCCACACACACGCATGCTTGATGACCACGCTTGGCCGTTATGTAGTTTTTGTCGCTGCTAATGTGAGCACATCATTAGGAAGTGACTTGAAGGAGGAAGCCCAATACGTTTCCTAGTCCAGTTTAATACACCTTGGACTACACTGTAGTGCATAAATGAGAATTGGCATTTTCTACTTCCAGGTCCAATTAAGGCATACAATTTGAAGCAGAGTTGCTGAAAAGCTGTCAGCCAAACAATTTGTGCTAGTGAAAGCAGAGTGCAGCCTTAATGATTAGCCACTAGGTGGTGCTCTTTTATCACCATGCTGAGTGTTACTGTTCAATTACTGTACATTTATTAAAGGTATGTTTACACTGTTTCTACAGAGCGTCATTTGTCAGTGCGCTCATTTTGCAGAGTAGAGCGATTTTCGAATGGAAGTTGAAGTCTGTTTCTGTCTATCTTGCCCCCCCCCCCCCCCCATTTTTAGCTTTTTCAGCAGAAAAGGTGTTCTTGGTTGTGCATTTTATTTTTCATAAGAGGCGGAGAGTATGATCACACCCTAAGAGTGCAGCTCAAAGTGTGAAATGTCTATTGTGTGTGTTAACAACATCATGTGGGCTGTTTCCCCCTCAGTGGACATCTGGTCTGTGGGCTGCATCATGGCAGAGATGCTGCAGGGGAAACCTCTGTTTAAAGGCAATGACCGTATCCTTTTATCAACCTGTCCCTTTGCTACTGGCATCATCATATGGTGTTTAGAAGGGTCTGTACAATCATTGTCAATTTGTGTGTGTGTGTGTGTGTGTGTGTGTGTGTGTGTGTGTGTGTGTGTGTGTGTGTGTGTGTGTGTGTGTGTGTGTGTGTGTGTGTGTGTGTGTGTGTGTCTGTGTGTGTGTGTGTGTAAAACACAGTATGAAACAGATACAGAAGAAAGAGATACAACTAAGAATACAAATTATAATATTGATAAACGGGTAGTAATGTACAGAGATATAATGTATGTATCTTTTCATTTGAATTTGGGTAATGGCTATTAGTCATAGGTCTGTACTTCTAGAATGTTGTTTTCCGAAACAACTTGTAGTTATTAAAATAATTTTGGCTACTCTTGTGTGTGTGGGAACCTTGACCCCCTGCCTGTGGCTTAGACCTTGATCAGCTTACTGAGATCATGAAGATCACGGGGACGCCCACTCAGGAATTCATCAGCAAATTAGAATCTCAGGATGTGAGTTTAGCACATGATATCACAACACATTAAGCAGATTCATACTTAATAGCGTTTAAATAATTACATTATTTAATAAAAAAATATCAACATTTAGAAAGAATTGTTCAGTCTCTATCAATGTTTGGGATGATTTTACAGGCAGAGGGAACAAGGCAGTTCAATACTCTGGTTGAATCAACATGACACCTTATGCACTGTTCCAGTAACCACATTAAGCCGTCAAATCAGACTAAATTATATTATTCATCAGATGGAAATTTGTTTACTGCCAAGGAGTAAAATTTAGTTTTAGTGCAACTTGACACATGGATCTAATTTGCTTCATATTGCATCCTATGCACTGTGACTATTACATGTGTACGACACGTTGTCTATACTGAAATTGTATATAGTAAAGTCCTAGGGCACACATGCAGACTAACACACGTTTTATTAACCGAAACTGGATGACAAAATTGTTTTATTCTTCTCTCAGGCCAAAGGCTATATCAAAAGTCTCCCCAAAGTGGAGAAGAAAGACCTTCACCAAGTGTTTTCCAAAGTGAACTCGCAGGGTAGGACATTCTTAAGTCTTTATTTGTTTTAAAACAAAGATAATTAGGGATGCAACAGGTAATTGAACTATTTGAATTAATCGATGATACAAAAATAATTAACAATTGATCATTTAATGAAATAATCCATAATAATCTATCCCTATGTTGGGCATGCTATTAGGTGCAAAGCTTAAATGTTTTCCCCTCAAAAAGGGAAAAAATATGTGAAAATTGACGATCTACAAGCTCACAACATGTCACATCGCGACACTTGAGCTTGTAGATCATTTGTAAATAATGCTTAAGAGGCTAATTAATTTGTTGATCCTTCCTTCCCCAGCCGTGACTGTGCTGGAGCGCATGTTACTGCTGGACCCGGCCAGCAGGGTGACGGCAGCGGACGCTCTGACGCTGCCCTACTTCTCAGAGTTCAGAGAGCCAGAGGAGGAGACGGAGGCCCAGCCCTACGACCACTCGCTAGACAACACTGACCTGCCCCTGGACCAGTGGAAACGTAAGCCCTGCCACAAGGAATTACATACAACCATTACATACTTACTGATCGCAATTATTCAAGATAATCACAATTATTTTCCATTCATCTGTATAGAATTAATCTGTTAGAAAATGGCGATAGCTAAATAGCTGCTCACATCGGGTCGCATTGCGACACGTTGTGGGCTCCCAGTCTGAACATAAGGGCTCATAAGCCCCATTTATACTTAACCCATTAAAACCGGGAAAGCATCTGGGTCATTTTAGATTTTTTTTTTTCCAGAAAACTCTTAGGATACAGAACAGTGGTTTAGAACAGTAGTTCTCAAAAAAAATAGTTTTACAAGCTCACAGTTTTGTACTGCAAGCTTGTACATCTGCTATTTTGGAGCATTTCTGAAAAATGTGTTTTGGTTTATTACCACAAATCTTCTCTTCTGGGGGTCCCTGGCACAAAAAAAAATCAGATGGGGGTCCACGGCCAAATGCACATCATTTCGGGGGTCCTTGGCATGAAACAGTTTGAGAACTACTGATGTAGAAGGCATTTGTAGAATCCGCAGACTGGTGGCAGTGCGTCCTTTGCAGATACGAAAGTTACTTGTCCACAAGCTGCAATGCCACAGGGAATCATGGGGACAGTAGTGATCTTCAGCGAGATGGAAACAACCATAGGTACCCAGTGAAGAAGGTAGAAGAAACCAGAAAGTATAAGATGGTAGACAACATGGCAGAAACCTTTTGAAGAGAGGCTGTGCAAACTAGTCAGGAGTTCATTTATTTACGGTAGGTAGAAAATGTCCCATTACACAGCGAAGTATGTGAGCAATGCCTCTTGCGTTGTAGCCTACATACTTAATGCGTACAAAACTGGAGTATATTGAGACCTATAGATGTTAATGTACAAACTAAGTACAAGGCATATTTAGACCGGGAACCCCTATACGTTACTATACCTTTCAATCCAGGAACCCCCTTTGGCAGTGGTGTGTTCTAGGTTTTTTCGGAGGGTTATACGATAATTATTCCCTGCACGACATGTGTGATACGCTATCGCGTTTTCAATGGCTGAAATGGTTATTAGACTGTATACGCTTTTTTCCAAAGAAATCTGCACTGTATACGGCATATACAGCGTAACACGGTAGAACACACCACTGCCTTTTCGGGTAGTTGTTGCTATGTACAGTATATAGCTTTATATATATATATATATATATATATATATATATATATATATATTCTTTTTTTTTTTTTTTCCAGAAAACAAATAAGGTGTTTTTAGAATCGGCCTCAGGTCTAAATGGATTAACTCCAATACTGTAAAAATGTACCTGAATAATGGACACAACTTCTCTCTCTCTCTCTCTCTCTCTCTCTCTCTCTCTCTCTCTCTCTCTCTCTCTCTCTCTCTCTCTCTCTCTCTCTCTCATATAGGTCACACCTTCACAGAGATTTTGTCCTTCAAACCAGTTCAGCTGGAGACCAGGGAAACCTCACTGTAAGGGGGGAGGGGGGGGGTTGCAGGCTTGTGTTAGGACGCCTAATCAGCATTTAGTTTTGTGCATTGAACGTTGAGTTGAAATAACTACATTGATGATTAGGCTCACTTAACAACCTGTGAAACCAATACATTTTAATATCAATATGCTGTTGTAGTTTTAATTTCCTGAAATGGCTGGTATTATGTGACAGATATAGGCATAGACATAAATACTGTAGGTAGACGGCTGGATGCCTCAATGGCCACCGGGCCGCATGTCAGCACCACCAACATATTATGTAGCTTGCCATAACTCGACTGGGAGAAATGGGCCTGAGTTGTGTCCAATCCGAGCGTGTACAGCACTCTCTCTGGGAACACTCATTACAACCAAACAATGGCAGAGTTTTGCTATTCAACCTTTTGGAAAAATTGCTATGTTTATATTTATGCCAACAAAGTCACCAAAAAGAATGCCGCAAGTCGTATTGCGGTAATCTCTCTCTCTCTCTCTCTCGTACACAGACAGCGGTTGGACGGTGCATTTTTCACCCCTTTGCCTAAGCTGAAATCTGCACTTAAACTGCAAGGCTGCGTGGCTGTGTTGTTGAACACATACACAGCTTAACGTTGGGAAAGTTACACGACTCACCCGCCCAGGTGATGGCAATAATAGTAATCACTGTAATGGTAACACAATTTTTTATTTAACCAGGTATCCTAGATCATAACATAACTACATGTTTGACATTTGTAACAAACCAAACCGTGTAGAAATTGGTTGAGAATCCAGCGAGTTATGAGGATTTTAATAGTGGAGAGACCTCCTGCTTCAACAGACATACATGCTGTGGAGAGACCTCCTGCTTCAACAGACATGCATGAGGCATACATGCATTAGGAGGCACGACCCTCCCTACCAAATATGTCCGTCGGCCAATGTGGTATCAACGTTTCTATATCTATGGGTATAGGGGTCGTAAATGCCCCTACCTGGCACATAATACCAACCCTTTTTCTATGTTCATGGGCATGTTTCATATTGTTGCTGTCGGGCAGAAACCTTGTTTATTTTTTTGTAAATTAACGCCGTACTCGATCATACATACTACAGCGTCATACAAAAGCATCAAAAGTAGCAGATCTACAAGCTCGAAACGTGTCTCGAAACCTGGCGTGAAACGACGCGTTTTGAGCTTGTCGATCTGCTACTTTAGCTATTTTTGAATTCGAATTCTGAAAAGTAACTGTTTTGGACATACTGTATGAGGTTTCCACCCGACAGAGACGATAATAAGGTTTCTCTGGTTTGTCTATGCATTTGTGCCTTCTTGCATTCCAATATCTTGCTTCCTGGATGAAGCAATAGTTATTTTCTTTCCAGATGTCTTGCAAATCATGTACAGTACAGTACATGAGTAGAGTACATCATGTTGCATAACAATATTGCACAATTCTTCATTAAAGGTGCTGTAAGTGATTATTTGTATTAATTTTCCCCCTTTTTTCTAAAATGCTTAAGATGTAAATGATGATAATAATCATTGCTATGATACAGTGTTTGTTCAGTAACAGGGGGAGATCCCCGTTACTGAACAAACACACTATAACAATGATTACTAGGGGAATATAGAGCTATTTGGCACACACACACACACACACACACACACACACCCACACACACACACACACACACACACACACACACACACACACACACACACACACACACACACACACACACACACACATACACATACACATACACATACACATACACATACACATCACTTACACCACCTTGAAGTAGGGCACACGTTACTTTTGTGACGGTACACTGTAGTTGCTTTTGAAATCAACACAAGGTTATTACAGGGATGGTGTACTGTACACATTTGGGCATTATATACATGTGTTATATACTGTACGCAACAGTTAATCAAATAATTGATTCGTGAAAATAGCCAATCTACAAGATCACACCACGCTGCGTTGTGAGCTTTCAGATCAGCTACTGTATGTTCACTATTTTTGCATGACACCGTTGTGCGACAAAGTATAACACATGGCTTAAATGGTTAATCAGACTAAAAGATTTGATTTGTGTGCATGGGGATCTCATCTTAAACAAGCTCAGTGCTTAATGAGTCTTCCAGTTTAGTAGACCTTGTATTGTGAATTTGTACTTCCATGTACTGTTGTTCTCATGTCTTACTAAATAAAGTACATCAATCAATCAATCAATCAAACGATTTGGTCAATTAAAAAAACACGCTTCTCGATTATTCGATTATTAATCGAAAAAGATTATAAACACAATAATCACTTAGATAATCGGTAGTTGCAGCCCTACAGTCATTTACAGTTTACCTCATATCTCTATATTTTAACTTTTTATGTTTTTTCAATGCCCTACTTTGTCATACTACGGTGTCATACAAAAGTAGCAAAAATAGCTGATCTACAAGCTCAAAACGCTATGTGACACGTTTTGAGCTTGTAGATCAGCTATTTTTGCAATTTTTTTATTTGAATCCTGAAAAGTAACAGTTTTGGAGGTTTCCACCCGACAGAGACGATATAAAATTTAACTGAAATCAGTAACGGCAACATTTTGTACGTAATATCTTCAGCATTGGCATGCTATTTTACTTGAGTTTCTAGGGACTAGACTGGCCTGTTTGCGTACTGTACAGTACTGTATGTGTTTACTTGCAACATGTACTTTTATTTGCAACATGATCATTTCTACCTACAACACCAGTGAATCTAAGAGCACAATCACTGACAATAAGGTACGGGCAAAGCTGCTTTTTACATTTTCTTTTAAAACGAAAGTGTAAATCAAAGTTTCTTATTTTTATTTCTTTTACTTTTTTTGCACAAAACACATTGTGTTTTTCTTGTAGAATACTGTTATATATATATGTTTTTAATACTGGGTATGCTTTTTATTATTAAAGATTGATTAACTACAGCTATGCTCTTTATCTTTCACCTAACTGAACGGATTCTATTACAGCTATGATGGTGGTGATTTGAAATTCTTGTTTTATAGTGCAATCAACTGGTTCACCGTGTATTACTTGCAATTTACATTACGTTGTCTTTCTAGATGACTGATGATTATTCAACTAGATTTGTGTTACACAGATTAAAGGTAAGACTAAGTGGCAGCTCACAAAACAAACTAATAATCGTGTGTGTGTGTGTGTGTGTGTGTGTGTGTGTGTGTGTGTGTGTGTGTGTGTGTGTGTAAGAGAGTATAGAGCATAGCAATGCTTGCTATGTAATCCTCAAACAAAATGTGTAAATTGATTTCATAATTGTAGAAGGGATTGAGACACATGAGAGCAGGTTGAGAAAATGAATATATGCGTGTACACAAGCGGTCCGGCCTGCATGAAGTCGCATTTGATCTAATCCGGCCCATGGCCTAAAATGAGTGAGTGGTATACCCTGCAAAGCTGAGGAACTTTACCTCAAAATGCTCTTGCCCAGCAGTTCTGCTGCACAAAGAAAAAAGATAAAAAAAGCTGGTTTGGATCCAACCCGCTGACAACGCGACACATCCGCAACGCCTTGAGCTTGTAGGACAAATATTTTTTCGTTCCATGCCTCTCTATAAAAAATACCACCACCACCAGAAAATAACAGAAAATGATAATCCCAAAAAATGATAAAGCACAAATGTCAAACAATATTTAAAACAAAAATGCAACTATCTTGTGGAACCCAAATGTACAAATGACTGCACCCCAGGCCAAGTTAACGTCTTCAATTCAATTCAATTCAATTCAATTCAATTTCAATTCTCTCTCCCAAATACACACACGATACTTGCATGCATTAGGTTTGTAGTTCTCTGCAGTTTCCTCATTTTTGTATTCTGGCAGCAAGATGCCTTGCGTGTTCCTCTCTACAGCAGTAAAAACATTCGCTTTTGGTGATGCTATGAAAATGAGGATATTTATGTTGTGTGTTTTCCCGATGTGTGCAGCAGGGTACGGCTACTGCATGTGTGCATGCGTGTAGACAAGGATCTGAATTCTGCTCTCCTTGTCGGTCTGTCATTAAGTCCTATGCACTTTCTAATGTGTGGTTGTATGTGTGTGTTGTAGCCATTCCTGGTCATTCGAGTTTCTGTTCCCCAGACATGATGGCCGTGTGTAGTTTCTCATCCAGCTCTATGTAGCTCCCTTTGCTGGGATCCAGGAAGTACAGTTTATCTGATACCACTCTGGTGGGGTCAAAACCATCACGACGAAGCTCTGTCTTTTGGTACTTGAATGTGCTAGTCGTTTTGACATCCCCTGACAGAAACCGAAGGAAGACAGGCCTTTTCAATGCGGGAAGAGCCAGTCTTATGTCGTTAACAAACCTGTCCAGGTCAGAGGCGCGGGAGGGATCAGCGATGGCCGCCATGACGGCCTTACCCAGTACTTTTGGTACCTCTACTCCGTACACGACCACATCTTTATGGTCCACCAGCGTGCTCAGAATGCCCTCTATATCAGTAGTGGAGACGTTCTTTAACTTCCAGTGGATGTTGTCTTCCATACGGTCCTTGAAGTACAGGTATCCAAAACTATCCATCATAAATACATCACCGGAGAGATAGGCAGTGTCTCCATTTTTGAAGACATCGTGGGCAATCTTCTTGTTGGTTGCCGCTTCGTCGATGTAGCCATCAAACCTCCGCATAGGGTTACCCTTAACTATCTGGCCTACTAACATGCCTTGCTCGCCAGGTTTACAAGTAACACAGACTCCATTATGACATCTGAGCAATTCCTTAGTTTGCTTATCAACTTTCACCAGTTTCACAGTGGCTGGCTTGAACCTACTGATGAAACCGCAAGATCCAATCCTATTTTCTAAGTTGGCCAGGCTGCAGTTGCCCTCGGTGGCTCCATAGAACTCTACAACGCTTCTAATGTTGAAGCGGTAGGAGAACTCCTCCCAGGTGGACTTCCGCAGGCCGCTGCCTAATGCCATGCGCACCCAGTGCTTCCGGTCTTCGTGGCGAATCGGCTCCCTCAACAGGTACCGGCAGAGTTCTCCGCTGTACTGGAAAATCGTGCAATAATACTTGTGACAGTCGCCCCAGAAATCTGAGGCAGAGAATTTATCTCTGAACACTACAGTCATGCCACGGAGTAGACACTGTCCAATTCCTACGATGGCACCTGCAGAGTGGTAGAATGGAAGGCAAGTATACATCTTATCTTGCGTATCCAACCTCAAGTAATGAAACACCATGGATGTTATCTGATAGTACCTGGAGTGCGGTATAATAGAAGCTTCAGGTAACCCAGTGGTGCCTGATGTGAAGGTGTAGAACAGGTGATCTTTGAACTTGCGTTTTGGATCTTTTGGCTTTGTGATAGAGGTGGCATCCAGTAGGGGTTCTAGGCACTCTGTTCCCTGTGGGACCTTTGTGGCATCCCAATCCCCAGAGCAGAGCAACTGAATGGTTTCTTCCAAGGAGCTATGGATCTCACAAACCGCCTCAGTAAGCTCAGATCCAAACACTATGGCCTTGGCATTGGTAATGTTGACACAGTGAACTAACGGCTTCAGTCTCAAGGTGGTGTTGATGAGGGCAGCCACCACTCCAATCTTGGCCATGCCCAGCCACAGGCCCACATACTGGAAACTGTTCTCCATGAACAGGGCCACCACATCTCCCTCCACAAACCCTCTGTCCAGCAGCAGGTTAGCAACTTGGTTAGAGTATTCATTCAACTCTTTGAAAGTCCACCTCTCCCCTGTAGCTGCCACGATCAGTGCAACCTTTCCCTCGAAATTTTTCGCAACGTGTTTGAATAATGAGGGAATGGTGTGTTTCTTTAACTTGTGTTTCAAGATTGACGCCTTCACCTGCAATACTACTCTTGATGCATGTAGATCTCTGTTGAAGGTCTTTGCAAAAACCCACAAGAAACTCATCCTTGTAGTTTATGCAATTTCTGCATCCGTTGCCTCTATCTGGTTATTTTACGGCACCTGCTACCTTATATAGGCTGACCAAGCTCTGGTCTGACGTAACACACAACACAAACTGTTGCCTAACACAAGTGGTTCTCAAAGTGGCGTCCGCTTCTGTGCCGAGTCTACCTGGAGGATTTCTAATGTCTGCACCAACCTCACTGACCGGCCGAGCTTCGCGTCACGTTTATGCCACCTCACCAATATAAGTGGCAGCATGTGCAATGACACAAATAGTACGAGAGCTGCGCGCATGGGTGAATGAAGCAGCAGTGAACAAAAGCAACAGCACGAAGCAGAATGCGATTGCGAACGGGTAAAACAAGTACATCAGATAACGGGAGTGTTGTACAACGGGTGTGGCGTGTATTCCTGACATGCATCGATCCTGACCTGCGTGTTCCCAGAGTAAGCCGGTGCCCTTCATGCACCGGTCTAGTTTAAATAAAAGAAGTACGAGATTTTATTGTTTTCTGGTTATGTTGACATAGCCTGGTAAACCCTCCCTCCGGAAATCTCATTTCCATTTTCGGAGGGAGGGTTTACCAGGCTAATGTTGACATGCCTACATGGGCGTATCGGATTTTAATTCCAGGCCACGGTCCAGGTACGCTTGGATCCGGCAAAAACGTCATGCGACCCTAGTAGGCACGAACGTCGCACGAACCCCCGAACAAACGTCTCACAAAGCCCTGCCTATCACTCAAGGAGGCTGACAGAGAAGCCTAGAACTGATGCCTCAGACCTCAGGATTCAGAGAATCCTGCATGTGCTTCCTCCTCAGGCCCTTTGTTTGATTTTTTGATTCTCTGGATCCGTAAGCCCCTCCCAATTGTTGTTTGGCACGTTCCATCAAGTAGTTGATCGGCTATTTTCAAATAGCCAAGGTATAAAATAGGTATATCAAGTGGTTAATGAAAGTTTTACAATGTAATAATGTATATCTGCAAAGTAACTAAAGTCTTCAAATGATTTTAGTGGAGTAAAAGTATAATATTTGCCTCTGAGATGTATGTGAGAAGAAGCAAAAGTATTGAAAATTGGAAATATTTCAGTAAAGTAAAAGTACCTCAACTTAAGTACAGTACTTGAGTAAGTACTTGGTGTAAAGTACTTCGTTACTTTACACCACTGATAGGAAGTTAAGTTGTATGTACAGTAACAGTACATAAAAGCTTTATTTATAGTGACCAAGAGCCACGGGACAGAGAATGCATCTTTAACACCTTTACAAACATGGTTCCCTACAGCAGTAACAGTAGCTGTCGTGTTTTAATGTGATGTTAACTGAATAAGCAGTGTTAGTTGTTAGGCTAGACAACATCAGTGTGGTGCAGGGCTGTCAGGTCCGTCTGCTTGACAAAGGCAGCGTCAATCCAAACGTACACAATGGCCAATTAAAAACAGTCCCGAAACCAGTCCGGTTCTAGTATGCCCCTGTCAAGTCCCAACAGCATTAACATCATTACCAAATGTATCATAATATTTGATGGAGCATGAGAACAGTTGTGTCATCACGAAGACACCCACCGCTTTAAGTGCTAAATCTATCATTCACCTAATAGAAATTCTGTAAATATTAAAATAATGCATCACCAGTTAAATCAAATCTGCCGAGTTTGTCATTCGTTCATTTTGAACAGTATTCGTAAATATGAGCCCATGATTTTAAAGTGCTTGCTTTCTAATAAATCAGAGTCACTGTAAGAGGCACACATGTCAACTTTTCCGTTGGTCAACACAGACTATTCAGAAGAGGCATTAAATATGTAACAATAGCATAGATTTCTTTTTTTATTAAACAAAAAGTTATTTTTTTTTCACAATATATATATATATATATATATATATATATATATATATATTTTTTTTTTAAACAGGGTTGTCGGGATTGTAAAGTATCCAAAAGTACTGCAGAACATATGGCAGGAAACAACAGAAGAAATAGAAGTTAAAGTGAATGAATAAAAATAGACAATAAAATAACACAGGCTAATATAGCTTAGAACACATGTGACCCTAACCAAAATGTTATGGTGAATTAATATAACTATTGTATAATATACACAATAATTATTGTGAGATCACTGTGTGATTATGTGCCTTGTATGGTAACCAGGAGAAGTGAGCACCAAAACATTGTGGGCACTATAGGGAAATCTGGGCACCTGGAGTGGCCACCTGGGTAATACGGCACCAAAACTGTGTTTTTGAGCTGCCAGAGTCTGTCTGCTATGCATTTCTGTGACAAAGACATGCTGGAACATGGTTATATACGCATAAAACAGATTCTGACTGTTTGCGTTTAACCCATTAACCATATAACCTGAAGCTGATTCTAAAAATGTCTCCTAAATCAGTAGTTCTCAAACTTTGTATTTAGCCCCGGACCCCCCCATCTGAAAAGGTTTTGTGCCAGGGACCCCCAGAAGAGAAAATTTGTGTTAAAAAAAAATCTAAATTATTCAAAATCTTTCAAACACTTTCAAGATTTTTCAAAAATGTAAAGAAATCGCAGATATACAAGCGTGCAGCTTCTATATCTGCTATTTTTATCTCTAAATCTCTAAACTCTAAATCCTAAGAGTTTTCAGAAAAAATTAAAGAAACTTGTTTCTATTATATCCACTCATAAAATGCATTCGGTGACGGTTCGCATTATTTTGTAGGCTTGGGCCGAATATAGCCAATCTACAAGCGCACAACACGTCGTGTCAGAAGAGTAGTGCCCAGTCTTTCCCCCAGAAATCCCCCTCAAGTGCCCAGTCTACTCCCCAAAAGATGCCCAGTCTTCTTCCAACAAGGTGCCCAGTCTTCTGAAAAAAAAAACTCTTCCTGTATCCCCTTGTATAGGTTTAATACAGGGCAGTTTGCCAGTCTTTTGACAGAGGTACAGCAGTGGCTGAACAAGCCCAGTGATCACAGTAATGGACATAAACATACTCGAAACTAATGCCAGTTCATCTGTCAGTCCTACGATGAAAACAATAACACCAAGAATGCACCAAGTAAAGTACGTTAACAAAAATGACACCATGATCAGGCAGATGATGGTGAAGGCTCTCCTCTTCATGTTGTTGTCCCTCTCTCTCCCCATCTCTCCTGCCACAGGCTGTTTCAGAGCCCTGAGAACAGCCAGGCTGCACAACAGCATCACTGACATGTACAATAGACATTCACCTACAAAAGCATAAAACCCTATCTTGGTACCACCCAGCAGCAGGTGTGCTACCGATGCTCCAACGATGAGCAACCAGGCCAACACAGAGCAAGCCGCCCTGTACCTGTGAGGTTTGTACTTGAGGAAGAGCACTGGGTGAACCACTGCCATGAATCTCTCTACACAGATACAGCTCTGGAAGACGGGACGCCCGATGAACAGGAGACCACCATTAAAGTAGTACATAGGGCGCATTTTCGTGATAATATATAGAAGATACAACAAGCTGAAGAGGATTTCAAATACACTCAGATTGAGAGTGAGGATCTCTGAGGCCATTGTACCAGCTGGTCCAGTTAAGACCAGCCACAGAACACAGCCATTGATGGGGACTCCCAGGACCAGGTTGATTGTTGCGCTGGTGATCTGTAAAATGTCCTCGATGCTGTAGACGGAGGACTCGTTTGATGTGTTCATTCTCCTGACAGCTGTGATTTGAGTGTGATCTCTGTTTTCACAACTAGCCAAAGTCTTTTAGAGAAACAGACACATTAAAAAAGGAGTAAAAGACAGAGACAAAGAGAGAGAGAACACATTGATAAGAATGTTGCCTCCACCACACTATTTCTACCTGCATAATCAGGCACACGTTGAATTGTAAAATATCCCTACAACAGAATACCAACATAATACTACTCATAATACTAATCAAAACACTAATACATGATGTTAGATATAATATTTGTGCAATCAGACCTTGACCTGTGGAAGTCCTCTTGTTTGTGTGCTCTGCTCTCCACACATGCTATGTGGCACCTGTTGATGTTCTCCACTGACTGACGGGATATGCAAATAATTGAATTTTCATATTCTGACATGGCATTAATGTTTATGCATCATTAGCACACAATTTGAAAACTCTGCACTGCAAAATAAATATTGGTAAATGGTCCATGAAATGATATGATGTTCACACACCGACAGCGGAGGAAACCGTGTAAGGCACCAACCTGCTCATCAGGAGCAGTTAGGGGTTCGGTGCCTTGCTCAAGGACACTTTGACATGCAGTCAGGAGGAGCCAGGGATCGAACCGGGAACCTTCCGGATTCAATACTATTGTTCTCCTGGAGGAGCGGAGCAGGTTGACATTTTTACACTGATCGGTGTATTGATTTGCAAGCTTAGCTGCGGAGATTGCGGACCGACACATACACACTCACACTCACACTCACACTCACACACCCCCCACCCCGTGGAGATAATGGTAATGACAATGTATTGTTTGTGGGAGGAAAAAACACAGACTTACAATATTATTCTTTTCTCAAGACACTAGCCGTAGCCACTTTACTAGAGAAGGTTGGCAATACACCAGCACAGGTTAGTGAAACAACACAAGTCACTGGTGCAGGAAAAACACAAGAACATACAAGTACTGGGGGCGTCCGCTGGCCTAGCGGTCCAGGCGCATACCACATGTCTGGTAATCCAGTATTACAGCGTGTCGCGGGTTCGACTCCCGTTCCCGACGACCTTTGCTGTGTGTCACCCCCCCATCTCTCTCCCCATTTCCTGTCAGCCTACTTTCCTCTCAAAATAAAGACAGAAAAGCCCAAAAAATATCTAAAAAAAAAAAATGACAGTATGTGGATTATTTCTGTCTACTCGCTACAATAAAAATGAACTTTATTTGTATAGTGTATTACAAAACAAGATTAAAATAACGGAATATGGTAGGAAAGATAACTTAGAAGAGATAAACAATAACTACTGAATAAATACAAATAATTATTATAAAATGAAATAAAATAGCATAGGATTGCATAAATAACAAAATAGGGAAATAATGTATAACTATATAATTCTTGTGAGTTTACTGTGTGATTATCTATGTACCTTGTACAGTGTTGCCAGATTGGGCGGTTTTCCGCCCAATTGGGCTATTTTAAAACTCATTGGGCTGGGATAAATAGCCTTGGGTGGGCACATCAAATTTGGGCTTGTTTTAAAGTTAAAAACAGCCCAAAACAAGCCCAAAACAAGCCCAACAAGCCCAAAACAAGCGAGCGCGCGCGTGCATGAGAGTGCATGTGGGCTGGTTTTTATTGCAATGGGCTGGTTTTAAGGGCTTCTTGGGCTGGAAACTGTCATTCCGATCTGGCAACCCTGACCTTGTATAGGTTTAATGCAGGGCAGTTTGCCAGTCTTTTGGCAGAGGTACAGCAGTGGCTGAACAAACCCAGTGATCACAGTAAGGGGCAAACATATATATGTAGTTAATGTACCTTTCTCTAAGTGTCCTTGACTGACACAAATGAGGGCAACACACCAAATAAAGTAAGTAGACAAAAATGACACCATGATCAGGCAGATGATAGTGAAGGCTCTCCTCTTCATGCTGTTGTCCCTCTCTCTCCCCATCTCCCCTGGAAGAGGCTGTTTCAGAGCCCTGAGAACAGCCAGGCTGCACAACAGCATCACTGACATGAACAATAGGCATTTACCCACATAAAAATAATACCCTATCTTGTTAAAACCCAGCAGCATGTGCGCTACCGATGCTCCAATGATGAGCAACCAGGCCAACACAGAGCAAGCCGCCCTGTACCTGAGAGGTTTGTATTTGAGGAAGAGCACTGGGTGAACCACTGCCATGAATCTCTCTACACAGATACAAGTCTGGAAGACGGGGCGTCCGGTGAACAGGAAACCACGAGCCAAGAAGCAGACGGGGAACAGTTTTGTGAGAACACAGAGAAGATTCAACAAGCTGAAGATGATCTCACATACACTCAGATTGAGTGTGAGGATCTCTGAGGCCATTGTACCAGCTGCTCCAGTTAAGACCAGCCACAGAACACAGCCATTGATGGGGACTCCCAGGACCAGGTTGATTGTTGTGCTGGTAATGTGTAAAATCTCCTCGATGCTGTAGACGGAGGACTCGTTTGATGTGTTCATTTTCCTGGCAGCTTTGATTTGAACTTGATCTCTGTTTTCACAACTCGCCAAAGTCTTTCAAAGAAACAGACAGAAGAGAAAAGGAGTAAAAGACAGAGACAAAGCGAGAAAACACATTGATAAGAATGTTGCCTCCACCACATGAATTCTACTTGCACAATCAGAGACACTTTGAATAATGAAACATCACTACAACATAATACTAATCAAAACACCTCTACACCATAATACTACTCATTACACTAATCAAAACACCAATACACACATCATTTTAGATATAATATATTTGCAATCAGACCTTGACCTGTGAAGTCCTCTTGTCTTGTCTTTGTGCTCTGCTCTGCTCTCCACACATGCAATGTGCCACCTGTTGATGTTCTGCACTGACTGGATAACAAATCATTTTCATATTATGACACACAATATGAAAACTCTGCAGCACAAAGAAAATATTGTTTTTAGTCACTATCATGAAGCAGAGAGTCGCCCCAAGCCCCATGATGATGATACGTTGAAATATCACAGATAAGAGTGACTTTTAATTGGAGAAAAAACTTGAGGAATTGAAAAAGTGAATGCTTATATGTAATGAAAATAATAGAACATTACGGAAACACTTTGACATGAGCACTGGGTTGAGCACATCAAGACAATGAAGACATACTGTACAATACATACTGCACAATACATTACATAACAGCAGTGGTGTAAAGTAACTACAGTAAGTACATTTACTCAAGTACTGTACCAAAGTAAAATTTTGAGGTATTTTTACTTTACTGGAGTATTTCCAGTTTTCAGTACTTTTACTTCTACTCCACTACATCTCATTGGCAGTTGTTATACTTTTTCTCCACTACAATAATTTGAAAACTTTTGTTACTACTGTAGTTACTTTGTAGATTTTGATTATTATTATAAAACATGCATTACCTACTTCAGCCCTATATACATTTTGGCCATTTGAAAATAGCCGATCTACAAGCTCACAATGTGTCTCGATGCGACGCATTGTGAGCTTGTAGATCTGCTATTTTCAAAAGATTTTTAGCCATTTTATATATTTGAAATGGGACATTCTGCATAATGAGTACTTTGTACTTTTGGCACTTAAATTTTTGTACCAATACTTTTGTACTTTTACTCAAGTAAATGTTTAATTCCAGACATTTGCTTGTAACAGAGTATTTCTACATTGCAGTATTGATACTTTTACTGCAGTAAAACATTTTAGTACTTTTTCCACCACTGAATAAATTACAGAAAAAAGAGGGGTGGGGGCAGAGGATCACCTCCTGCCATGGAGGCCAGCTGGTCTAAAAGTCAACAAACACAGTCACAGGTTTGTTTGTGTTTTCAACAGACTGCCTATTTTGATGCTGTCCTATATATGTATTTTGCATCAATGTATTTTACATCTAAACTCAGTGAAGGTTTAACATAGTCTAGTCTATAGTCTGCCTGTCAGTTAGCAGAGACTGTAGGTTAATGCATTGTCTTGTATGCATGCATTGTCTCAAATGTCCATTTGATGCAGTCATTCAGTTTAGTTAGTAATAGTGTTGTTATGTATATTTTATGTCACATACAGTTTTGTTATGCCTTTCATTGTATTTCAACCCATGAAGTGTTTGCTTTTTAATGACTTAAATTCTGAATGTAATATTATAGTATAAAATATATTGTAATTACTGTATATATATAGTATATTACCTATAGTTTTCCATTTGTAATTATTTTGCATTACATCTACACTTTCACTCAGTTTTTCTCCAATTAAAAGTCACTCTTATCTGTGATATTTCAACTTAAAATCATAATGGTGCGACTCTCTGCTTCATGATCGTGACTAGCTGATTGTAACTAAGACAATATTTTCTTTGCCCTGCGGAAGTTTCAAAGTGTGTGCTTAATGATGCATGAACATTAATGCCATGTGAGAATATGAAAATTATTTGTATATCCAGTCACATCCAGTACATTGCATGTGTGGAGAGCAGAGCACCCAGACAAGAGAACTTCACAGGTCAAGGTCTGATTGAAAATATTATATCTAAGATTATACATGTATAGGTGATTTATTTAGTATTATGTTGTAGTGACATTTGTCTGATTGTGCAGGAACAAATAGTGTGGTGGAGACAACACTCTTGTCAATGTATTCTCTCATTGTCTCTGTCATTTACTCCTTTTTATGTTTTTGTCTATTTCTCCGAAAGACTGCTGAATTGTGAAAAGACAGGGAGCACACTCAAAATATCAACGCTGCCAGGAAAATGAACACATCAAACGAGTCCTCCGTCTACAGCATCAAGGACATTTCACACATCAGCAGCACTACAATCAACCTGGTCCTGGGAGTCCCCATCAACAGCTGCGTTCTGTGGCTGGTCTTAACTGGACCAGCTGGTACATTGGCCTCAGAGATCCTCACACTCAATCTGAGTGTATTTGAGATCATCTTCAGCTTGTTGTATCTTCTCTGTCTTATCAAGAACAGCTTCGCCTTAGACCGCTTCACTTATGGCTTCCTGTTCACCGGGCGACCCGTCTTCCAGAGCTGTATCTGCGTAGAGAGATTCATGGCAGTGGTTCACCCAGTGCTCTTCCTCAAGTACAAACCTCTCAGGTACAGGGCGGCTTGCTCTGTGTTGGCCTGGCTGCCCATCGTTGGAGCATCGGTAGCGCACATGCTGCTGGGTGGTACCAAGATAAGGTTTTATGTTTATGTGGGTGAATGTCTATTGTTCATGTCAGTGATGCTGTTGTGCAGCCTGGCTGTTCTCAGGGCTCTGAAACAGCCCGTTCCAGGGGAGATGGGGAGAGAGAGGGACAACAGCATGAAGAGGAGAGCCTTCACTATCATCAGCCTGATCATGGTGTCATTTTTGTCAACTTACTTTATTTGGTGCATTGCTTTTGCCTTTTTTGGCAGTCAAGACTCCCTGTCAGATGAAATGGAAGTAGTTGTATATATATTTATGTCCATTACTGTGGTCACCGGGCTTGTTCAGCCACTGCTGTTCCTCTGCCAAAAGACTGGCAAACTGCCCTGCATTAAACCTATACAAGGCACATAGAAACTCCTGAACAAAAGTTCGGAAATGTTATTTCGGTCCATCATTTCTCCCCTTCAATAATACTTGGTGTTGGTATTGTATTTTATATTGTGGGAAAGCCTGATCAGTCACCTTTACAACGAGTTACAACTTGTAAGGATCGTGCATTTGTGGCTAACCGTGTGGGTAGCGCGCCCCAAACATTTGCCAAAATCCCCTGCAACATTCTTCTGTTGGTATTCACTCTCGTATTGAGCTTCAAGTGCTGGCAGGTGTGTGCCAGTCACAGATGTGTGACTACCTGAGTATGGGTCCTGCAACTTGTTTAGTTTGTGTGTGCTCCAAGCATCAACATGCCACGTTTGTCCCTTCAGGATAAGGCCCGTGCGATAGGGCAACTGGGGGATTTTGGCATATTTTTGGGGGATGCTACCCACAGTTTGCTGTGTTGCTCATTCCACGAATACGCAATCCTTACAAGTTGTACCTCGTTAAAAGGTGACTAATCAGGCTTTCCAACGATATAAAATACAATATATTAGGCTACCAATTGCTATTGCCTTCGGCTCCGAGAGTATGCTTATTGAATAAACAACAATAAGCAACAATTGGTATTATTGAAGGGGAGAAATAATCAACCGACATAACGGATTCCACATTTTTTTTAGGAGTTAGATAATCACACAATGAACTCCCAAGAATTATATGTAGTTGTACATTCATACCCTATTTTAAGTTATGTACTGTATGCAATCCTATATTATGTTATTTTATTGTCAATGTTTATTTATTCACTATACTCATCATTCCTGTCTTTTATGTTGCTGCCAGGTTCTGATGTAATTTTATCTTGTTTCATATAGGCTAAATCACTATACAAATACATGTAATTATCATTGTAGTGGGCAGACAGATAAAATCCACATGCTGTCATTGTGAACACTTGTAGGTGTGTTCTTCTTTACGTCTTTTTGCTGCACCAGTTAGTTGTGTTGTTTCACTAAGCTGTGCCAGTATTGCTAACCTTCACTAGTAAAGTACAGCTAGGGCTAGTGTCTTAAGAAGAATCTTGGGTCTGTGTTTGTTTCCACAAATAATACATTGTCATTAATATTATCAACAACAGTGTGTGTGTGTGTGTGTGTGTGTGTGTGTGTGTGTGTGTGTGTGTGTGTGTGTGTGTGTGTGTGTGTGTGTGTGTGTGTGTGTGTGTGTGTGTGTGTGGGGGGGTGGGGGGGTGGGGGGGTGGGGGTGGGGGGGGGGGGTATGTTTTCACCACTATATTGTCTTTGCACAGTCGAGTTTTCAAATTCTGTGTCATTTGTATTTGTATATCCAGTCACTGCAGAACATCAACAGGTGGCACACACACAGAGAGAGGGAGAGAGAGAGAGGGGGGGAGCCCGGAAGCGGGACAACAGCATGAAGAGGAGAGGTGAATTAGTTTCATATAAATGTCAATCACTGTGATCACTGGGTTTGTTCAGCCACTGCTGTACCTCTGCCAAAAGACTGGCAAACTGCCCTGCATTAAACCTAAATAAGGTACATAGATGATCACACGGTGAACTCATAAGAATTATATCTGTAGTTATATATTCATTCAATCATGATTCATAACCTAGTTTAAATTATGTAATGCTATGTTATTTTATTATCTATTTTTTATTTATGCTCTACTTATTACCATTATCTAAGGCCTAATATTTCTACAATTGCTACGAATTGCTTCAATTAATAATAAACAAACTTTATTTATATAGCACATTTAAAAACGACTGACGCCGACCAAGGCGCAGTACAGGTCAAGAGAACAAAACAACAAGTACAAAATACAGTCAAAATACAATCAAATCACAAACAATTAAAAACAAATCAAAGTTAAAACTCAATTTTGGTTAAAAGCCAAGTCAACAAAGTGAGTCTTGAGTAGGGACTTAAAAACCTCAATGGACTGGGCGGATCTGATGCAAAGGGGGAGATCGTTCCAGAGCCTGGGGGCAACCACGGCGAGAGCACGGTCACCCCTGGTTCTCAGTTGGTCGGTTGCTGTGGGAGTCAGTAGAGAGAGGTGAGCTGACCTTAGGGCTCTAGGTGGGTTGTGGTGTTCAACAAGCTCAGCT
This sequence comes from Gymnoscopelus braueri, assembly GCF_963280865.1. Taxonomy (NCBI): domain Eukaryota; kingdom Metazoa; phylum Chordata; class Actinopteri; order Myctophiformes; family Myctophidae; genus Gymnoscopelus; species Gymnoscopelus braueri. The sequence continues at coordinate 22,691,191 of NC_137610.1, read as the reverse complement.
AAATAAGAGGGGGGAGGGATTTAAAAGCAGTTATAACAATTTTAAAATCAATTCTAAATTTGACAGGGTACATAACCTGGCTAGCCAGTCATTACGAGCATAAACAAGAAGTTAAAGGGTACATTTATGACTGATAATGATGTTCCATGCATATTCAAATCATGCATATCCTATGTATATTTTTACATTTTGGGGGCAATTTAACATTGAGGTGCCCACTCTTCCTGTATCCCTTGGAATTATTTCTATAATTATCAAGTAGAGTCCATGCTGCTGCTTATACACTCAACTGCAAATTGGCCAAAGTGTGGTGCTAGAGGATAGGTCATGGGGTCACTCAATAGCTAGGGTTCATCTTCCAGGAAGCATGGGTGTTCTCAGTAATTCTCCCATTAGAGTTTGAGATCTCTTGCTATGTGTGCCAAGTGGAACGTTGGGTCTAAAGGCCAATTGATTACGGGTCCATTTGGTTCCATTTGTACTCTCTCAGAGTCAAATAAGCACTGAGGATTTGTACAGCGTAAATTGGGGTTCCAGTAATTTAGTGATTCTCAGCCTTTTTCATTTCAAGGACTCCCAGTTAGATATCGTCTCTGTCGGTCGGGTGGAAACCTCCTATGTCCAAAACTGTTTATTTTCCGGATTCAAATTCAAAAGTAGCAGATCTACAAGCTCAAAAGTTTCGAGCTTGTGGATCTGCTACTTTTGATACTTTTGTGTGACGCTGAAGTGTGATTAGGGTATTAGTCCACGGACCCCCATTTGATACCCTTTTTTCATCTCTGGGACCCCAGTCTTCTCTGTCAAATCTTCAGTGTTTACCTCTAATAGTTACAGACCCATAAGGGTCCATTTGGACTGCTGGTGGTCCCCAGACCCCACGTCGAGAAACAGTATCCTTGTGTCTTTCTCACCCGTCCCCTGTTGTCTATGTCAGTCATCTCCATATTTGGGCATAGTTCCTATTTGGATGAAAACATACAGACACACACAGATTTATGGAGTTTATAGATAGATGATGTAATGACGTCATCACAAACATGTAATTGTCATTTAAGTGAATTGACAAACACAGACAGTGTCATTTAGCAAATCCTCTCGCATAGATCAACATCCCTAGGAAAGATTATCTTATTTCAAATAAACTTGTCATTACAAAACAAGTTCAACAATGGCCTTGACAGGAGTCAGAGCTGCATACCACAGGGTTCTGAACCAAGTCGGACTTTCATTGCCTGCAAAATTGCAACCTATATATAACCACCCGGCCGGTCCGAAGACGGTGTTCTTCTGGGCTCCCATGTTCAAATGGGGTTTGGTTGTGGCGGGTTTGGCCGACCTGAACCGGCCCGCCGAGAAGCTCAGCATGTCCCAGTCGGCCGTTCTCACCACGACGGGCACTCTTTGGTCTCGATACTCCATGGTCATCACTCCCAAGAACTGGAATCTGTTTGCCGTCAACTTCTTCCTAGTAGGTGCAGGTGGCACGCAGCTCTACAGAATCTGGAAGTATAAACAGGGATTAAAGCAGTGATTCACAAACTATCCCTTTTTCCATTTCAAGGACCCCCCAGTACGTAAGGGCATAGGTTCTCAATATTGGGTCCGGGGACCACAGCAGGGTGTCCAAATAGACCCTTACGGTCTGTAACTCTGACAATGTACAAATGGAACCAAATATGGGTCTATTTGTACACTCTGAGCTAACTCATTTAAACCAATTTTACAGTGAAGATTTGGGTCCCAAAAATGTGGTTCCATGTGTCCACTTTCAGAGTTGCAGACCTGCAAGGGTCCATTTGGTGACCCGCTGGAACCCCCTCAAGGACCCCTGGAGCCCACATTAAGAACCGCTGATCTAAGCCTTATGTTCCACTCACTTGGGACAATAAGGAGTAACGAGGAAGGAAGGGAAGTGGCTGCATGTCCAGTGTTGAGAAGTATTCTAATCCATTGGAGGTCGTGATACTAGTTGGCACACTAGTATCACGTGTATATTAAGTATACATAATACTCCCAGTTTATACTTTGTCATACGACTGTCCAAAAATCTACAAAAAAAACTAATATTTTGGTGAGCAATGTGGCCGTACGACCAAGTATGAATCAGCCATGAAAAAGTATGTATGTCCAGATAAAACAGTAAAAATATCCACCAAGGAACTTTTGGGATCTCATAGTGTTCAAAGATACAAAGAGTAGCATTGCTACCCCTTTGACACATTTTATTTATCCACTTACAATTTATGTGGATCGTAAATGTATTAATAAATAGCTGTAAATCTGATATTAACACTTTTGAAACATTTGATTTCACCTACTACATTAATATGCCCAAATGATAGGGAGGCTAACCCTAATGCTCCAGAGGGAACATACATACTTTATGGAATGCAATCGATTGCACTTCAGGAATGACAGGGCTGCAAGGAGCACTGTTGGCATGAGGAGAAGGGAAAGGGACTGTTCGGAGAAAAGGAGGCTTTGGCTGAAAAGTTCCTCAAGCAGAAGCTTAAAGCCACAGAAGAGCTGCAAACTGCAGCAAACCAGCTGCAGGTGATGGGTGAGAGTGAGACCATCCTACAACTCTAAAAACATTGGAGAAAAAGGGAGGAATAGATCACCAGCTTTCAAGAGACTGCATTCAGATGGAGGAGTACAAGAGTCTTAATAGAGAAAGAGAAAGTCTTGAAGAGCAAAGTGAATGCAGTTATTTAATTCATCAAGATGGTTGCATTTTTTAAAGAGTTCTTTCAAATGTTTTTATTAAGAAGCACTGCAGTTAAACCAGCTCAGTGATTTCATGGTTAGAGTGTCTGCCTGAGATTGGAGGTCGGGGTTTGATCCTCAGCCAAGTCATACCTCCCTGCTTACTGCAGTTAAACACTTCTTCTAAAAAAAAACAGACATTACATCAAAAGAAAACATGTTTGAAAGAAAAAGATACAACAAATCAAACACAAAACAAAGCAAAACTCAGACAATAGAAGTAAAATAAATACTGTGACCAAAAGAAATCAAACCAATCACATAAAAAACAACCCTAACCCTGCAAATACAGTCGAAAAGAAAAAAACGAATAACCAAAACCCTCACAACAACAACTTACACCCCCCATCCTTAGCTTAATCTCTAACTTCCTAACGAACCCCCGCTGTAGCTCTACTGTCATTTAATGACAAGAAAACATGCTTGTATGTCACAGTAGAAACAGTTTGTGAAAGTAAAGAGTTCCTACTCATATCTGCAAAATGCATGCATAACCCTGGGAAACTAAACATAAATCCAAGGTCTGTCTTTATTTTGATGATAGTGACAGTGAGAGAGACAGGAAAGTTGGGGGAGAGAGGGGATGACATGCCGCAAAATGCCTCAGGTATGACTCAAACCCGGGCCAACACCGTTATGGACCATAACCTTATTTATGGGGTATGTTTTTTCAGGCAAGAGACCCTGGTGCACAGATGCTCATGGTTCTGGAGGCTGATACAAAGGTACCCCAGCAAGGGGGTAAAAAACTACAATGAGAGGATGGAACAATGATATAGGATAATTTGGCTGATACGAGATCTGGAAATCGATCAAACAAAACATTGGACTAAAAAAGAAAACATTCTGGGGATAGAGCACATGAGATGTAGCAATGGTAAAATTAAGAAAATCTGCAATCTATTATTAGCCTACCTTCTGAATTACTATAAGACGGGGTCTAATAAAAGCGTGGCACTCATGTGGATCTCGGTCCATCATGTGAATCTCAAGATCAACATGGGAATGGCGTGGCTCTGTGGACCTTACGTAAGTCAAGAATCAAGAAGGTTCTATTTTGTACTCACTCATACAGGTACACGCAGCGAAATGTTGGTGGTACATGTTCTGTGCTAACAACAATACAATATAACAACTAATAATAATACAGATTAGTGATAGAATAGATAATAATAATAATGAAAATTACAAAAATAAAAGTAATAGTCGTAGTAGTCGTCTATGACATATTTATGATGTATGACTAAAGATTTGGGCAAGGTTTCAGCCCAATCCGAGCCCCATTGACTTGATTATAAAATTAAAGTTAAATATTTCAAAAGTTATAAAATATAGAAAAGAATTAGTGGAGGCTTACTGGCAGTGTGGCATACAAACAGACATATAGGCCCTCTAGATCTACAGCCTTGCACAGAGCCATGCCATAAACATATGACCTGGGGCAGATGAGAAGATTCTATGCTGAAAATATCAATTGAAAAGCTGCTTACTGTGGTTTAGTGACCTAAAACATACAGTATATAGAAAACTGTTATAAAACTGGGAAACAGTTTATCCTATGCCATCACGTATACCAAAGGGACTAAATAGCATCCATAAGTACTCGTAATACATTATTATCTCCGCCAGGCCGAAGCCAAGGGGTGGATAATGTTTTTGCCCCGGGGTGTGTTGAGAACCTGTGTCTGTCTGTCTGTCCATGGCTCATCTAGCAAAGCACTAGTTGAATTTAGACAGATATATTCACAATATGTGAAAAATATTCTGGGCTGATCTGTCCAGCAGTTTGAGATTAGCTCCAAATACACAGACTCCGAACACACACTGTAGGAGGCTAGCCTTATAGATGGCTAGCCCCCTACAGAGACATGCTGTAAAAATGTATCTAGAGCCGTTGTCAGAGTACTAGTGCAGTATAGTGCTGTATCTGTTTTATGAGGGTACTAGGAGGCAAGTCTACAGTCATGTATGGTGCACCAACTTGGGAGAGTTGTAGGATCTCCACATACAGTTTGGGCAAAAAGTGGACACACACAGACACACACACAGAATTGGCAAAAAAGTGTACACAGACTCCCACACAGAGAATCCCGGATTTATAGAGAACACAGTACGCACATTAGAAATACTTACTACATTTTCCCATGACTGTGTCTTTGATTGCGTCAACAAACTGAGCAGGCACCCAGTAGACCCAATACCATGAGGATTCTGTTCGACCCGTCTGAAAAGCCAGCATGTAGTATTCCTCGTGACCTTCAATGGGTTCGGCCACTACGCCGTCTATGGAGGCCCACGCCACCTTTTCCGTTCTGTCCTTACTTCCAATCCACAGCTCATCTTGTTTCAGTTTGAACGTGAGTCGAACTTTTCCACCGGATTTGTTAAACATTCCGGATAAAGGCGCTGCTGGTAAGTTGTCCTTTGTTCCTTTAACTGCTGCCATTATGTCTTCTGGTTTCCCTTTGTCCAACACCTTCTTGTGTTGCCTTTTTCTGCATAAAGGCTCTTTTTTGTTTTCTTCAGCTTTCACCGGTGTATTCACAGCTAATACATCATTTAATGTAGATCCTATAACCATTATCTTTGCACCATTGGTAATTTTAATTTCACTTAGTGTCTTCTCTTCTGGGATTAGTCCCTTGTACATAACTTTCTGCATATCTGATGTAAGACCAGTGAGTGAGTGGATCCTCTCTTTCAGTTGGGCTCCTGTGCTATCGATGGGAATTTTGAGATCATATTTAATCTTGTTCCAAATGATCTTAAGATCCACCATCTGTTTAACCGTGTGGTCTCCATTGCTAATACTGGAGTCCTGAGTTGTAATGTTTTCCTCTTCTGCATGAAATACTGCTTCGGGGACCCCTTCGTCTGCCTTTTTGTTTCTTTTTCTTTCAAATAGTGTGGTCTGAGAATCCATCGTATTTCATTGATTTTGTACAGTTTGTGTCAAACACATTCACACACACTTATATAGAGCGCTGGTCTTACGTCACACTGCACAAGCCGTTGCCATGCCATGCCTAACAATGGCGAGTTGTGCAGGCACCAGTACTTAAGTACATTATTGAGTATGTGTATGTGTACTTGTATTTGTATTATTGGATAATTATGACTTTTATTCCACTAAACTTCAAAGACAAGTATAGTACTTTTGACTCAAGTATATTTCTAGGGGGGAAAAAAGTACATTATGAATTAACTGCTTAATCCCTATTTAAGTTGGGGCCACTACACACCTAGGTTGCACCGCTGATCTGACCTATACGGGATCTCTGGATCTGTCTGTCTACCTGTGTCCCTATCATGCCCAAACTTTCACTTACACTATTATAGATGTGTAAGGAAGTTTAAATAAACATTGACAACTATAAAGACTGACTGTATTAGCCGTTTTCAGGGAGCCATTTATGCAGTATATTAGGAAATAATGGTTCATTGAATGAATCTACCATTGTTAACTAGCCTGTTATGTCCAGAGGAGGGCGCTGGAAGACCAAGTAATACTCATCAGTTGCTACAATTAGCCAAAGCCTCGTTTTGTTTCTGATAATTTCTCTGATAATTTCAAGTGATAGTGAGTGAAATCACTTACTAGTGTGTAGAGGCCACAGCATATTAAAGGAATTACATTTTAAACGTTCTAGTTAGGGGCTTTCCATGTGGGCATCCTGAGATATGGTCCTTAAAGATGTGTTCTGCTGTTTGTAAAAGCTTAACGTAAAAAATGTTATGATGCTGATATTGTTAAGTATGCCAGTTCGCGTGCCCATAATTAATGTTTAAAGCTCTTACGACACGTATCTCAGATCAAGTTGGCTGACTTTATTTTCACACAATGAGGGGGGTGCACCGTTCCTGGAGGTACTGCAATACCAGGTCGATGCGTGGAGTGGACGGAGCAAGCCCCTATTCCATCTCCCAGTTCCAAAAATCAATTTAATATATGGTCCCCGGGTAGGGGACGTATCAGATATTAAACTGATAAGAACAGATACTACACTTGATCTTAGCCAAAAGGCCGAGAAGCGATGTCGCAGCTCATTACGAGAGAGGAAAGAGATTCTCGGCAATACCAGGCAGCGTCATGTTTTAGACACAAAATACAAATAAAAACACAAACAAAGTAAACTATCACGAATCCTATAAGCTATATCCTATGCTATGAAGTGTGTACCGTGTGCTCACGTGTCTCTAAACGCACAGAGGAATTACAAACGAAACACGTTATGGTCAAATGGTAATTTCTTCCTGGGCGAGCTGTTAAAACTGATGACGCATTTACCATGTAGACCAATAAGAAATGGGAAAGAGCTGTTAAATCAAAACCCTTATTACAGCGACGAAGATACATTGTAAGTGCTGTAGTGTGCGCTAAACTTTATCACGAAGGCGTAATTTAACCATTTATTGTGATTGTTATCAAATATAATGGCGAATCGGTAGGCCTATTTAGAATTTCAAAACGTTTACAACTAGCTACGATAGAGTTCTGGCGTTCTCTTGTGGACAGACTAAATAACGGCGGAGCAGCAATTTGAAGTAATACTTTTGGTACTTAAAGTACCAAAAGTAGAAAGTACTTAATATGCAGCATGTCCAATTTCACAAGTTTTCAAATGTATAAAATGTATACAAATCTTTTAAAAATAGCAGATCTACAAGCTCACAATGCTGGCATCTTGACCATTCATGTGAGCTTGTAGATCGGCTATTTTCAACTAGCAAGTTTAAATAGGACTGCAGTGATTAATGTATGTTTCCTAATAATAATCAAAATCTACAAAGTAACTACTAAAGTTTTCAAATGATTGTAGTGTAGTACAATATTTGTCTCTGAGATGTAGTGGAGTAGTAAAGGTATTGAAAATACTCCAGTAAAGTAAAAGTACCTAAAAATTGTACTGAAGTACAGTACTTGAGTAAATGTACTTAGTTACTTTCCACAACTGGAAGTAAATGCATCTGAATATGCAAACAGGTGTAGGGCAGGGCGGTATCAAGAAGACTCACTCCAAAACCAACTCACCCCATTGCTAGGAAAACTCACTCCGGAAAACTCACCCCACAGGGTAGGAAAACTCACCCCCAAGATTTTCGGGGGTAGGAAAACTCACCCCAGGACCTGAGAAAACTCACTCCGGAAAACTCACCCCAATGGTTTTTAACTTTGTGAGCTTTCCATTTTCACAGAATGCTTGGGGTAAAACTTTTTCAGTCATCCGCGGACTTTTTCGCCGATAAAGTATAGTTTTGGACCATGACGGAGGCGCGCCGACTCAGCAGACCTTGAGGCTGAGGAGTTGCGCCCGAGCGCCTCCAGGCGCGAGTGCCCGCAACGACCAGCCGATGGTCTGCTAGTCGAATCAGCGCCGTCCGAGTTATGTACCGATAGGGACAGAATAGTAAATATTTTTGGTGGGGACTGCGTTTGCCCCACTGACTGCGTTTGCCCCACTCGCTGCGTTTGCCCCAACTGCCACTCAAAGTGACTACTGGCCAATCACAGTGCGTCTCCCCCGGGGTGAGTTTTCCTACCCCTGGGGTGAGTTTTCCTACCCCCGGGGTGAGTGTTCCGGAGTGAGTTTTCTCAGGTCCTGGGGTGAGTTTACCCACCCCCCGGGGTGAGTGTTCCTAGCTCCGGGGTGAGTTTTCCTTTTTGAGTTGGGGTGAGTTGGTTTTGGAGTGAGTCTTCTTGTATTCGGGCAGGGCTACTGATCCCAAGTAGCCTACACTAAAAATGTCGACCACTGCCATCATCAGTAGCCTATCGCATGCCTTCTATGAAATAATAATAACAACAATAATAATAATAATAATAATAACTCATTTAAAATTGATGCCAAACTTCTGAAAGCTGATAAGAGAATTCAGAATCGAATTTCAAACGTCTAGACGTTTATTTATCAGCTGATATATAGCCTAGTAAAATTGTAACCGATTATATTTTTTTCATAAATAAAAATAAAATGATAACAAACAGATATAGACTATATCGAATCGTGCTCCACCTTTCCTTGCAGGGCGGGGGCGCGCCTGCTGCTGCCGCTGTTGAGAAATGAGAATGCGTGCGCGTGCATCTAGGTCTAGGCTGTCAGTCTGTGTGCCGTGTGCTGCCAGAACAGCTGCATGTCTCACACACTCTACAAGACGGAGCCGACAGGGACTGGGAGTGTGTGTGTGTGTGGTGTTAGTTAAACGAGCCGTTTGAGTGGAACCAGGGCTCAGTATGTGTGTGTGATAGATAGTACACACACACTGGACGGGACCAGCCGAGGAGAGAATGAGAATAGAGTTGTTAGTGCGGTTTGTTTTGCACCAGAGTGGACGTCACACTAAAAGGTAAGATATGAGCGTTCCTTTAGTTTACACACCACTGGTTCTCAGTGTGGTCCCCGGCGGGGACCCTCCCAGGGGTTTACACTACGTAGCACGTACCCGTCGCTTGACATAAATAATAACTGATCTACAAGCTAAACCGTTAGCTTAGATTGTTTTGTTTTTTTGGCAAGCGACTCCCTGCAGTAGTAGTAAGACTTGTTTGAACCCGTCATTATTATTGCCTCAACGAACGAGCATTGGATTCCCCTTTTATTTCTCTCAAGGCAGATGACTTCACTTGGCAAAACACTAGGTGTGTGTGTGTGTGTGTGTGTGTGTGTGTGTGTGTGTGTGTGTGTGTGTGTCATTTTCATCTTTCCCTTTCCGCTCGCTGCATTGTTATTTCTTTCTGAATGCGATAAAGGTATGATGATGAGCAGCATAGGCTGTTCCCGTCCGTTACAAGAAGATCAGTAGTACAGGAAACAGTCGTGGGTTGCCAAGGCGTGCACTGACTGCACTGCACTCCCCAAAATTGTAAATCTTTGTTGAAGCCTAGTATGCGTTCCAAGCTACATGATACATCTATAATCTACATCTAGATTTTCTAAAACTGTCAAACATCTTATTACCCTGCCATTAATTTACTTCTTGGAAATTCAACTGGAAACATTCTGTTAATAGGCAATGGTTTGGCTGGGGGAAATTGAGCAAGAGCCTTTGAGATGTGAAATTTATTAATTGTGAATCATCACATACTCCCCTACTAGCCAACCACACACACACACACACACACACACACACACACACACACACACACACACACACACACACACACACACACACACACACACACACACACACATGCTCCAGTAACTGGTCTGCATGTCATGCCGTTCACCTAATTTTGCATGGAGTGGGAGGGTTGGTTGATTCATTGATTGAATACTTTATTAACAGTTTGCAAAGACAAGCACAGGGAAGTACAGTTCAATACAAGGTCTGTTAAGAGGATTTGAAACCCAAGAAAGCACTATGGCTTGTTTCCATAGGGGTCCTTTGTACTCAATTCATCGAAAAACATTTAATGACAGACAAATATACACCTGTAAGTGCTCTTTTAGAGCGGTTTTGAAGGAGAGTAAGGATTCACATGTTTTTATGACTGTTGGTAGGGCATTCCACATTTTTGTGGCACAGCACTAGCAGTAGAACACATTTAATCCCTTGTTAGAGCCAAATCTGTGTTGAACTTGATTTGTGGAGCTCACTCTGGTATTGTAATTGTGGACGTCATTGACGTTTTTGAAGTAGTTTGACAGGTACATGGGTGTCTTTGTGATGTAGTGTATCTTGTAGACCAGGGCCATTGCAAGTTGCTGTACTCTGTCCCTGAGTCATCCCACTGTTCTGTGCATGTAGATGTATGTGTGACCACATGCACACAAAATATCCATGTGTCCGATGTATCCCTCTACCTGGACTGGAGTCCAGACCTTTCAGCGAAATGTAGACTGACTGACGTGACTCTCAATCATTTATCTTTAACTATGAACCTGGTATCCCTTTGGGCATGTTATTATAATTGAACATTTCCAAAAAATGTTCACACATATAAGTAATGTTAATACATTTTGAAATGTTCACACGCTGTCACAACGGCTATTTTTGGTAGACACATCGCGTGCCTGAGCCGGGCACATGAGAAATGTGACTGCACTGTTACAGTATGTTATCCTTTCTCTCTCCCCTCCTGCGTCTATAGTGAGTGGCAACGTTGATGTCAGCAAGGTAGGCGTGTCGTGCGACTTGGTAGCCGCGTCCATGTTTACGGGCAGAGAGTACATAATGATGCTCTAGGCTACAAATTGACGGTGGATCTCTTATCTGTGTTTGTAAACATTCACTAGTTCTTTGCCGACTACATGGTGAACGGAAAACGGGATGGACAGAGCGAAACTGGGCATTGTTACCCTGTCTGGCTTCACATGTAAATTGTGTTTCACTTGTAGATTGCGTTTGTAGAGAAGCCTTTTCAGGAGAGTCATCACTGATTGTCCAGCTCCTATCTAAACAACGTCAGCGTTTTGCATATGTATACAGTTGTAGTCTTTGCACGAAACCTGTTTGTCAAGAACCAGGGTCACAGTGAAGGTCGGCTATTTTCGGAGAAGAGATGTAACGTATACATTATAAATGCACAAATATAACATAGCTGTGCTTATGTAGGTGGTTAAATATATATTGTATTTGTTTGTCAAATCTTGGTAGCACACCAGTGTAATTCAGCTTCTAGATGTAGCTCATTCTGATACCTGCTCAACATCTACAAGCAGCCTGCCTACCTGTGCCCACATGATTCACTGTGTTCATTGTTTTTAATCATTAAGAACTGATTCAGAATTGGAGTAACTTTCTATTATTTCCTATGATAACTCATGGTATGCTACATATGAATGACAATGTTTCAAGATTCAAGAACGTTTATTAGAAGGATAATAATGCGCCATCCATCTCCACATCTGGTGCTGTTGCAGGGTCAGTGTTGCTGAGTACAGCAGCTTGTGGTCTGTTCCATGGCTGGTTTTCCCTGGGGAAAAGACAAGAACATTTTTAATTAGTTATGTAACTTAGTTATGCAACGTGTTAATAAAGTATTCAATCAATCAAAAACTATGCGTCTTAGCTCTGAACAGATTGTTGTGTAACAAGTTGATGTCAACGCAGCCGGGCTACCCTAATCTAGTTGGCATTGGTATTAATACCTAGTTACTTTTAGTTAGCAGAGACAAAATAGCAATTAAATGTGTTTGTTAATAACTTACCGTTTGTGAAAATGCCGTGAACAAACACGGCTGTGCTTGGATAGGTTGTTGAACGTTATTTCTTCTGAGATCCAAGCCTTCCGACGTCTCTTTAACTCGTCCATGTGACCTCCGTGATGTTGCCTCCATGCTGGAAAGTTGAAAATGGAACTCCTTTATCTACCGCATTCCCTCGACGCGACCTGTTATGGCACTTAAAAACTGAGCAAGTCTACACCATTGTAAGTCAATAAAGTATGTACTAGCACGGAAGAGTCCCTGTTTACAAGCTCCGTCACAAACGTGATTGTTATGTAGTCTCTGCCCGTAAAGATGGCCGCTGCTACCAAGTGACACATGCTGATGCCCCCTTTTGGGTTTTTTGCCAGGCCCTATTACATTGTCTTATGGCTACTTTTTCCTCAGTACCTTGTCCCAAGGCACTCTCAGCTAGAGACAATACAAACCAGCTGTCTTTTGTGCTGAACTGATCAAACCAAACCATAACTAAAGCCAGTATGACTTAGAAGATCACACTACTCTCATGCAATGCTCAGTATGAACTTACAAGTGGCACCACCCACTATTATGCACCCAATTTCATATAATAGAAAAATTGGCGATCTACAAGCTGGCGCCATTGTTGGCTTGTAGAATAGACATTTTTTAAATAGTTAGTGTCTAGTTAATGTGGCCCGGGAAAGGGAAGTCTGTCATTCTCAGTTGAAACTGTTGACTCTGTGACCTGATGTTTAAGAGGATGTGGATGGAGGGATAGATGGAGGGATAGATGGAGGGAGGGATGGATGGATGGATGGATAAAATCACTTGGAACATTTTGGAACATTATGGCCTATAATGACATGCCCAAAATAGGGGCACCAGGTTAAAAGTTGTTAATGGGGAGAAGGATGTCGCCTCCACTTGTTGCCATATGTTTCCCATGTCCCCTTCTTACCATTCAGCATGTACAGTAGGGTCCTCTCAAATGATTTCACCATTATCATCAGTCCAGCAAAAGCCCTAATCTGCCTGTAGACCTTTAGACCTTTGTTATGTGGGAAAGCTCACAGAGCTTAGATAGATCTGCTCAAAACAAAGAGCTTAATACCTCAGTAATGTCAAGAGGACACGAGACCCACTCGTACCATGACAGGGCCTTGGGGGGGGGGGGGGGGGGGGGGGGGTTCTTGGGTTGCTGCATTGGAGTGATGCTTAATTTATGACTCTGGAGTCACACGTCTAAAATAGCAGGTCTACAAGCTCACAGCGTAGATTGGCTATTTTCGGCACGTCGACGTGAGTCTCGTGACTCCATCATACAACAAAGACGGACATAACCACTTAACAGCCTATATACTTTGTTGTTATGAATAGTGAAAATAGCAGCCAAGCTCACAGTGCGTCGCGATGGGATTGTGAGTTTGTAGATCTGTTATGTTTGCTATTTATGTTTACATTTTATTTGTATTTTTGGAAAATTGATCCAAAAATGTCAGCCCAAAATAGGAACATCAGGTTAAAAGTGGTTAATGTGCACGACCGGGCAGGCGGGCACAGACCTCCACCCTCTTACGCTGAGAGATATCACAAGGCATTGAGGTCTATTCATTTCTCCTGGCTGAGAGGTACTGTATAGAGGCATGATCCATCCCAAACAAATCAGTGGTTGTGAAGGATACGTTAAACAAGCAGAACTATACACAACATTTTCCCTTTTCCACAGAATGGAAACAAAGCCGTTTGAAATGTTTGGGAGCGGAAGGCAATCCTAATGTGCTGGATTATTGATAAATGCTGCTGAGAAAGAGGTCGGTCTCGGTCATTATAATAATTTTTCGACTCTCACAATCCTCTTCAGTCAGTAGCATCCTTAAACTAAAGCCAAAGATATTCTGCACTCTGAGTCTGATAATATTATTTCACTGGAGAGGCATAAATGGCCCTTTTGTCTGCTTGAAAGGCTTCCTTATGATGGCTGTGAGAGCCCCATAGCAGGGTGTCACAATGAGCACCAGATAGCCAAGTCTTTTGCCAACCATTTTCAAAGAGGACACACAGAGGCTTAGAGTGTGACCAAGAAGAACCAGCATCTCTTTTCAGTCGTTGTGGTTTGGTTTGGATCTCGTCATCCACAGCCTGCTCAACACCTCAGAACGGAGAACAGTACTAGTCTATTTTTAAGCAGTTTAATGTCCTCGGCTCACTGGTCATAAAGAGGATTTGAATTTGTTTAACCACTTATCTGGGGTGCAACAGTTAATCAAACTAATTGATTCATAAAAAATAGTTATTAACATAATCAATCCTTATTTTGGACATTACTGTATATCATTATACGTAGGTGAGACCGTGAGAAGTCTAAAAACATTATACTGTAAAACAGTGTTGTGCGTAGCAGAGCCAGACCAATATATCGGTAGACCAGTCATTAATTGACTGTTTTGAACACGTCAGTATCAGCAATTATGCTGCAGATCTGTCGCAAATCCTGGTTTTTAAGCACTTTCTACCTGGTATAAGATTGATAGATTTTTTGTTTTTGCTCACAACACGACGTGTTACACTTATTGACAAAATATCAGTCAAAACATTGGTAATCGGTGGTCTCGGACTCAGAATCTGACACAAAAATCAGGCATCGGTCGGGCTCTAGTTGTGCGTAGATATCTGCATCTGCTCTGGTTAGCAAGCCTCTCGGCCAGTGTCACATCTGTACTCGCTTGAATTGCCTGATATGTCTGTGATTAGTCAAGCCTGTGCACCCCCCCCCTCCCCCTTTCAGTGAAATGGAGGTCAGACTTAATACTGTGAATAAATAGTCTCTCAGGCTAAAAAGGGACCAAACAAACCCCTGCCTTAGGAAAGGAGAGATCGGTCACCAGCATGATAGCCTAATAGCGTTGTTGTTTTGTTACAGTCAACAATGACATGAGACTAAATTAGGCTAGCCTCGGAATTTCCCTCCAACCACGGCCGTCTCGGCAGTCCTACTGTACGTCTTTGCGAGCCACACACACACACACACACACACACACACACACACACACACACACACACACACACACACACACACACACACACCCCTCCCATCTGCAATCCTCCATCAATGTTAGACTAAAGCCTAATTTATGTGCAGAAAATAGCCGACCTACAAGCTCACGAAGCTTCACGGATGCAACACATTATGAGCTTGTAGGTCGGCTATCTTCAGCACGCGAAACCATCTTCAGCACCGCAACCATCATGCGGCTAAGTATGAATCGGGCATAACCCTCCTCCAGGTTTCGTGATCCCACCGATACAGTAGTTTGCAGTGAACATGATTGTAAAGAGACAATCAAATGAATAACCAGTGGAGTGAGACTCTGTGTCTCCCTTATCAGACTCTTGAGCCTGTAGCTTGAGGCCAGCTGTCTAATACTCTGCACTGTGACTGGTCCTGGCCCTGTGGGGAACATGTGTTGTGTGCCTCTTTCTCCCTATTGAATTATTCAGCCTGTAAGAAACCAGCGCGGTACTGTGTGTGGCATGATGAGGGCATTGCAGTGATATACAAACAGCTGTCTTGTTATATTGGAGGTTAGTTTGGTGGGGGCGGGCACTTGTTGATAACCACATGAAGCCTTGCTTCCCTATGCTGGGACGAACACTCGCCGACAAGATCGTCAAGCTCACTGATCTTCAAGCTCACAGATCTACAAGCTCACAGATCTACAAGCGCGTAGCTTGCAGAATGCCTATTTTCAGCGAAGATATTTGGTGTATAGGGAAAAAAGGAGTGGACCAGGCAGGGTAGCCCGGTCAACTAAATTGTGCAGGGTTTAAGTGATTTAACCTGAGAGTTGTCGCAGGAAAGGAATATTGGTATCCATCACCATGCACTCCAGAAAGTCTTGATAAGGCTGAGCACGGGATCAAATTGTGAATATGAAAGTGCAACAGAACAGTCGGCATGAGGTTGCCATACTCGCCTCTGCTGTCACTTTTAGACGTGGCCGTTGTGTGTCACGTTACTTTCAAACGATGCTATGCCCTAGGGTGATATGACTTCAAATTTTTATCACGACTATTAAAAACTTTTGGCTCGATTACAATTAATGATGATAAGAAAACGTGTTGTGAGCTTAAGTTGTATGTAGATTGGTTATTTTTGTATGCCACCATTGTACAATGAAGTATAATACAGGTTTAAGTGGTTAATCATTATCAGACTAATCGATTTAGTCAAGTTGTTGATATATTAGAAATATAATACATTTATCACAAAAACCCTGCTTTTTGATTATTTGATTAACCTACATGAGCCAGATTAAGTCTGTTATTGGTTCTCAATATCGGTTTCGATACATTTTCAGTTAGTTGCCCAGCCCTACTCTGACCCCAAGTATTGTATTCCCTTACTAGGCAATAGGCGATTAAAGACGATTACAGTAAGTCTGGCATTCCGATGAGGGCTCACAAAAAGCCTCTCTATTAAATCAAAGGAATACCACACAACTTCTTCAGACTCTGTATGAGATTTTTCCCTGTGGCTTTATTATTAGATGCTGGTTTTATTTCCGTCTCTCTCTGTCCTCATCGGGGAGAGCGTCCACTTATGAGAACGTGGCTTTCTCCGTGGGGTCCTGTGGTTCTGTGTTTATGAATACTTTTCCCGTCACATTCTTGCCTCCCCTCCCACCACCACCCGTCCGAAACGTGCTGCCACTCTGGGAAAAGAGGCCTCTCGCTCTCTCTCTCTCTCTCTCTCTCTCTCTATCTCTGGTGTACAGCTCCAGCGTCTAAAGCATTGTGCTGTCATTGTTATATTTAGCTATCTTTCCCCCCCTAGGTAGTGGAGAGGCGAGGGCAGGGACATGGGACGCGCGGGCTGGCTGCTGGATTCTCAGGCCGGGGGGTCAGAGCAGAGGGGGCAGTCGGGGGGGGCGTCCGAGACTCCGAGTTGACATGTCCTCCTCCTCAGACTCCATCTTGTTGTTTCCTATTTTTACGATGGAGGAGGTTTGGGGATCGGGATGCTGTGTGGTGCTGTGAGTCAGTATGGTCTTCTTTGCTAAGGCAAAGTGACAGTACAGTACAGAGCAGAGCAGAACAGCACAAGAGCTAGCCCCTGGGGGACAGTGAGCTATTCTGAGCCCTGCGCTTCCCTCCAGCCTCTAGGCTGTGTTCTGGGTGAAAGCACCCCAGGGTCACACTGTCTCCCTGTCGCTGGCATTTTCCACAAATAAACCCAGACACTATACCGCCATACAAGAGAGACGAGACAAGACGAGAGAGACGAGCACAGACGGAAAAAAAGATGTGGGATCTTTCTGAACCACTTTAAACCTGGTATCCATATTTTTGGGGCCATGGGGTTGTAGGGGAAAGAGTTCACAAAATTGCACGAAATTCCGACAACGACATGTTGTGAGCTTTTTGTCGTTTTTGCTGCTTTTAAAGTGGTTATGGGAGACTTTGTGACTGCCCATCAGTGAGATGCATCGGCCTAATGCAATAGCATGGTGCTTCCTATACTCACTGACTTCCTATTTTTGCATTGCATCAGCGGCAGTTGATGAAGTTCTACACTGTTGTCATGCTTTGTTCTTTTCGGGCCAAGGACCACTTAGCACAAGCCCGAGAGGAAGTGCTGTGACAAGGGTTAACAATTGGCCATTGTCCACACAGTGGCACACCTGCAGGAGTCAGCAGGACACATTGTAGATTGCACAGGACTTTGACATTTCACGTCATTGTCTGGACATGGCTCTGAGAGGCAGGGCAGGGGCGAGAATGGCTGCACTTCAGTGGCCTTTAGCCGGACTGGTTGCCGTCCTGACCACGGCGTCATCTGTGCACTAAACAGAAGGCCACCAAGGCATTGATGGTATTTTGTCCCCGTCGGTGGTGAACATCTTGTCCCCTTTCATACAGCTATCTATCTACCAACTATTGTTGCTATTTTACTGTAAAATCATATTCATAGGTCCCAGGTTCTCTAAGCCACTGGTTCTTAACCTATTTAATTTCAAGGGCCCACAGTTTGATATGAAGTGAACCCTCTGTGTTAATATAACTCTGAGAGTGTACAAATGGAACCCTTAACTCGGGTCAGAGTTACAGACTCGTGTGGAGATCCATTTGGTTCCTATCCTAAATATCAATCATTTAGTTGGGGACCCCCTGGAACTCCATCACGGACCCCTGAGGGTCCTCGGAACCCACGTTGAGAAGCGGCGCTCCAGGCACAAATGGCAGGCCTCCATAATAAGTGATGGAGTTCCTCCAGTGTCCCATCTGTGTTCCATACCTTCCCCTTAAAGAATGGGAGGGCTGTCCAGCCTCCCTGTGCTGAGCCTCTCTGGATTTCCTGTGCGGCGACTTCCAGTGACATTCATATTCTAGGGGGGTCTCCCTCCGCATAACGTGGCTTTGTTTTCGACTTGCAAGACCAATGTTGTGTTGAGAGGAAACGAACAAAAGCTCTGTTGTGGATTAAATTGAGCGAGATGCGACGGCGAGCCAGGAATAATAATATCCTCTTATCTGAACCTGAAACCGGAGCTACCGTGGGCCTGCCCTGAGCTGAGAACGTTTTTTTGTTGAGAGGTTTTCCCATACCTGTCTGTCTACACACAGAGAGCTGGGAATCTGGCGCGAAAATTCAGCGGAGAAAAGCTAACTTGTCTATACGCACATCGACACAGTGGGTGCTGTTGGGTGCAAGGCATATACATAACCTGCACAGTGCACACTGAGCTACGGTAAAAGGCAACTTTATTAGGAAGACGTTTCGATCCCTTGTGGATCTTCCTTCAGGTCAGCAAAATTCCAGCAGGACATCCCTTCTCCAGGTTTGACTCCGACCCACCTGATAGTGCTCTGTCTCTGTCTCTGTCTCTCTCTCTGTCTCTGTCTCTCATCTGTTTTGCCCTCTCATTTTCTCTCTCTGAGTCAGTCTAAAAATCTTTCTTTTCATGTTCACCCTCTTCGACACACACACACACACACACACACACACACACACACACACACACACACACACACACACACACACACACACACACACACACACACACACACACACACACACACACACACACACACACACACACACACACACAGTGTCTGACAGCCATTAATAGCAGGAGGAGCTGTGCAGCAGTCTGGGTCCTCAAGATGTTTTATGTGGAAATTGGAGCCATGTGGTTGCTTTGTTCAGTTCCTTCCTTCTGCTGGATTGGAATGATGGGCTTGTTCTGCTTAGCGTCAACACTTAGAACCAATAAGGGACTTATAACTGAATAACCGAGAATCAAGGTTTTCTTTTGTTCGTGTTTTTTAATCAACAAAACATTCTAATTGATTTATTTTTAATCTACTAAATTGATTAGTCTGATTAACCTCTTAACCCTGTATTATACTTCATTGTACAGTGGTGGTGTACAAAAATAGAGAAAATAGCCGATCAATAAGCTCATGCGAAGCGTTGTGAACTTGTAGGTCTGCTATTTTCACTATGAAAAAATATATTGTTCATTAATTGCAATCAATGCAAAAGCTTGAAATAGTCATATCTACCAGCCCTAGTAGTAGACGTGCAAAAATATTGCAAATCTATCAGATTCAATGATATCGGTCATATTAAATGCCAAGCCAATACCAAGCATGACACAGGTTACACATGTTACAGGGTAGGCTGTGTTGTTTTATGGTCTTATTCCCACACTTTGAATCCGGAAGTCAGGAGGACTGGGGAGGGAAGGAGTGTATCTACACCTAAATGCAAAGGGAACAGGGAAGTCCCCCAGGCCAGTTCTCCCCCATTCTCAGTGGTGGAACGCGGGCCGGGTCACACTGGAGTAGGCGCCAGGCCAGAGAAGGAAATGGAATTGGGTTTTCCACAGGCTATCTGCAAGAGTAGGTCAACCCTCTTGATGCAGATAGGTTCCCAGCGCCTAAATAACTGCAAGACCAGTGTCGGGATTACTAACCTTAACCCATTAAGACCGGGAACGCATCTGTGTCATTTTAAGGTTTCTTTGGCTATTCAAAAATAGCAGATATACAAGCTCATAGCGTGGCACTGAGTGCCGCGCTATGAGCTTGTAGATCTGCTATTTTTGAACTATTTTTGAACTCAAAGCAAAGATTTGAGTTATATATATATATATATATATATATATATATATATATATATATATATATATATATATATATATATATATATATATATATATATATATATATATATATATATATAACTCAAATCTTTGCTTCTGGGGGTCCCTGGAACAAAATATTTTGGATTGGGGGCGTCCACGGACAAATACATATAATTTTGGGGGTCCTTGACATGAGAACCACTGATATAAGCAACATAAGTCTTTAAAAAAAAAAACTGTCAGGATTTAGAAGAAATTTGTAGAATCTCCAGAAGCAAAGATTTGAGTAAAAAAAGTTCGCTTTAAAAATATTTATAAATGCAAAGATTTGCACACATTTTTCAAAAATAGCAGATCAAGAAATCTAAAATGACAGCGTTCCGGATTGAATGGGTCAATAGTAAAACTTTGTGGCAGATTGGTACATGTGAGGGATGCTGAGCCCGGTCTTCTTTGCATCACCTTTTGTTTACATCAAAGATTTGCAACAAGCTGAGTCTGTAAGTTTGGTCTGCAAGTGCAACATTCTTCTGAAACTAGCAATGTTGCGACATGACATGATGTCATGTCAAGCGCTGCCATCAGCCTGCTTCCTGCTATGACCAGAGAGAGACGGGGTATTTCACGCTGCTGCAATTTTTCTCACAAGCGTTGTCGTCTCATTCGAGAATCTTTGATTTGGGCCGGCGTTTAGCACTCCAGTAAGGTAAAATGTCAGCAGTGGTGGGATGGTGGGGTGGTGAAATAGATGACACAGAGGTATGTTGGCTTCTTGGACAGGATGGGAGTATGCTCTGTGAGGTTAGGCAGAGGGTTGAACCAGGGTGAGGTTCGGGCTCGGTCTCAGTGCTGAGCAAGGATGTCTTTTCCTCTCAGCCAGTCATCCAGTGGAACGCAACATCTGTCGTCTATCCTCCCCCCATCATGCCATCAGCAGTCTGAGGAGAGGTTCTGTGTGTGTGTGTGTGCGTGCGTGCGTGTGTGTGCATACAGTATATTACTATACTTGTGTGAGGGTCATTGTCCCCACAATGGGGATAGTATAGTACATATCTTATCTGATCCATTACTTGTATTACTGATGTGTTGAACAAGGTTAAACCTCAGTGTTGGACAGGTCTTTACCATGGATTGCAGCTGTTTTCATTAGACCATATTCTCTAAGAGGCCTGCACCCCGATCTGGATTAGACACGCACGCACGCACGCACGCACGCACGCACGCACGCACGCACGCACGCACGCACGCACGCACGCACGCACGCACGCACGCACGCACGCACGCACGCACGCACGCACGCACAGTACAGAATGGTAGTACAACTACAGTGCACAAGATGGACTGGGGTTCCTCCAGCTAGTTTCCCACTGCTAAACCCCTAATCTCAGCCTTTCATTCTCACTGTGATCTGTGCTCTAATCTGACATTTTCAATCTTACTGCTATCCAGATTAAGATTAATTACAGAACAGAAGAGAGAAGATCAGGGGCAGTATAAGGGAATCTCTGCAAATTGACTCAAACAAGCAGCCTTATGGAATAGGTTGAGAACTATGGGTTGTTTGATACCACCTTATAATTTTTTAAGCCATTTGTTAGGATGCACTTTGCTCCTCAGTCTTTTAATACCACCTCTTAATAAGTGACCATGAGCACAGATTATGACCGATTCCTTTGCTCCCATATTCACTGAAGAAAGTGTTGGGCCCATTCTTCCCATGCCACCTTATGTTCAGAACATTCTGACATTAAAATTGTATTATCGTAGCTTGAGACCTGTCTGTGTCAGCAACACACTGTGAGGTCTAGCAACACTAATCATAGGATGTTCCTGAGATCGGACCTTCACGTGGAGTGACCACCGGAAGTGTATTCCATTTCATACCACTTGTGAGGCATATATCTATCTTCTCTATTAAAGCTGCGCTATGTAACTTTCCTCTTCTACCCCGGATTTGAACCCGGTTTCCTGCGCAAGTGCTGGAATGTTTACCATTCCATTTTAATCTCGCAAAGCAATGTGATGCACAGTAAAATCCCCTTGTGTTCATTCATTTATATATTTGTAACCACACTCTCAGAGTCAAATGAACACATGATTTTACAGTGCGTGTTTGACGGTAGGAAGTTTTGATGATAAATCATGTGCGAGCCAAGTTTGAGACTTCTGCATCCTCTGCATGCTGGAAGAAGCCATGTAATTATCTGGATATGACTCAGAAGGTTGTGCGTGCTGTCCGTGGTTATGAGTGTTCTTATGGAGGCTCCATTTAGAGCCACACGTCATAACAGGAAATGATGTCATTATGTAGTCTTTCATACTGCAAGCAACCAGCTTATATACAGACAAAAAGCTACCCAGTCTTGTGTTTCTTCTTGCTATCGATGATTCTCCATCCTCTGACCTCTGATGTGAAGTAGTGGGTCATTTTCCTTTACTGTTTAAGTGTAGGCGATTTTGTTTGGTTAAAGGTTGTTTTGTGAAGTAGTTGAGGCTCTGTGTTGTGATGGTGGTCATTGCTGTGGAGGGTTTGTTTGCTGACAGGGGTCTCCCCTTCTCTCCAGCTCTTTGATAGACAGAAAGTACATTTGTACTTATAAGTGTGTGCTGTGGTAGAAAGACAAGTAATGAAGACGTTTTTCATAAATTAATGCTCTAATTTTGTCGGATGACAGTGTCTCGCTAAAGTAGCGAAAATATAGCTCTACAAGCTCACAAGTTGTTGCATCGCGATGCATTGTTAGCTTAGTTGCATAGTTCGATTTTACTGCTATTTTTGATTACTTTTCTTAGGTTTTAAAACATGCCCAAAATAGGGACTCCAGGTTGAAAGAGGATAAGTGTGTGGGTTTTATAAATATTTTACGATAACAAGAGCTTCAGAGACGAAATAATAACTACGCTGGAACACTGGGTTCTTCCCCCCCATTTCCTGAAAGGTAACGGTTTTGGACATACAAGGTCTCAACCCGACAGCGACGATATCATTCTGCTCTTCCAGCTCATATTTTCCTACTGTATTTCTCTCACTTGACTCACTGACTCTGACCATGACTCTCCCTTTTATGTTCTCATGCCCCCCCCCCCTCCCTCCCCCTTTCCCAGGTGGGATACTTTTTACTCTACTCACTCTCTCACTCTTTCTCTCTCTTTCTCTTTCTCTCTCTCGTTCAATTCAAAGAGGCTTTATTGGCATGGGAAACATTTCTCTCCCTCCCACCCACCCAGTGACCTCTGGGGGGCTGATTCAGAGTTTCTCCCCCCAGTTTCCATCTGTTTGAACTAAGCAACGCGCCTCACAACAACCACAATGTCTGTCCAGCGCTATCCACCTTCTCTGTCCACCACTTGAAAAGAAGCATTCACAGTGAAGGTCTTTGAACGATGCGTGAGGCATCAGCACTTTGACCACCGTCAGCGAAGGTGCCTCACTCTGTGTTCCACTGTCCTGACTCACTGTCAAAATAAGAACCATGCACAGTACATTTTGCCTGGCCAGGCCACCCTGTGGTATTGCCCATGCTGTTGTCGCTGACTAGACATGCTTAGTCTGGGGAAATTCAAGGCTTTTTTTTAACCCATTCAGTCCGGGAACGCATGTGTGTCGTTTTAGATTTTAGCTATAACCATCATTTTATACTTTGGCAATTGTTTTGCATATTTTTGAATATATATATATATATATATTATTTTTTTTCAAGCGAACATTTGTAACTCAAATCTTAGCTTCTGGGGGGTCCCTGGAACAACAAATTTTGAGATGGGGGTCCGCGGCCAAATACATATAATTTTGGGGGTCCTTGACATGAAAAAGCTTGTGAACCACTGATATAGCAACATAAGTTTTTCAGAAAACTGTTAGGATTTGGAAGACATTTGTAGAATCGGAATCGGAACCTCAGGTCTTAACGCTTTTGTTGCGTGTAAATATTAGTGTCACTCACCACAGGTTCTCCCTTCAAGGAGTGGCGGAGGGGACTGGTTTCCCTCTCTTCCTGACCGCCACACAATATTATCAGCAGTCTGGAGGCACAAAACACAGGAAGCTGCCTGCTGGAAGTTGAAGAGGAGGCATAGCAGACCTTTTATTATACTGACTCTGACTGACTGAAGTTGGACTAGGGCTGTCACGATTATGACATTTTACTTGACGATTAATTGTCACTCAAATAATTGTGATTAACGATTTAATTGTTGTTCAACATTGGAATATGATGAATATAAATTTACATTTATGTTTGGCTTTTAGGCTTCGTAAAAACTAAAAAAAAGCACAGGGAAGATATGACAAATAACTTACATATGTAATAACTTCATACTTTCAAAAAACATTGACAGCGGAAATAGCCGATCTACAAGCTCAAAACACGTCTTGAGCTTGTAGGTCTGCTATTTCCACTATTTTTGAAAATGTTTGAAAATACATGAACCAATTAACATGGAACTCTTCAGCGAGCGACAGCATAAATTAAGCATGACAGGCTAGTGGCCCAATGATAAAAACAGCTTACAGTCTGTGATTTGAATAAGTAAAATGTCTATCAATTCAATACAATTTTATATAGTGCCACTGCCAAATCACAACAAGTCGTCTCAAGACACTTTACATACTGTATAGAGCAGATAATAACACCCGACATTGTCCCACGCAAGCATTTTTGCAACAGAAAATGTCTCCAGGATGGTCCTCAAGGACTTGGTCATTCTCGCTGAGGTCATTTCTGTCCACTTCTGTAAAATGAGTAATTGTCATTCATAGGAAAGCAAAATATGGATTTATTGAACTCTAAAGAGAACCTGGTAAAGCATCACAATTGACAATGTGCTTCACAGAGAAGAATAAAATCAATAAACAATAAAACAATGAAAACAATTAAAACGATAGAAGTAATTGAAAGCCGAAAATATATAAGAACAATATCAATGAGATTGAGAGTAAACCAACAATAAATCAATAGACAATCTAGACAAACGACAAACTAAATATTTTCAACAACATGCTTTTGATTGAGCTTCAACAGAAAGGGCATGACAAACAAAACCTGTGCAATGTTTCGTAAAAATCAGGCGAAACCCTCAAACAGGGAAAGAGCCATCGTGACATCTGACTGAAAATGTAAAGCGTGCCATATAGAACAATACATTAATAACCCACATCCTATAGTCTAACCTCCCAAACAGCTTACTAAGCTGTTCAGAAGAGTTTCCTGACAACCCCTGAAAACCAAAAACAGTTTGCCCTCTTGAGATAAGAGGAGAAAGGGAAAGCTGACAGGATAAAAGGACAGACAAGAGCAGGTGACATCTGTATTATTGGTGTGTTAAGTTTTTCCACTGATCAGCTGTCAGCGAGGAGAAAGGGAGAGAGGAGCTTCAGTTGTTTACAGAGGAGAATGCTGAGCTGCTGAAACTGGATGGGTTTTGGGAGTTAGCCATTGTCAACCTGGCGAGCAGATCTACAAACTTGTTGATCGACTATTTGCACTATTTGTCGTATGTCGAAGTATATAGGGCTATATACAGGGCTAAGTATATAAGTGGCTAAACATAAGAAAGTTGAAGCTCAAAATAAATAAATAGTAGTGAACCACTAAAGTGAGAGGCCAGGGTAAAATACAGGTCTAATGCACAGTTTGTGGCAGCTTACATGAACTTGATTGCAAGAACAGAAAGGATTTGTGGCGAGTCTGGTGACTGAAATGTGGTGCAGTAGGATTGAATAGCACTTAGTGGGTGTGAATTACCACAATGTGTATTGGAAGGCTGGACTTGTTGTGGTCTGTGGAGGGTAACCATAGAGGGTCTTTGTGGAACAGCAGGCCATGCTGCCCCACCTGTTGCTGGCAAAGGATGCCAGGCGTGCTTTAACACAGCCTGAGGCGTCATCTGGCCACACGTGCTGTTAGACGTCAAGTCAGTGAAACTGTGATGAACTTGAAAGATGAACTTGTTCATGTTGTTGTTGTGCTATGTGTTCAATTGGTAAAGCAAAACTGCTATTTGCACGGACTCAATGTAAAATCCCATAACGCTCCAGTGCTGCTCACAAAGCCATCTTGGCAAATGAATGAGATCATATCGTCTCTGTCGGGTGGAAACCTCATTTGTCCAAAACTGTTACTTTTCAGGATTCAAATTCAAAAGTAGCAGATCTACAAGCTTGTGGATCTGCTACTTTTGATGCTTTCGTGTGACGCTATGTTATGATGTAGGGCATTCATTTAAGAAAAAACACACACAAGGTTAAAATATGGAGATCAGATAAGAGGTTTCTGCCCCACAGCAGCAACAATATATTATCATAAGGATCTAGGGATCCACATGGGAACAGTGTGGCTCCCAATGTGGATCTTGGACTTCATGTGGCCAGACTGAGACGTCAAGTCCACCATGACATATCTATGACTCCATATTTGGGCAAGGTTTCAGACCGATCAGAGCCCCATTGTTTTCCATTATAAAATCAAAATTTTAATATTTCAAAAAGTATAAAACATGGAGGTACTGTGTGGCCTACTAGCAGTTTGCACAATTAATTTGCCGCTGATGCTAGATTAGCACCAGACACACAGACAGACAGACGGACCCTCTTTTAGACGGCTTGACAAAATCCCAGGATATTGTGATCACTGTAGTGAAAAGATTAAACAGCCTGTATTTCCTCATCTATCTGTTATAGAATTCAATTTCATTTTGAGTATCTAGGCTTGCTCAGTTTGCCCTTATACATCTCGTAATGCTATTTAAAAGCACACAGTCAGTGACTATTTTCACGTGTATGTGGCCATACATTTGATGCTCCAACATGCTGAGCATGTTGGAGCATCAAATGTATGGCCACATAGCTCCTTAGGCATCAGATGTTGTGGTATTTCATTGTCATATCTTAAAGCCTTCATACTGTACCATGACGTAAGCCGACGGGCCCGTACCGTATACGTGTGTCTTTTATCTACATGTGTCCCCAATGTCTGCTTGGCATAGCTGGCATAGCCTTCATTGCCAAACACTGCTGTGAGATGTCGATGAGGAGAGAAAGAGAGCAAGCTGTCCTCTTTCTCCTCACAGATGCTTTGCTACCGACAGTTGCTGAGCAGACAGACAAGCCATGCCGTCAGACAGACTCGACCAGGCCCTGCTAGAGCGTAGGCTAGGGCCAGGCTTAGAGGGGAGACACGGGGGTGAAACTGTGAGAACGTGGGGGAGGCAGTGGTCTCATCAATCCCCCCTCAATCGCCCACTGTGTTGCTCCTTTTCCCGTGGGTGCAGGAGGCAGTTTGTCAACTTTTTAAACTGCACAGTCTGTGTCCACCAGTGCCCTAAGCCGGATTGATTGTGTGTCGCTTTTGCTCACTGATAATAGCCAATCTACAAGCTTACAATGTGCTGCATCGCGACGCACAATACAACACCGATATGCAACCAAGTATAAATTAAGCATTACACAGACACAGGCATACTCTCTCTCTCTCTCTCTCTCTCTCTCTCTCACACACACACACACACACACACACACACACACACACACACACACACACACACACACACACACACACACACACACACACACACACACACACACACACACTATACAATACTGCACTACTGTACTAGTGTGCCCCCATGTGAACTCTGTGACGGGCTGCACGATCCACCTGTTCTCATCTGCTGACATACTGTAGCCTAAGCTCTTGACTTGTCATCACCCATCAGCTCAATTAACCCAGGAATAACACAGAACCTTTCAGTTATTATGTTGCTGACCACAATGGCAATATAGAACTTTATGCCTATACCTTTTGTCAGTAAAGATGTCAAATAAAAAACAATCAATCTAATCCTCTGTTGGGTAGAGGTTGCTTTAGGCCGCGGTCTCTTGCAGTTCATTGTCTATTGTATCGATCTCTTTTTACAATTATTTTAAAGCATAAACCTTTTCCAAATGGTGTAGCTCAAAATTGCTTGTTTGTTTGGTATACTATGTAGGGTAGGCCTACACTTTGCATTGTTTTAGTTTTTTTGCAAAGCAGATTCACATTTTTAAAAGGGGAAGTAGGCGTTTGCAGTATAACGTATTCTTTTTAAAAAACCACACATTTGAGGAAGAAGGCTTAAATTATTGTGTGGGCATTCTGCGAATACCTACCACCAGAGGCCTACGTCCAATTATAACATGATGAAGGGAAATGATGGCCCATTGCCCAACATCAAACACATTAGAGGCCGTTTACACATTGATGATCATTTGAAAGCAGATTAAATGGAAGCAGGTTTGATGAAGGCTAAAGGGTTGCCGGTGTAGAAGCTACCACTCAAGATGATGTAGAACAGTGGTTCTCAATGTGGTCCAGGGACCCTCACGATTCGTTGAGGCCAAATAGATGGACCCTTATGAGACCATTCCATTATGTGCGCTCTCAGAGTTATGGGGTCCTTGAAATTAAAAAGTGTGAGAACGAACCACTGATGTAGAAGCTATGATAGTGCACAGTGCACAGTGCACACTGTACCTAACATTAGCTCTGTCTCTTGTGGTTGAGGTGTGATGTTGGTCATAGCCTGATTCAGTTACTATTCAGTAGATTGTGAAGTAGATACTGAAAGATGCTACAGCTGTGGTGTGTCGTGGTCTGGGTTTCGTAATGACTGTGATACTGCCTCCAGTGATGTTTGTTCCTGTATTAACCACTTAAGCCCTGTCCTCAAAAATACCTGATCTTGAAGATCTACTTTTTGTTTTGTTTTTATCTTTGAGAATTTTACCCTATAATGACAAAATGAGGGTTGCCTTTGTGAAAGTGGGTAAGCCTGTAAATGATAAATGTTACTCTGCTCTTTGGAAAGATTCAATCACCGACACACTGGAACATCTCATTTAAAACGAATCAAAGATTTAGTCTTTGAGAGGAGAACCAGCCATGACACATGATCCTCTCAGAATCCTCCTGATCTTGTTATAGCTAATTATTTATGATCAGCTCTTTCCCAAGAGCTAAAGCAATAGGTGCAGTACAACTATTAGGAATATGACCTCCAGCATAGTCGTTCAACAATCGATAAAAAACAATACGATATGAAATCAATCCCTCTTGACTTGAGTCTATACAGTTTTCAATGGGCAGGGAGAGGAATTGGTGTTAACTGAGCCCCCCCCCCCCACACACACACCCACACCCACACACACACACATGCACATAGACATAACCACTTCACTGTGACCAGTCACTTGTGAGGGGAGTCACTGGCATCCCTACTGTCACAATTTAGACACTTCGCAGAATTTATCAAGTACACAGCTCTTTCCCAAATAAAAGGTAGAAAGGACTCTAAATGCAGTATATGTAATAACACAATTATTAGATTTTAGTGAAGCTCCTGTTATTGCTGTTATATGTTCTATGACTGTGATTAATGTGAAGTTCCTGTTATACGGTATGTTCTTCGTGAAATATGTTCATCAGTTTAATATTCTTATTGTCTTGTTGCTTCCAGATTTTGACATGAAGAAGGACATAGAGATGATAATAGCT
This sequence comes from Gymnoscopelus braueri, assembly GCF_963280865.1. Taxonomy (NCBI): domain Eukaryota; kingdom Metazoa; phylum Chordata; class Actinopteri; order Myctophiformes; family Myctophidae; genus Gymnoscopelus; species Gymnoscopelus braueri. Next base: position 22,661,614 of record NC_137610.1, on the reverse strand, counting down.
GAAGAACGAGCTGACATCATCTCCAAATATGACAAGGTACGTGTGTGTGTGTGTGTGTGTGTGTGTACAGTATGTATGTGTGTGTAATCAACTTAGCGAAGCTACGACACTTCCAAACATTGTCCATAAAGATACAAACCAAACAGACCAATACCGATTGTGCTTTTTAAAGACCAAATAGGCAGATACTGATTGTTTTCACCCTTAGACCTAGGATTATAGCAGATATCGTCTCTGTCCGGTGGAAACCTCATATGTCCGAAACTCTTACTTTTCAGGATTCAAATTCAAAAATAGCAAAAAATAGCAGATCGACAAGCTCCAAACGCCGTGTTTCGAGATGCTTTTCCAGCCTGTAGATCTGCTATTTTTGAAACGTTTGTGTGACTGTAGTATGATCAAGTGGGGCATTCATTTATGAAAAAACACAAAAAGTTTAAATATGAGATGAGCAACCATATCAGAGATGTCACACATGAAGCTGTGTAGCTCCTAAAGTCTGTGGATTATACCATAGGTCGTGGGGGTGGGGGCGGGGGCACAGCTGAGCTCTGGGACAGATTGTACCGTGCCACCAGTGCCAAATGACATGCCTTTCCCAAGGAACGCAGAACAGCTTGGCCTCTGGAAGTCTCTCCCTGACAGATTAGGTAGTCGAGGCACGTCTCACACACCAGCGCAAGTATGTCACTGTGCCCTGCCCCATGTAGTGAAGTCCATGAGTGCCGGCTGATGTCTGTGAACTGAGCATAGAGAAATATAAATTAATGACACTCCCAAAGGGGGGGGGGTACTGTGTGTGTGTGTGTGTGTGTGTGTGTGTGTGTGTGTGTGTGTGTGTGTGTGTGCGCGCGAAAAACACTTCCTGGGGGGGCTTATAATCACTGCAGGTCTCAAATTGAGGTCAAAGCAATTACTGCACCTATTAGGAATACATTGACCTCCAGCAAGGTCTTTCAACAATCGATAAAAAAACTATTCGAAATGTAATCAATCCCCCAATTGCCTTGAGTCTATAGTCCATGGCAATGGGCAGACACACCACATCTTCACAGACATGACCACTTCACTGTGACCGAGTTATTTAAATGCCAGTCACCAGTGAGGGAAGTCACTGGCATCCATTCCCTACGGTTACAATTTAGACATTTAGCAAGGACACATGAAACCTAGCGTCTGTCTAAACGACATGCTTGGCATTTGTGGACGAGCAAACGTATACATTATGTTTATCTAAATGACATACAAAATTTACTTGAGTAAAAGTACAAAAGTATCGGTATCAAAATGTATTTAAAGTACAAAAAGTAAAATAACTAAAATATTTGAAAATAGCAGATCTACAAGCTCACAGCGTGTCGCGCTGCGACGCGTTGTGAGCTTGTAGATTGGCTATTTTCAAATATCCTAGGTATAAAATAGGGCTAAAGTGGTTAATGTATGTTTTATAATGTAATAATTTCTGTAAAGTAACTAATAAATAAAGTTTTCAAATAATTGTAGTGGAGTAAAAGTACAATATTTGCCTCTGAGATGTGGTGGAGTAAAAGTAAAAGTATAGACAATTGGAAATACTCCAGTAAAGTCAAAGTACCTCAAAATTGTACTTAAGTACAGTACTTGAGTAAATGTACTTAGTTACTTTCCACCACTGCAACTAACCAACATACATCCTGCGTTGTGTAACTAACATCCATCAACTGTTATCACCTCTGGACTGCCTGTGAAATATGTAACCTCCCTGACCCTGCCTCATGGCCAGTGACCATCAGCCATCTTAGCAAATCACATTGGTCAAGTGGTAACAGTATACTCACTATATAACAGGACGTTCTCCATTCAGTGTAGGGCCATTTTACATACCTTCAAGCTGTGATTTGCATGTGCAGTACGTTGCATTTTTATTAGAGACATTCATGTGTGTTTTCAGGGGCGCCGAGAAGGTGTGGACATCGACCCCTGGGAGGATGCTGACTATAACATCTATAAGGTCACTGACCGTTTCGGCTTCCTGCAGTAAGTCTACCTGCCTGACAGCACACTAGGGGGGTTTTGACCCCAGCTTAGGACCAGGGCCAGTTATTCCAACTCTGGAGAATAACTAATTGCACCATTAATATTTCTGTTTTTGTATCTCTCTCTCTCTCTCTCTCTGCGTCTCTGTCTCTGTCTCTGTCTCGCTCTCTCTCTCTCTCTCTGTGTCTTTCTCTTGCTGTCTCTTTATCTCTCTCTCTGTCACTCTGTCTCTCTCTCTCCCTGCCATGCCACATCGTGTCTGCCTGCTGTTATTTATTTGTTTCTGCACCAGTGAGGAGGAACTACCCACACCCAGCGCTGTTGAGGCGAAGGTAACAGTATGACTTGCTCATAGAAAATGAAAAAACGAAGAAAACAACGCCACCACAAAACCTGTGGTGGTGTTGAACCTGCGTTGAACCTACGTAACATTACAATATGAACCAGGCCTAAAGTACAGTATGTCTCTGGCCTTTTTACTTTTCAGCAAAAGCAGCAGGAGGTGGAACGATCGGAGAAATGGCTGAAAATGGTGAAGAAGTGGGACAAGTACAGGAACACTGATAAGGTGTGTGATAGCTCTGCAGTGATGGCCTCCATACGAACCTCATCACATGAATCCCGTATAGTCATCCCGCTCGTCACACAAACCGTCTCAATTTAGCCCCGGCGCACGACCATATTTGATGCAGCGTTCCTTTTTTGTCACTCATAACTTGTTTTCCATTCCTCTTTTAGCTTGAATTCCTCCCTATTCCTCCTCTCTGGTCTAGACACGAGACGCAGAACAGGGTCTGATGCATCTCTAACTGTCATTTAACCACTTTGAACCCTGTTGTCCCTATTCTGGGGGTGAACGTTCTGTGAAGAGATTTTGTGTAGAACAGTGGTTCTCAAACGTTTTAATTTCAAGAACCCCCATAACTCTCCAAGTTACAGACCTGTAAGAGTCCATTTGGTCCTCAAGGAACCCTGAGGGTAAAAAAAACCACAGAGGCCAACCGAGTGCACACAGGAGATAAAAATGTCTTAAAAGTGTATTGAAGGTGCTTCTAGGATCAGCGGGAGTGTAGACTTAAAAAGGAAGAGGAGAGGAGTAAGAGGAGAACAGAACCTTGAGGGTCCCTGGACCCCACTTTTGGTGTGTTTCCACATACCAGTCCTCGCAATGCACCGCGGTGTAGAGAGAAAAAGGAGGGGGTGTGTAGTACAGAGCCCTGGGGGCTTAATTTAACTCAAGAGAGTCTCAGAGTTACGGGTCCATTTGGTTTCCTTTTGTGCTCTCTCTGGGTTAAATGAACCGTCGTGATTTTACAGTGCACTTTCTTCTCTCCATCTCCTCTTGCCCATGTTGGTGTGCGTGTACTTACTGTATGTATTTTGTTCAAGGCTGCCCCTCTCCATCCGAGAGTCAACCACTTAAACCCCAGCATCCTTAATCAGATTCACTTTATTGTCACTTAGATGCACTGTTTAAGTACATACATTGTGAAAAACATAGGGCTTGGAAGCTCCAATACATAAAAACATGATAAGAACTACCTAAAACACTCAATAAACAATAAAAAACAGGGCAAGAATATCAGTCAATGAAAGTGCATAGTGCAAAGTACAGATGGTTATTGCACAGTCACTTTTCACTGTTATTTAACAGTCTGATGGCCCGTGGGAAAAAAAACTGTTCCACAGCCTGCTAGTGTGTGTGCTAAGGGGATCTTGTATCCCTTCACCCTATTGGACTTTAGAGGGGAGAAAAGTATTTTGTGGGGGTGAGTGGGGTCTTTGTTCCAGGTTTTCTTTATTGGTATTTTCTATTTTCACAGACGCTGTTTTTGTATGCTTTTGTCTTATTGACCTATAAGACAAAAGCATACAAAAACTGTGTATGTTACCCCTCCCACCTCCCCCAAAGTTCCCACTCCGAAAGAGCCACAACCCTGGTATCTTGTTGTACCATTAACACAAAAAGACAATACAAACAAATAAGACACAATTGCAATGAAAGTTGAAAGAAATGTAAAGGGTGGGGTCTTTAATGATCCTCAGGGATTTATTGAGGCATCGCTGGGTGTAGAGGTCCTCCAGACTAAGCAGCTCGCACCCAGTGATGTTCTTGGCAGTGCGAACAACCCTCCTCAGCGCCTTACGGTCGACAAGCTTACACCGCGTCGCTATGAGCTTGTCGATCGACTATTTTTAGCGAAAGCCTTTCCCACAATCACAGAAAATACACTAGTATAGAGCCCTGAGGCACTCTGGTCAACCATTTTAAGTGGTTAATGATGTGTTTGTGCTGTGTATTATTTCAGATGGTGAAGCGGGTGTATAAAGGGATCCCTCAGCAGCTGAGAGGCAAAGCCTGGGCACTGCTTCTGGACATAGAGACGGTCAAACAGGAAAATGTGGGAAAATACGAGGTAAGATCACAGCCCCGGCCGTAACCAACAATTAAATTTGTATTTTTGTATCAGTTAAGAAAAGAAAAAACTCCAGCACACTGTCCTCAAATGTAAGCAAAAATATTTAATGTGAATATAACCATGTTTCACAAAATAAATAAGAAATCCCATTTTTCCCCCCCAAGTGTTAGTTTGGTAACCACGTGTTAGTTTGGTAACCAGAACGGTCGGTACAACAACCTAGCCAGACCCTGTTTTTTTTTTTGAGGAACACTTGGCCCCTGCGGTTCTTGTATTCGTTTTACTGAGGTTAAGGTTCGGAATAAGGTTAGGTTTAGGCATAGTTTTACTGAGGTTACGTTTAGGAATGACGTCAGGTTTAGTCATAGTTTTACTGAGGTCAAGTTTTAGGAATGAGGTTAGATTTAGGCTTAGTTTTACTAAGGTTAAGTTTAGGAATACCTGGTGGCAACCGATTCTACAAATGCCTTCTAAATCAGTAGTTTTCACACTTTAAATATTTTTCAAAAATGATAAAAAATAGCAGATGTGCAAGCTCTTGTACATCTGCAATTTTTTAACGCAAAAACCTAAAATGACACAGATGCCTTCCTGCTATGATAACCCTGCAACTGGTCTCCTGTTCTCGCTCCACAGAGAATGAAGCTGCAGGCACGTAACTTCTCCTCGGAGATCAAGCAGATCGACTTGGACGTCAACAGGACGTTCAGGAACCACATCATGTTCAAGGACCGCTTCGGAGTCACGTGAGTATTCCACGTTCTACCGTCTAAATCCATCTTACCAGGCACCATTTGAGTTTGTTTGGACGTGCTCGCGTGTCATGTGCACTGCCGTGCCAGAGAATGTTAACAGTGACTTCATAGCACGATGCTTTTGGAGAGTGTGACTTGCGGTATCAAAATATGAGGAAATGCATGATGAATAGACCTCAACACCATGACTCTATGGGTCTATTAATCTTGCAATACAAGTCTAGCACATTAATAGACCTATAAACGTAACTGATAATGATGGGATGAAGTCACCATTACTCCGATTGCACTGTAATAAACTAAACATTGAAATATATCACAGTAGCAGTCTACATGGATTAAAGTTATCATTCACCATTCATCCAACATGTCTTTACCTTGCCTAACTCTTGGCTTTCTCTAAAGAAGTACTTATATTTAGTTGGGTGCCAGTGTCGCGCACTGAAAATACCCATTCTTCAAACTTGCAGTGCGTCACAGCACGCCACGTTGTGAGCTTGTAGATCTGCTATTTTTGGTGTGTGTGAGACACCAACGTGCATCTAATCTAAATCAGGCATAAACCTAACTCATGTGGCTGGTGAAGTCGAGCCCTACGGTAATAATATTAATATTATATTATGGTAATAATATTAATATTATATTATGGTAATAATATTAATATTATATTATTTTAATATTAATGAGTATTTGAATCCATAATGGTCTCGGATATTTCATAAAAGTAAACTGGTTGGCTGTATGTAAACTGGTTGGCTGTATGTAAAACAGCAAGAACATAGGTTTAGAACGATAATTCCAAAACATCATAATTCAACATAATTGTGCTGAAACGGAGCGCTAGTGTGGCTTTCACGTTATTTTCACGCTCCTGTGGATCATAGGACTTTTCCTCTGACCTTTACTCACCATTGGGTAAGTGAAGAGGGTTTGCTTAGCTTTCAGAACGCGTGTCTCAGTCTCCCTGCTTTGTTTTCGTTGGGCGTCTCCAAAAGCTCGGTTTGTTTTCTCTCAGCAGCCTCTCATGTCCAGGTCTGTCCTCTCAAAGTCTCCTACAGTACAGGGCACCGACTCTGGCTCTAACCTTTGACTGGCAACACGCACGCGCCCGCACATGCACACCTAACTAAAACAAAAGTGGTTTCCTCTCTCTCGCTCTCCCCTCAGGGTTTTATTAGCCTTCCTGTCAGCGAGCAAGGCCCTGCAGGAAATGGCAGTCACACGGAAACGTGCAGAGACATACAGAGAGAAACACACATGAGCTCAGTGCACACAGAACAACGCTGTTTGCATACAGTGACAAAGCATAGATCTGGCAATGAGGGAGAGAAGGGCAAGACAACAAAACAAACAGACTTTATGAGTCCAGGACTTTATACTTTATACTTCATTGACTGGGGTTCCCGAGGGGCCTACACCTGGCCCCCTCCTTTTTTCCATCTACACCAAATCTCTTCGCAAAAGCCTATCAAAGGCTCTACTATTTTCTGTGAATATTTTCCAGTTTTTGCCGAATGTTCACCTATTGTTATGACATGCCCAGAATAGGGATGCTAGGGTTCATGTGGTTTACAGGTCAGTCCATATCTCTTCGCTGCACAGTAAATGTAAACTGAGAGTGCACATACGGAACCAAATGGACCCGTAAGTCTTGTCTCTTGGTGTCATATTTCCCCTTTCAGTTCAAAGCGTGTGTATCCACACAGGCCTGAATACTGTTCCATCCTGCTTGGCTGCCGTCTGCTTCCCTGCAAATCAACAGCTGGGACACACACACACACACACACACACACACACACACACACACACACACACACACACACACACACACACTGAGAGCTATTTAAAGCTGCGTTCCCGTTTCTGTCAGCATCTATAAGACATGTATTGACTATGGCGGCCTTGGGGACGGGGGTCTCTCTAATTGTCTGCATTATATCTGTTAATACCCTGACAAAGCCCACTCATCTGGGAAACCCCTAACTACCCCCATACTGGCTGCTTTGTGCTCTGTGTCACAAACTGATGAAGTGCCAGATGTGATCAGCCAGGCGCACATAACAAACCCTTATGCCGGATTTGAGTTCAGTGGTTGTCAAACTTTGTAATGTCAAGGACCCCTATAACTCAGAGTGTGTACAAATGGAACCAAATGGACCTGTACGGGTCCATTTGGTTCCATGTATATGGCAACTTTATCCAAAGGGCTTTACAATGTGCATTACATTGACCCATTCACACGCACCGACACCGGAGGAAACCCTGGTAAGGCTCATCAGGAGCAGTTAGGGATTCAGTGTCTTGCTCAAGGACACTTCGACACTAACACAGGGGGAGTCGAACAGGGAACCTTCCGCTCTACGTCCTCCAGGAATACCTGGTGGTGACCGTTCTGAGGTCGCCTGATTTGACCTGGGGCGAGCGTGTTTTGGGGTGAGCGTTCTTGTATTCATTGTATCCATGGCCATACATGGCTGTTTTTATTGTACAGTAGCTGCATGTACTACAGGCCGTGACTCATGCAACAGCAGCACGAAGGAGTCGCCACAGGAAACTAAAAGGGAAGTTTCATTAATAAACAACACAGTCTAAAATCGGTGGTCTCCCTGTCCTCACTTTACAGTAGCTGCCTGGTATCGATAGACAGTTAATACAGTAGGTGGACAGTTAATCTTCAACTTTATTGCCACATCTCAGGTTTACTGGTGTAAAAGAAAATGAAATTATTTTTCATACAAGCTAGCATCCATTTGTAGTTTTCAGGAAAGGGAAGAAGAATAGAGATAGAAGAAGGAAAACAGGTCTTATATTCAAGTATTCCTGATATGAGTGAAACAGAGTGAAAACAGGTCAGATATTCCACATTCCAGTTTGTGAACAAAGCTGCACAAATCACAATGCATTGTTCAGTAAGCAAATGAGTTGCTCACTTTTGCAACATTTCGTGGTGTGTCCGTTCACTTCTACTGTGACTTACCGTGGGCTATGGGTGCGCCTGATTAAGGGCGCCCTGGTCATCCAGGTCACAAGAAAGGTGTGTTGCAATAATTGACTGTGTATAAAGAGCCCGTAACACTGTCAAAACAAACCCACCATGAGTTTCTTTCATTAATTAGTCACTTCACCTGCAAATAGAGCACTGGTTCTCACTGGTGTCCAGATGACAGTAAAGTGACAATTTAAGGACTTTTAAGATATTTTTAATATCTAAAACAGAAAAGAAATGAAAAGAAAAAAGACCATTACTGCATCAAAAGTAACCAAAACACTGTACTATAACAATTGGTCAAACATTTGCCAAAATAGTATAAGAAAGAGTATACAAGCTCACAACGCCTCGTGTATTGTTTTCACAATATTTATCTGTGGAACTGAGTCAAACTAAATGTAATGCCTCAACTACTAGAATTCCAAGTGCTTGTCAGGGTGGGGGGTCCCCAGTTAAAATATGATTGTTTGAGGGGACCCCCCAAAATAATCATATTTGAACTGTTCAAATATGATGTAAGACTTCCCTGTCCTGCATGATCTAACGCTATGCTTCATTAATGGCTTTTACTCACACATGTAGTAACTGAAGTCTTGCCATGCATAGTTAGTTGGCTAGTTATAAAGTGCATATATTACGTATTCAAAGAAACTGTATATTCCGCATTGTTCTCATTTGTTATTTGTTTTCTAACTACCACTCAACATTTAGTCGGAGGTTAGAGTTGTAGTTATAGCATAAATAACAAATGAGTAAATTTTGTGATTTACATTGTTTGAATTCGTAGCTAATATATGATGTCTGTTGGTGCTTGTACATGTCGTCAGTAAGTTCCCTCTTTTAAATGAATAAGTGAAAACATTTAATGATTTACATGAATATCCACTTATGAGGACATTTCGTGATTTACATTGTCTGAATACGTAACATACTGTATGTACTACAGTATGTAACTAGTAGCTGTTACGTTAAGTAAAAAGCCTTTAGTATCCATTTTTACGTTTTCGTGTTGTTGGCATCATGTAATTATGATAATTATGAATCAAAAGGCTGGTAAACAAGACTAGCGTAAGTGTCAAGCTATGCAAGCTTAGCCTGGAAACCAGAAGAATCTGCCAGTGCAAAAAAAATTGCCCTTGTGGCAGATTTGGTCTGGAACCGCTCAGTTGTGATTGGATTTCACTCCCTCCAAAGTAGTGAGGGACCAATCAGGGCCCAGTATGCAAATATGGGGCGGGTTTAACACCAGAGGCATTTTTTTGAATTCGCCCCTTGGAAATGCAGGTTCCACACAAAGATTCCAGACTAATATCTGCACAGTGATATTAGTCTGGCCATGCCAGTTCTAATGCAAGCTGTGCTATGTCAATGAGGTTGATTTAACAATGAGGCATTGTGCTTCAGTCATTTTCTCACATGGGTGTCGGGGCGGGGTGTGTTCATTCTTTAAACTCCTGTATTCTTTCCGGGTGTTATTAAACTGTAATTATTTTTGAATTATTATGGTTTAAGACTGGTGTCTTGTTTTTTCTTTTCTTTTCCCTCTCCAGGCAGCAGGCGTTATTTCATGTTCTGGCAGCCTACTCGGTGTACAACCCGGTGAGTGTGTTTGTTTGTGCGTGTGTGTGTACATGCTGTGTGTGTGTGTGTGTGTGTTACATAATGTGCAGAAGTGCGAACGTGTGTTTTGCTTGGCAGAACAGTGGACTCCTACAGGTCCATTTGGTTAGATTTGTGCACTCTGAAAGTTAACCACTTAAACCTTATACTTTGTTGACCGGAGTCCCCTAAGGGCTTGATTCTTAGCCCCCTATCTTTCATTCATTTTTTAAAGTCTAGAACAGAGCTCACAATGCCTTGCTTGTAGATCAGCTATTGTCGCCGAATGTTCTCCCCAGAATAGGGATGCTAGGGGTTGAAGTGGTTAAATGAACAGTGTAAGCATTCCTCGCCCGTCCACTCTGACCCTGGCTTCGCCTGGGGAAGGGGAGAGGAGGGGGGATGTTTTATTTATGACTGTAGCTCAGCCAGAATGTACATCATCAGCACTTAGCCCAGCATTGAACCAAATACTCGCTGCTTTATCATCCTGCTGACTCAAACTGTGACTGATTAGTTCAGGGGTGTCCATCCATACGTTTTGCAAAGGGAGCCATATTTGAAAATACCTTATGGCCAACTGCTTCTCCTGTCATACTGTACAGTAGCCTTTGGACCATAACAAAGTTTTGTTAACTTTTTTTAAATTAATACATTTTGTCCAATCTGTATCAGGTCCAGTACAATATAACGTATACAATTGGGATGGTTGTATTTTGTGTCCCTGCTCTTCTATTGAGACATTTAGATCGTGTCAAAGGTCATGTCTCACTTAGACACAGGAACTGAGACGGATTTTGACCTGATGGTCAAGATTTCCATTTATCCCCTGAGCAAGTAGGCAGTCTCTATTAGCTCAATGGTTAAACATGTCAGCACTTGCGCAGGAAACCGGGATAGAAGTGGAAAGTTACATAGTGCACCTTTAACTGCAGTACAATATCAGTGGTCTTTTGTTGGCAAGTGTAGCCAGATGTGAGTCACTCATCTGTGCTGTGAACAAAACAAAAACACACTTTTCCCACTTGCATACACTTCAATGTTTATTATATTACAGTCCAATAAATTGTCTTGTGTTTAAATGGCAGTGCAGCCAGATGTAATCAGGTGTGAAAAGGTCTCTACAAATTCTACTGAGAAATAGCCAGTCTGCCCAGGTTAATTTCAAAACAGTCAAAAACTTCAATGTATGAATTTCACATGACTATACTGGCGGGCCATGAACAATACATTTTAGGAAGGAAGCCGCGGGCCATATAGCGCGGTGGGAGGGAAGCGAACGTGGCTTCAGTTAGGATTTTCCAGCTGGAGCGGAGATACCGAGGCGACGGAGCGCTTTGTTCACATCACCAGTTCTCGATGCGATGTCGCGCCAAGACGCGTCTTTGCATTGATTTTGTATGCAATAGCGCCGCTCAAACAAATATCCTTTAGCTAATTATCTGGCGTCCCTATTTTGGGAATGTCTTTCTAGGCAAAGGTTTTTAAAAATTGCAAACATTTTCAAAAACAAAACAATAATCTAAAGATTTTGAATTTGTTGTACTACAAACTATATAGGGCTGAAGTGGTTAATAATAATAATCTTGGCTCTAGTGGCTTCATCGAAATAGAAGCCAGAAATGATGATGATGATGACGGTGACTCTAATCTAGAGCAGTGCGAAGATGCCTCCTCTCTGCACCCCCCCCCCCCCCCACGAGTTATCTGCTTCGATACATCATTTTATACACAGTCGTGTGTACACTTGAAACTGTTTGTAAAAGACAGCGCTGTGAACACTTAGCAACACTTTTCACACAAACCCCAGATGGATCCAGCAGCTGATGGTCCTCTGCATGGGTGGAGACAGGGAATGGAAGAGGTGCAAATGTTTGGGTTACAGGACTGTCTCATGATTCATACAGACATAAACACAGACTTCTGCTAATGTACACTGGAGCGTAGGCACACACACACACACACACACACACACACACTCACACTCACACTCACACTCACACACATTCCAGTCCTGTTTTTTAGCAGGTTGGGGCTTAGGTAGTTGGTTTGTGTGAGGTGTTTTGCAGACAGAGGAAATGGCAATGTGCTGTGTGTTCTCCACCACCCCTACCCACCCCAACCCCCCTTCCCTGCTCACCAGAAAGTGGGTCAGTAGTAAAGAGAGCCCACAGGAGGTGTGTGTGTGTGTGTGTGTGTGTGTGTGTGTGTGTGTGTGCGCGCGTGTGTGTGTGTGTGTGTGTGTGTCTCGGCCGGCACACACCAGAGAATGTGTGATCCAATCCTGTTTTAAAGCTTGCATATGTGGGGCTCGCATTACCCGCGCACCTGGTGTAGCCGGTATCTTTGATATCAATTGGATCTTTCCAAACGTGCTGTACGTGCGCTGTAAATTCCACGCATACACACGCTTTGAAAGGCCTGGTGTAGTCCGGGCGTGAGTGTGTGTGTGTGTGTACCAGGTATTACTGTACTTATGACAGAAGTCCAGACGGACTGAGAAATCAACCTTGTGAGGACCATTTTCCTTTTTAGAGCTGTATGGATATAATTATTAAAGGATCCAGGTTTGGGTTAGGATTAGGCATGTAGGGGTTGTGTTTAGGGTTAGAAATGGCGAACAAGAAATGTAAAAAATGTCATGACACAAATGGCCGTCTTAAAACATTGCTGTCCTCAAGTATAGTAATACCAATGTGTGTGTTTGCGTGTGTTGGAGGGGGGGGGGGGGGGCACATGGGGACAGACAGAGATGGAATGTAGGGAATGTGCAGTTTAGCCTCAAAGTAACCCTAATTCAATTAATTATGCTTCCATGAAGGGGCGCTTGATGCTGGTAAGTACCCTGTCACAGTGGCACTATAAATTAGTCTTAATGCAGACCAATGGCAAATGTGTGACATAGATTTTTTGTGCCCTGTGTGTCCCCCACAGGTTATAATTTTAGTGCAGACCTTTATGAAACTGAAATCGTTGTAACTGTAGTAATAGTAATATTACGTTAAGATACTGTAGGAGCACTTAGGCTTATAATAATCATAATAAATCTTTCTTACACAGAGTTTACAAAGCACTCTACATAATTAAAACGGCATTCGGTATGAAAACGTAACGGCAGTCCAAAATTAGAACGATTAGTGAATGGAGAGTAAAACTATCAAGGCAGTAAAACATCAATGCAATAAAACAGCATAACGAAGAGGCTAGCAGAAAAATTAATTAATATAGCGACACTTCGTGCCGCACTATGAGCTTGTAGATCTGCTATTTTTGAAAAATCGTGAACATTTGTGCAAATCTTTGAATACATATTTTTTAATACAATTTTTTTTTACTCAAATCTTTGCTTCTGGAGGTCCCTGGCTGCCAGTGGCTGGCACAAAACATTTTTAGATGGGGGTCCGCGGCCAAATAGACATACATTTCGGGGTCCTTAAGTTGGCATGAAAAAGTTTGAGAACCACTGGTCTAGGGGGCCGTGACGGTAACGGTGCGGTAAACATAAGGCTCCTCTGCACTTAAGAGTCATCATACAAGCAGACAAAACATCCACTGACATCCACTAAGTCCTCAGACCACATCAGACATTCACGTGTTTTTGCCCCATCCACCTCCTCTCTGGGTCTGGAATCCTGCATTAAGTTATAAATAATTCCTCTTCATCATGTCCCCCAAGCAGTTTAATTGACCCTGTCTGTCTCCTGTCTGTCCCCCAGGAGGTGAACTACTGCCAGGGGATGAGTCAGATCGCCGCCCTGCTGCTCATGTACCTGAGCGAGGAGGACGCCTTCTGGGCTCTGTCGCAGCTGCTCACCAGCAGCAAGCATGTCATGCACGGTGAGGGAGGGAGAGAAAGTGAAAGAGAGAGCGAGAGAAAGAGAAACGTATTGTTGCTGTCGGGCAGCAACCCCTTATCTCCATATTTTAACTTTTTGTAGTTTTGGACATATGAGGTTTCCACCCGACAGAGACGATAAACCTTTTGTCAGTGTGAGCAGAGTTCAATTTATACAAAATAAAAATCCACTTAAAGGGATAGTTCACCTAAAAACTATTTTTTTTCCCCGTCACCCCATGGAGACTTGAATTCATGGATATTTTTTTTGTTTTTGTTGCATTCCTATGCCAATAATTGAGGGACAGCGAGTGCATTTTCCGGCAGCGGCTGCTGCCGGTGGCGGCGGCGGCGGCTGGAGCTGCCGGTGGCGTCAGCTTTGGGAGTGTGCTGCGTTTGTGTAACGCAGTCCCCACTAATATTATTTACGATTCTGTGCCTATCGGTACATAACTCGGACGCCGCTTAGTCGAATAGCAGACCATCGGCCGGTCGTCGCGGGCACTCGCGCCTGGAGGCGCTCGGGCGCGACTCCTTGGCCTCAAGGTCTGCTGATTCGGCGCGGCTCCGTCATGGTCCAAAACTATACTTTATCGGCGGAAAAAGAAGTTGACTGCCGCTCCTCCACCGGCAGTTCCGCGACTGCCGCTCCTCCACCGGCAGTTTCCGCGGCAGTTCCGCTGCTCCGCCGGCAGCTGACGCTCCACCGCCGGCAGTCACTGCCGGGAGCTGCCGCTCCTCCACCGGAAGTTCCGCGGACGTTCCGCGGCTGTTGCCGCTGCCGGAGAATGCACTCGCTCCTTCTGCAATAATTTGATGACCAGCGGACCGGTAGCGGTTCCACTCTTTGTGTCTCCTACCGGAACCGCTGCCGGTCATCAAATTATTAGCTTAGGAATGCGACAAAAAGAAAAACAAAAAGTCTCCATGGGGTGACTAATAAATAGAAAAAAAGTCATTTTGAGGGTGAACTATCCCTTCAAACCCTATGTACTTCTTTGTACCACAAATACTGAAAATATCCAGGGTACACCAGGGTTTATGTGATTAACATATATGTTTAATGCAATTGTTAAATTGTGACATTATCTAAATATATGAAACATATCTACATTTCCCAAAAAAGAAATGCATTTAATTAAGTCTGACCAGAAGCAGGGATAAAACATATCCCCACTGGTGATAAAAAATAAATGACCAAAGGAGGGATATCAAATGCATAGGCATGGATTTTACTCCACATCCTCCCCAGCAAACCTGAGTGTGAGCATGCAACACAACAGAAACAATAGGTCAAAACCATGACTAATAACCAACGGGAAACACACATAAAAGGTGCCATTTGCGTTTCCCGTTCAAATCTGATGCCAAGTCTATCAAATTAAGCTTTCTGTTCCACTGAACTGCAACAGAAAACGGGTATGCCACTTTTTGTAAACCTGGGACAACAATTATGCACAGAGCCGATTTGACCTACACAGTGTAGTGAAATCAAATTGTCTTACTGGTGTTGAACTGAAAAAGGACATCATTGGCTTTGCCCTTGCATTTTCTTGCTTCACCCTAAACCACTTAAACCGTCTGTACGTAGTAAACTGGACAAGAGTTGCCTCTGTACTTGGTGTGCCTTTTTTCCCCTCTACATCAAATCTCGCCAAAAAATAGCCGATCTTCAAGCTCTGCGACACGTTGTGAGCTTGAAGATCATCTATTTTTGGCGAATGTTCCCCCCAAAATAAGGACGCTTGGGTTCAAGTGGGTAATACATTTGATAATTCAAGTTGGGGTACTACTAAATGAATGGATGAAATGTGTTATTTACTGTGCTCCACCATGCACCAACAACTGCCTGCTCTCTCACTGCAATAGGGTTCTTCATCCCTGGGTTTCCTAAGCTGCTACGATACCAGGCCCACCACGAACAGATCCTCTCCAAACTGCTTCCCAGGCTCAAGAAGCACCTGGTGAGCCATACCTCTATGACTCGTGCTTTTGTGTATCGTCACTGTCGGGTGGAAACCTTGTATGTCCAAAACCATTACTTTTCAGGAAATGGGGGGAAAAAGAACCTGTGTCCAATGGATCCAATGTAGTCACTATTTAGTCACACGCTCTTTTACTATACTTTTCATTGCAAAAATCCCACAGAGACAATTTAACTTTCATCTTAAAATCTTTTTACATATAGCAAAAATAGCAGATCTACAAGCCCACAACGTGTCCCATTGCGACACGTTGAGGGCTTGTAGAACTGCCATTTTCCCAATTTTGAGCTACACTCTTGCATGAAGGAGTGTTGAAGTAGGGCATTCATTTACCACATAAAAAGTTGAAATATGGAGATACCAGGTTTCTGCCTGACAGCAACAATTGCCAAATGGAATGTCCTACCTGAGGCTATCCAACAAACCTGTTCAGAGAAGCCTTTCCGTAAATCACCTCATATGTGCTGTATTGTCTGTAGAAACTCGTGTTTTACATACTTTGCTTTAGCTCTTTTTTGATCTGTTACCCCTCAGTTACCATTCTCTTTTAAATTGTGTGATATCTCCTTATTTTACTTTTATTGTAATTTGGTCAACATTTTATAATATTTGATCTTGGCGTTCAGGCTCTGCTTTACGTTACTCCCTGCTCAGCACATTAGCAGACAAACATTTAAGAGCAGGGAGATATACGAACATCTATAACAAACCCCCCCAGGGGAAAACAGAACCCTTAGGGAAAACAGAGCTCACTGGTGGTGCTGGGGTGGTGGTGGGAGCAAACAAAGTGCATACAACATTCAGTGGCAACACTGATAACAATGCAATGAATCAGGTAAGCTTAAGTAGACCGCCAATTTGATCAGCTGCTAGACACGTCACATACAGTACATCGGCCACATAGAGCTGCACATGCGTGTAAACCTCTCGAGTGTATCTGCCTGAACTAGCTCGCAGGCTGCGCATCATTAGTAGTAGAAGTAGTAGTAGTAGTAGTATATATACCGGTTGATGGCTTCAAATAGGGTGGGGGAGGTTTGCATACCATAGTATTCAAAGGTCAAAAGTAGTTAGAACCAACTGTCTGGATCGTGTTTGAGACACAAACCGTCTCCTATTAATGCCCTGTTAAATGCTGTCCACCCACAGGAAAAGGAGCAGATGGTCACAGGAATATACACCACTAAATGGTTTCTGCAGTGTTTCATCGATAGAGTGAGTCTCACCATGTCATATTTTCCATTTGCCTCCTGTTTGCTTATAGAAAGTCCCTGCTTACAAAACATGCATTACATAATTGTTAAATCTCCCTGGTTCCCTCTGTGTAACCATACATGTTACACAATGTAAATATATGCTTACGTCATTATTACTCACCACCACATCCAGATAGATGGATATCGATGATTGTTTTTATTTATTTTACTCTATTTAACCACTTAATCCCTGTGTTATAAAAGCATCGCATGAAAACAGCTGATCTACAAGCTCACAATGGGTCACATTGAAGGCGCATTGTGAGCTTGTAAATGTGTTTTTTTTTTTTTTTTCACGAAATCGCTGAAAATAGATTACAATATAATAATTAATATAAATAATATTAATTATTATATATATTTTTTACTTAATTTTTTACTTTTTTAGAATACTTTTTTGATTTATTTTCATTTTTGTATGAAATGTTTTGCCTATAGGGCATAGCAGTGGCGGACATTTTCTGGTTCCACTTCAAAATAGTCAATGCCTTTTTCCCATTGACATTTCCAAAAATATTTATATCCATTATTTTAGGCCTAGAATCAAGCCATCCAGGGTCCTGGTGAATCATGACCATAAAACGTTTGATTCTGTGAAAAAAAAATGTTGAAAACGGCAAAACAAAGGGTATTTATTAAATATAGTATATCATATAATTAAATATAAAATAAAATAAAATCACAGAAAAAAATGTTTAATGGTCATGATTCACCAGGACCCTGGATGGCTTGATTCTAGGCTTAAATGAATTGATATAAATATTTTTGGAAATGTCAATGGGGAAAAATGCATTGACTATTTTGAAGTGGAACCAGAAAATGGCCGCCACTGCTATGCCCTATAATGACCCAAAATAGGGACATTACCAGGTTGCAAGTGGTTTAGTGACATGCTCTTCATGTGTGTCTTGTGTTAACAGACCCCATTCACCCTCACACTGCGTTTGTGGGACATCTACATGTTGGAGGGGGAGAGGCTGCTCACTGCCATGGCTTACACTGTCCTCAAAGTACACAAGAGTGAGTACTGAGGAGTAGGCCTGTCAGCATCATGAAAGTTTACGCGACCATTAATTGTTTCTTAACTCCATATTCTAACTTTTTGTGTTTTTTCGTAAATTAACGCCCTACTTGATCATACTACAGCGTCACACAAAAGCATAAAAAGTAGCAGATCTACAAGCTTGAAGCGCAGCGTGAAGCAACACATTTTGAGCTTGTAAATCTGCTACTTTTGATGCCTTTGAATTTGAATCCTGAAGTTTTGGACATATGAGGTTTCCACCCGACAGAGAGATCGTGACAGTAGGCCTGTCACCATCATGAACATTTACTTGATGATTAATTGTCATGCAAATAATTGTGGTTTTGGCATCGGACATTGGAGCATATAAATACAAATTAATTTATTTTTAGGCTTTGTAAGAAAAACATCTAATCAAAATCAAATAAAAATGGATAATGCACTATGGCTAAAATAGGCCATATACGTTTGTATTAACGTGTTACGGCGCTTATAGATTGGGTATTTTTTTCATCAGATTAATGTATACAAATTAATGGTATAAATTTGACGATTCTTACAATTGTGCAAAATTATTGCAATTATCTCAAATAATTGTGTCATCAGGCGATTATGTAATAATTGTGACTAGGCCTAGCTGTACCGTGCTTTCAGAAAGCAGCTTTATGCTCATACTGTATATACTGTAGATGCATGGCTGCGTGTTGCATGCATGGATTTACATCCTCCACCGTCTCCCGGTTGGCTGCCTATAAGTGTATGGCTTACATAATGCAAAGCGGCCCGTTGCTGTGGAGAAGAAGCCAATGGAAGTTTTCATTGGTCGTTCGCTCGGCGAACGCCAGGCATTGGTCGATGATATCACACACCGTTCAGATGCCTCGTTTCTAAAGTCATTCAAGTGACACGGGATGCTTCTTTTTGTTACGATGATGTTAAATGACGTAGAAGAAAAGGTTCTTGTCACACTGGATTTTAAACTCCCATCCGTGTGTGTGTGTGTGTGTGTGTGTGTGTGTGTGTGTGTGTGTGTGTGTGTGTGTGTGTGTGTGTGTGTGTGTGTGTGTGTGTGTGTGTGTGTGTGTGTGTGTGTGTGTGTGTGTGTGTGTGTGTGTGTGTGTGTGTGTGTGTGTGTGTGTGTGTGTGTGTGTGTGTGTGTGTGGGGGGGGGGGGTGTATTTCAGACATAGACATTGTGAGGACAATTTTCCTGGTCCTCGCCAAGAGAAATGGTTGTTTCAAGGTTCAAACTGATTTGGGGGTTACTCTGAAAACAGGAAAGATTTGTAAAGATGGCATTCATAAAATCGGCATCCTAAAATGTTGATGTCCTTACAAGTATATTAATACAAACGTGTGTGTGTGTGTGTGCGTGTCCCATCAGAGCGCCTGCTGAAGCTTCCCCTGGAGGACCTCAGGGAGTTCCTACAGGAGCAACTTGCTGTCTCCTTCCTGGTTCCAGACGATGTGCTGGTGGAGCAGCTCCAGGCTGCCATGGCTGAGCTGCGCAGTAAGAAACTGGACCTGGCACCTTCAGGTGGGCACACTAATGGATATGAAATAATAGACTTTTGCGGGAGAAATGGAAGATCCTATCTTTTTCATACATGGGAAAAACACTCACGTGTCACGATGCGTTGTTGTGAGCCTTTAGATTGGCTATTTTTGCGTGACACAGTTGTACAACGAAGTATAAAAGAGGCCTTAAGCGGTTAATCGATTTAGTCGATAATAAAAACAAATTTGTTGATTTGTTGATATATATAAAAGATATATATAAATAAACACACTTCAAGTTTATTTTATTAATCAAACGAGTAATCGACTGAATCATCGCTATGAAAATAATCAGTAGTTGCAGCCCTTGTGGACAGTACACGAAAATTATGCCACAATATCATTTGCTGGACATTGTGTCCATAGCAGGTTCTAACAGGCACTAATCCGTCTCTCATGGAAAAACAACCCACAGTCTCATTTAATTACTTAGTGTTTTGTTGTTTTTGGGGAGGAGGAGGAGGAGGGGGAGCAGGATTCTTTTTCTTGTTTGGGTCTAAAAATACACATCCATTTCCTGTGTATCAGCTTCAGCCCCACGGTCTCAAGCGTGTTCTATATTTTCCTCTGAGTAAAAAAATGTCACATCTCCCTTTTTTCAGCCAAGCCGGACGAGCTGGTGAAGAAACCTCTGGGCGAGGAGAGGCCCATCGTCCTGCTGCCTCTGCTGCCTCCCTCTGCCAAGGAGAGTCCACAGCCCTGTACGGACGACCAGCGACCAGACGCCATCGCCTCGGAGCAGACCCCTTCTCCTGAGGACCCGCAGGGCCTCTCAGGGCCACAGGCCTTGCAACCCGTGTCTTCCCCTCCGGTTCACACACAGACTCCCGAAGGGGTCCGGGCCGGCGGTCCGCCTCCGTTGCCGCCGAAGCCAGCAAAAGAGCCCTGTGCAGAAGCAGGGGTGCTCAGTGACCATGTGGAGTGTGGAGACTGGCCTCCGCCCTACGAGCCTCCTGCCTCGGTGGTGTTCGCCATGGAGGCCGAGGAGGAGATGCTGGACCTCCCCGATCTCCCCCCTCCGCCGCTGTGCTACTCTGACGAGAACGGACCGACCCCTCTGGACGCTGAGCCCCCCGGCATAGAGGTGACCCAACGGCCCTCCGTTCCCTCGGTTGTGATTAACTGTCCTCCTCCCCACGGGAGACTCCCCCCAAAACCCCGCCCGCAACCTCCCACCTCCCTGGACCTCGTGCAAAAGGAGCCCGGCTCCTCGCGGCCCCCCTTGCCCCACACCCCCACCTCCTCAACCTCCTCCCCTAGAGCTCTGCCCCCCAAGCCGACCAAGTTCCCGGTGTCCCTGGGCGTGCCGGCGGCGGGGAACCGAAGGCCCTCCAACACCTCCCAATACGACAACCTCTCCGAGGACGAGGACGACAGCTACCTGGAGAGGCTGCTGGAGGCGGCGGCCGCCGGGCCTCACAGCCCGGGACTGCCCTCCACTCCCGAGGAAGCCATGGGAAAGTACGGCCGACCCCCGGCCGCCACGGACAAGGATCACTCCCCCCTCGCCCCGTACGCCTTCCCCCCGTCGCCCGTCTTCATCCCTCCGTCTCATCTTCCTCCCTCGCCGTGCGCGCTCCCCCGTCTGCCTCAGTTGCCGGAGTACGCGGGGGGTGACAGTTGGGTGGAGGACGGCATCATCGCCCCTCCTCCGCCTTGTTTCGCAGACAGACTTTCCCCGTTCCAGCACAGTCCCCCCACCGGCCACTCCCACACGCACACCTCGTCCCCGACCGGCTACTCGCAGCCATTCTCCAGGGGCCCCAGGGACCACTCCGCCTTCCCCGCACCGCTGCTGTACACCGGCTCCTCCCCGCCAGGCCACGCCAGGCCATCAGGACAGTCGGCAGCGGGCGTGCCTTTGGTGCGGTCCAGCCCAGACTTTTACAGGATGCACCCGGGAAGCCAACAGCTGCCCAAATCTGTCACCTTCTGAGGGTTTTTTCCCGAGGATGTGACTTATCTAGAATGACGAGGCTCGAAAAGGGTTATAAAATGAAAATCCACCTTCACCATCATGCTTGATTATAATAATCAAGCTCCTTCACTCCTTCACTTACTGTGACTATTCGAGTAAAGGCTGTAGCATACTCCAGAAACAAACTAGAACTTTCTTTCGGCAGGTTAATCACAACAAAATTACATGTTTTGCTGATGTTCGATTCGGCAGTTCTTGCAGATTTTCTAACTAGCCAAACATTGTGTGCGATTGGCTCAGCAGGTTAGGAAGTACAAACCTCTTTCATCCCTCTCTGAGGAACTACAAACACAAACGGATAGCTATAAACTAAAGGAGAGAGATAGCACACACTTTGTCAACTTGCGTCTATCGCCGGAAAGGGCGAGATCTCAGAGACTATGGTAATTATGTCAAAGCATGTCGGAGGTTGATCTGTAGTCAAATCACTGTTCCAGCAGTTTATACAGGGTCTAATGTTCAGAACCCAAAGTGGAGCAGCATAGAATATAAAACAGTTTCCGAACTTTGTTCGGTTCGGGAATCCCTGCCCAAGCTGAGAAATGTTTGTCCAATAATTACAGTAAATGAAGGAGAAAGGCCTTCAGTATGGCCAGTAGATTCCTTTCTCTTTTGAGGTTTGTGAAAGCAATTTCTTTCACTGACATGTGTACAGATTTATCTTTCTTTTTTTTACGTTTGCACCCGTTTTAAGGGCAGTTTAACTTTTGTAAATTTTCACTTGAACTTGTATTTATAACCGCTGTCTACGTTTTTGTTTTCCACTGTTTGTTGCACAAATAGCAGGAGTGTTACTGTGTGTCTGCTGTTGTATCGAATCCCTAATGTGGTTTTCAAGTTGACGAATGAAGTGAAGTGATCTACGGGAGTGTGGCTGATCTAATGCCGCCTGAGCTCTTTGTTTCCATCTCCTGTTACAACAAAGTGTCTTAACTTCATCATAATGCACTGAGGGGCAGCTACTCTTTATTTAAGGGCTTTTTCTGGTCATCACATAGTCTACTAATTCACATAAAGCCTCTACATTTATACCAATACTGCATTTATGGTTGCCTGTGAGCACAGTCACAGATCTTAACACAAAACAGTATGCCAAAAAAACAGCATTTGAAAGTTTGTTTGTAATCCGTTTATGCCACACCACGGTTACTTGCTCTTTTATACTTTCAAAGTTCATACTTGATGGAAGGTGACCTAGACTGTTTGATTCACATTCTCTGGACCCGATAACTTAATAATCACCAGCAAGGAAACGTTTTGCTCTTTGATGAAGTCATGGTGCAATAAAGTCTCTGGTGTAACCACAGAAGCATGATTCATTCATTCACATGAATCCAATTACAGTTTAACTTGTGTTTAACGCGGGCAGCAGTTTGAACTGTGTTGGGTACATGCTAGGGCTGGGCGATATGGAAAAAAATTGATGATGTTAATAAAATACCTATCGATATTGTGACAATATTGTGGTGATGATTATTGGTGCTTCCATGAAATACTTACGCAATGATTTTTTGATAGATAATTATCAGTAATGCCTATATAATAACTAAATTAGTAGCAAATAATATAACGTCTAGAACAGTCAGGTAAGTTCAGAAAATGACATCACTTTACTGTGATGCAGCCTTTAAAACCAGGAACACAATTCCATATCACAATTTTGATATTGATATGATATCGTTGTATTGGCCAGCCCTAGATATGTGCTGTTATTTGATGTGTTATTCATTTATGAATACTTTTCAGATTTCAAACTCATGATTCGTTTTTGATGTCACGTCAGCAATGTCCTGTATTATGTTTTATTAAGGGGTTTATACCCCTGTGTTGTACCAAACCGAGACCCTACACACAGAATTCTGCAAATCCATTCTCCGTACCCAGCGAAAAACACCAAATAATGCATGCAGGGCAGAATTAGGACGATACCCACTAATTATCAAAATAAAAAAGAGAGCACTTAAGTTCTACAACCACCTAAAAGAAAGCGACCTAGATGCACTCCATAACAAGGCACTCACACACAGCGAAACCCTAGAGAGATGCCCCCTCAGCCAGCTGGCCCTGGAACTCCGGGCACAAACACAAACAGAGCCACGAGATAGAAAACCCATTGGACTAAACCAAATTATAAAACAGCAAAAGGAAAACTACCTGACACACTGGAAAGAAGCAACACAAAAGCAGAGTAAACTAGAATGCTATCTGGCCCTAAACAGAGAATACGCAGTGGCAGAATACCTGAGCACCGTGACTGACCCAAAACAAAGAAAAATCTTAACTAGGTACAGACTCAGTGAGCACAGTCTTGCGATCGAGAAAGGTCGTCACAGGCAGACCTGTATCCCGAGAGAAGACAGACTATGCACCCACTGCACACAAAATGAAGTGGAAACCGAGCTACACTTCCTAACCGTCTGTCCATTGTACCAAGACATCAGAGACACATACTTCCCACAGATTACAACCACACACGGAGATTTTGAAAACATGACCAATGACAAAAAACTCCCATATCTGCTGGGCGAAGTACAACAATGTGCAAACACAGCAGCAAGATTCGTGAGTTGCTGTGATAGGAAAAGGATATCAAACGGAACACAACCACCCTAAAGACTAATCATTGGGTATATTCCGGCACTATAACTACACCCAGTGATCTTGGTACATAGAAATTGATCTATTGAAGATTCTGACTTTCAAATGTACATATTTTTTGTTTTGATTGTATTGCTGTATTGTTGTATTATGCTTTGGCAATGTAAACGTATGTTTTCTCATGCCAATAAAGCCCTTTGAATTGAATTGAATTGTGTGCGCAGACAGAAGATTGTGAAATCTGAGGATTGGTTTTTAAATGTGGGTCATCAGGATAGACCCAAACCCAAGCTTCATCTACACTGGCAAAACAGTTTTGAACTGTAGCTCCATCTTATGGTGAAAGCAGGTAAAACATTAGGTCTTTTTTCCCCCCACACATACAATGAGCAATCAAATGACTAGGTGAGGTCACATTTAATATTGCTGTCCAGCTGAAACCTTGTGTTTCTATATTTTGATGATATTTTGTAAATCATCTTCCTTCATCCTACAAGAGTCTCACACAAAAGTAAGCAAACATTGTCGATTTGCAAGCTTGCGGCACAGCACACTGCATTTTTGAAAAAGATTGAAAGCCTAAGTGAAAGTGTAGAAGTGTATCTGTGTTTAATAAACTAGACCATACCCGTAGGGGGATATGAGCACCCAAAGTGTGCAGTTTGGGTTATGCGGTGAGAACAGACAGTTTATCAGGGATCGAAAGTGAGTTTGTACTGTGTAGTGCAGTGGTTCTCAAACTTTTTCATGGCAAGGACCCCCAAATTGACACTTGTTAGCCCGCGGACCCCCATTTGAAAAGATATGCGAGGGACCCCCATAAGAGAAGATTTGTTTACGGCTGTAGCAGTGAATCTCAACCATTTTAATTTCAAGGTCCCCCAGTTTGACATGCATTAGGGCTACGGACCCCCATTTAATGGCATTTCTATCCCTTGGACCCCAGTTTATATGGTAAAATGTATGTTAATTTAACTGTGAGAGTGTACAAATGGAACCAAATGGACCCGTTAGAGTCCATTTGGTTCCATTTGTACACTGTCAGAGTTACAGACCCATAAGGGTCCATTTGGTGCCTAATCTATCATTTAGCTGGGGACCCCCTGGAACTCCCTCAAGGACCCCTGGGGGTCCCCGGACCCCACTTTGAGAACCAATGGTGTAGTGTGTACACGCACATCCCGTCGTGGAGGAACAGAACACCCACAAACACCCGCGCATATAAAGATCTAACAGGCGGAGCCGTTCCCCGTCGGCCGTTGCCAACACACACACGCGCGTGCGAGCCGTTGCGAGCGCGCACAAACAAACACACACACACACACACAGGGCCGCTTCTCCCTACACGCACACTACGCAGGCTGCGTGGGGCCCCGCCCCACGCAGGGCCCCTACCCACCGAAAAAAAAAAAAAAAAAAAAACGGACCCAATCCGCCCAGAACCGCGAAAAAAACGAACCCAATCCGCCCAGAACCGCAAAAAAAAAACGCGGACCCCCGTGAAACATCGCGGACCCCATCGGCTGTTTTTTTTTTTCATGAAGAAATTTCCCTGGGGTCTCCAGGCCGTGACCTACAGACATGGCGAAGGAAAACTGTGAACACAGCCACGCATGCAAGATGTTGCACATGAACGCAGCAGCCGCACTGAGGCGCTCCAACACAAACACTCTGACATTAAGCTTCACACAACAAACATCAGCAGCAAACATTCACCACAATGACAAACAAATTACGTCCGCGCAAAAATAAGCGAGGGCTCGCTTATTTTGTCTTTCCCTCCCTCCCTCTCTCTCCCTCTCTCTCCCTCTCTGTCTCTCTGTCTGTGTCTGTCCGTCTATTCTCTCTCTCCCACCCTCCCTCTCTCTCCCTGTGTGTGTGCGTGTGTGTGTGTGTGTGTGTGTGTGTGTGTGTGTGTGTGTGGTGGGGGTGGGGCGGGGGGGACAGCCATGACGCAAGGGACTTTTGAGATCGCCATCCCCAAAATAGGTTGACTTATTGGGATACATGCGTGTGACTGGTCGCCCCTGCCGGTTCTCTGATTTTTTTTTAAAAAATAGGCTCTGTCATGATTAATTGACCACACATATGAAGTGAAACAACTAAATTCTATCCAAACGATATGTTATAAGTGAATTCCGTGCGTCAAAGAAGAAGTTTGAGAGCGTTTAGTAAGCGAAAATAAGAAGTCAAGGCACTCGTACCCTGACTCGCACATCAACAATGGCTGCCGTTCGTCTTTTTCAGGCTGCGAACTCGCCACCTGATTGGCCAACTTTTTCTGTCAATCACAGAACGATGAGCCACGTTGCCATGTCCAGGTTTTGTAAGCGTGAAGTGGGTGTGAATTGGTTAGAGAAATGCGCAGTGCGCGGCTTTGTGTTTTTTCATGAAGCTGGTTGCTTGTTGATCGCGCACGATCTAGCGCTGACTTATTGGGATACATGCGTGTGACTGGTCGCCCCTGCCGGTTCTCTGATTTTTTTTTTTAAAATAGGCTCTGTCATGATTAATTGACCACACATATGAAGTGAAACAACTAAATTCTATCCAAACGATATGTTATAAGTGAATTCCGTGCGTCAAAGAAGAAGTTTGAGAGCGTTTAGTAAGCGAAAATAAGAAGTCAAGGCACTCGTACCCTGACTCGCACATCAACAATGGCTGCCGTTCGTCTTTTTCAGGCTGCGAACTCGCCACCTGATTGGCCAACTTTTTCTGTCAATCACAGAACGATGAGCCACGTTGCCATGTCCA
Source organism: Gymnoscopelus braueri (assembly GCF_963280865.1). Lineage (NCBI taxonomy): Eukaryota > Metazoa > Chordata > Actinopteri > Myctophiformes > Myctophidae > Gymnoscopelus > Gymnoscopelus braueri. Next base: position 22,634,846 of record NC_137610.1, on the reverse strand, counting down.
GGTTTTGTAAGCGTGAAGTGGGTGTGAATTGGTTAGAGAAATGCGCAGTGCGCGGCTTTGTGTTTTTTCATGAAGCTGGTTGCTTGTTGATCGCGCACGATCTAGCGCTGCGTGTGGCCTTCTTTTCATAGACCTTGTTGCTTGTAGGGTTCGTTTCGTTTGGCCTTGTTTTCATAGACCTTGCTGCTTGTTTCGCGCGCGAAACCTGGCAACGACACATGCGCAGTTTGATCTCCCAAGACACCAAGACCCCAAGACAGACCGACAGAGGTTACTCTAATTATATGTAAGATATTGAACCACATCCTTATGAGAGGTCAAATATAATATCAAATGCCACCTGACACTTTTCCATAAGGAACTCTGTAGACAGAGGGAGGTTTCATACACAGCCATATTTCTGAGAGCCATGACTTGGGTGAGGCAGGTTATAGAGTTCATTTTTTGTTGTCCGTAACAAAGTTCAATGAGAAATGGATGATGAGCCATAATATGTACAATGCAAAGACCTGTGGTGAGAGATAAGTTGCTTCATACTGTAACAGTTTTGCTGTATTTGTTCTGTTCTTTTGTTTGCGCACACATTAATATGAGGTTTTGCCATCAGCTACTGTCTCGTGTTACTCTGTTACTTTGGTAATGGAGTTAAAGCAATACAAAATAAACTATTGGATTGTCAATAGTGGTCAGAGGGTTGTCACCATGTGTTCTCTAAAGCAGCCTACATGCTCCGAATTAATCCACCGGACATCAGAACTTACTTCCTATCACGTAGGCTGTCCACCAAAAGTTTCTTATTGATAAGACATCAAACTAATTTTACAGCGAATCTAACTGAGGTTTTGATTGATTGATTGAATACTTTATTAGTCAGAAATGTAAACACAGTTTGAGTTACAGTCAGACATTTGGGCTAAATTCCCAAGTTTGTTCTATAGGAGGATGGCACCAGATCGTCATTGTTGCTCCCTCTAGTATTGTGGCTGTGTTGTCAGTTTTTTTTAAGTAGTTAGTCAGGTATGTGCGCATTGAGGGCAAAGCCCCTTTGCAGAGGTGGAAAAAGTATTCAATTTTACTTAAGTAAAAGTATCAATACTGCAATGTAGAAATACTCTGTTACAAGTAAAAGTCCGAATTCAAAATGTACTTGAGTAAAAGTACAAGTGTTGGTATAAAAATGTACTTAAAGTACCAAAAGTAGAGTGCTGATTATGCAGAATGTCACATTTCACAACTTTTAAAATGTTTAAAATTTATAAAAAATCTTTTGAAAATAGCAGATCTACAAACTGACAATGCGTCATATCGCAACACATTGTGATCTTGTAGATCAGCTATTTTCAAATGGCCAAAATGTGTATAGGGCTGAAGTGGTTAAGGTATGTTTTGTAATAATAATCAAAATCTACAAAGTAATCCCCCCCAGGAAATTTTTAACAGAGTAGATGTAATTTCCAGTATTCTGGTTGATTTTTGGAGTTTGACACTCTTTTGACACACAAGACTCGCGCTACAAAAATCGGCAAGACACACCATCTCCGGTTTACTTCCCGTATCTGCATAGTCTCGCGTCTCGCGTAGCTATCTGCGTGAAGTGGGCGGACGCCTTTTTAGGAGACCGGAAGCAGGTTGGCGTCTGCCACTTCACGCAGATAGCTAAGCGAGACGCGAGACTATGCAGATACGGGAAGTAAACCGGAGATGGTGTGTCTTGCCAAATTATGTTGAGTGAGTCTTGTTTTTTTTTGTCGATCTGCTGTTTTTGCTATTTTAGAATGTTTATGCTGAAAAGTAACAGTTTTGGCCATAATGAGGTTTCCGCCCGACAGACAATATACTTATATTTATATTGTACATGCAAAATTGCTGCTATACGAAAACGTATCGTTACTGCACTGTTTCTTATTTTTATTTTCATTTGTAATAAAATGTCACTGACATCACAAGGTATTCTTCGTTTTATGTATATGGTCCAGTATATTATTAATTCATATCAGTCAGTGACTGATATGAATTAATAATATATATTCCAGTGGGGCAAGGCAGCCTACTGTAAGTCTTAAACAAAATATATAAAATATAACCCTATAACCTCAACAGTGGGATAAAATCAATATGGTAACGTCTTATGCAAATGAGCCATGCGGTCGAATGTAAACAAATCGCTAGTGCAGTCTGGATCTGTCATGACCATCATGGATGAACTTCAACCTGGTGTTTGCACTTTCTCCATTTTTGACCCGTTCATTCATCTACATAATCGTTCGGATATAAAATATAAAGTTTTTGACCCTGGCGAGGTTGCCAGTTCAAAGTGTGACTTCTTCTTGTAAGATGGCTGCTCTAGCTCAGTCGGAAGAGCTCTTGACTTCAGACCACAAGATCATGGAATCGAATCCCAGTACAGGACCTTTGACATCTGAGCAATCTGGCTCCCACGGGTGTTCTGTCTTTTTTCGCCTTTATCATAAGGTTGCTGGACAATATATAGAGGATGAAATGCATAATTTATTAAATAATATTAAGGTAATATCAAATACATTGTAAAAAAAATGAGAGACATGACGCTTTATTAGCAAGACAGTCTTTTATTATATTATTCCTCATTTTGCTGGTTTCCCCTGAAACCCCTTTACTGTTACAGAGTAGAACTGCCTTAGAATCTCAGTTGATGATGTGGCCATATACTACTTGGGATCAGTAGCCTGCCCAACACCTGTTTGCATATTCAGATTGTATAAAATCTGGTTTCAACAGATCATGCAAACTGCTGAACTTGATAACTCACTGTTACAGTAGGGTACTTCCAGTTGTGGAAAGTAACTAAGTACATTTACTCAAGTACTGTACGTACTTCAGTACAATTGTGAGGTACTTTTACTTTACTGTAGTATTTCCAATTTTCAATACTTTTACTACTCCACTACATCTCAGAGACAAATATTGTAGGCTACTACACTACAATTATTTGAAAACTTTAGTAGTTACTTTGTAAATTTTGATTATTATTAGGAAACATACATTAATCACTGCAGTCCTATGTAAACTTGCTATTTGAAAATAGCCGATCTACAAGCTCACATTGGTCAAGATGCCAGCATTGTGAGCTTGTAGATCTGCTATTTTTAAAAGATTTGTATACATTTTATACATTTGAAAACTTGTGAAATTGGATATGCTGCATATTAAGTACTTTCTACTTTTGGTAGCCTACTTTAAGTACCAAAAGTATTACTTCAAATTCCTGCTCCACCGTTATTTAGTCTGTCCACAAGAGAACGCCAAAACTCTATCGTAGCTAGTTTTAAACGTTTTGAAATTCTAAATAGGCCTACCGATTCGCCATTATATTTGATAACAATCACGATAAATGGTTAAATTACGCCTTCGTGATAAAGTTTAGCGCACACTACAGCACTTACAATGTATCTTCGTCGCTGTAAGAAGGGTTTTGATTTAACAGCTCTTTCCCATTTCTTATTGGTCTACATGGTAAATGCGTCATCAGTTTTAACAGCTCGCCCAGGAAGAAATGACCATTTGATCATAACGTGTTTCGTTTGGTAATTCCTCTGTGCGTTTAGAGACACGTGAGCACACGGTACACACTTCATAGCATAGGATATAGCTTATAGGATTCGTGATAGTTTACTTTGTTTGTGTTTTTATTTGTATTTTGTGTCTAAAACATGACGCTGCCTGGTATTGCCGAGAATGTCTTTCCTCTCTCGTATTGAGGAGCGACATCGCTTCTCGGCCTTTTGGCTAAGATCAAGTGTAGTATCTGTTCTTATCAGTTTAATATCTGATACGTCCCCTACCCGGGGACCATATATTAAATTGATTTTTGGAACTGGGAGATGGAATAGGGGCTTGCTCCGTCCACTCCACGCATCGACCTGGTATTGCAGTACCTCCAGGAACGGTGCACCCCCCTCATTGTGTGAAAATAAAGCCAGCAAACTTGAACTGCGACACATGTCGTAAAAACTTTAATCGTAAATTATGGACAAGCGAACTGGCATACTTAACAATATCAGCATCATAACATTTTCAACATTTCATAAAATGTAATTCTTTTCATATGCTGTGGCCTCTACACACTAGTAAGTGATTTCACTCACTATCACTTGAAATTATCAGAAACAAAACGAGGCTTTGGCTAATTGTAGCAACTGATGAGTATTACTTGGTCTACCAGCGCCCTCCTCTGGACATATCAGGCTAGTATGGTTAGAGAGCCTAGCAAGGCATATTTGCCAGATTCGATCCCAGGCCGCAACAGTGTAAGTGTCACTGAACAAGACACTTAAAAGAATAGTTCACCCAAAAAATACTTATTTTCTATCAATTACACACTCCATGAAGCCTTGAATTCATTCTTATCTTGCCTTAAATCCACTGTTGGTCTTGCACCTGCCGTCCAGCGGATGTGCCAGTTTGATTATTTCTTTTAACAAAAAATACCATGAATTTTTTTACATTCATTATTTTAATATATTAAAATAATGTTCACTGGTGGGTCGGGGCCTACTGACCCACAGGTTGAGAATCACTGGTCTAGGCCTCAGACTGATGCTTGTGAACATGCATGCAACCATTTGAATTTTATAAAACAGAAAAGAAAAGACCCGTGTGTTCTATTTCTACTGTTAAGGTCTTTATTGCACTTCCACATAGGTTACATAACTTCATTTCCGGGCATGTTTGATAATTATACAATATATAAAAAGGTTTTACGGTATACAATGGCAAAAACAATTTAAAGATGAAGGCACAACATTATTGTCATATGTCATACAGTAGTTTAGTTTAAGAGTGGAAATGGCACTAAGCAGTTAGATAAGGCAATTTAATTGAAGCTGTACACCACCAAACAATACAATATACAACACTGGATGCTTTACCACTACGACCCTGTACCATATAAAAATAACCAAAAACATTCAAGCGTCATATTATAATTCAAGCTACACTGTCATTTTGATCAATGGTATTAAGGCCCAGTAAAAAGTTAGAATTTTTCGTTGGTAACAGAAAGTGTTATAATGGAACAGTAATTTCAATATACATATTTTTTTTAAAAAGACAAAATACTCTGGTATAGCATTACTACAGTGCACATTAAACCCATAAGATATGTTTATATAAATATGGAGGCTTTGGCAAAAACTATTATATATATTCATAATATCAACAAACTTAACTTATTAATTTATCGTAGTTAATAAGTTGGGAGGGACTCTGATCCGACATGAACGATGTCATCATTATGTGCAAAGCTCCCAACAAGGCACAAGTGACATTGTCCCGTGCTTGTAGATCGCCATGTTTGCTTTCAACTTCAGCAAACATAATGGCTGTGTTTGGTATACTTCATTCAGTGTCGCATGAGAGAACTTAGAATTGCATTACGTTGATAAGCTCAGATCAGTGGTTCTCAAAGTGGGGTCCAGGGACACCCCAGGGGTCCCCCCACTGCTAAATGATTGATAGTGAGGAACCAAATGGACCCTTGAAAGTATTTAACTCTGAGAGTGTACAAATGGAACCAAAATGGACCATAATTGTACACTCCCTGAGTTATGGGGGTCTGTGGCCTTAACCCATTAAAACCAGGAAAGCATCTGTCATTTTAGATTTTAGCGTTGGCTTTTCAAAAATAGCAGAGCTCAGAGCGCGTGACTTTGTGCCGCTCAGCGAGCTTATAGATCTGCTATTTTTGCACACCAAACTGGGGGGTCCTTGAAATGACAACGTTTGAGAACCACTGGCTCAGATGTACGGAGTGTGATCATATTCTGAGCTGAGCCATGGTGTTGGAGAGCGAGGTGACACTGTCCCTCAGCTTGGAGTCTTCTTCCGGTCCTAGAGAAACTCCGGCGAGACGCGTGGAGCCGCTGGCTCCCAGGATGCAGGGGATGCTGAGGAACACCTCTGCACCTATGCCACCCCAGCCCTGGAGTGCACCACAAGGAAAAACATCAACGTACTGTGAATTAATGTGATCCACTAGGGGCTAAACGTAAAACACTGCAGAGTTTAGACAACCCTTAAGAACTCACATTTTAGCTCACCATTCTGGTACACGTACCACTGTCAGTATGTCAACAGGACAAGGCTTTAATAGTTCACAAAAATGAATACATGAAAAGATTTGATTTAACTAATATAGAGAAAATTTCCTTAGTTTTTGTCTTTGTTCATTTATTAACGTATTAGTTATGGATATTAAGCTATGTTTTTTTTTGTGTTTTTAAATCACACCCCAGACAAATACTACAATTTTCAAAAAATTATAATAAACTTACATCAAAGTTTTAAAAGCAAAACTAAAACAACAGATTAAAACTAAATTGAGAACAGAAAATAAAAATGCTAAACTATAACAATCTTGAAACAGGGATGCACTATATAAGGTTATGACAGAAATAAATGCTAAATATCATCAGTGATGAGTGTTTTACCTGAGCCAGTGTTGATACAGAATGGGCCTTCCTGCTATCTGTCAGTATACTGCAGACGATATCAGCAATGGACAGACCCACGGACCATGAACGCTGGCCTCGACTCTTCGTCATTTCCATCCCCCTAAAAGGCAAGGATATATATACTGTATTTAAGTCAACAAGTAATGCTATTGCTAACCCTGCTCTCTAGTATATGGATGTTTTTTGTGTATTAAGGGTCTATGCAAAGTAACCAATCCCACAATTACAACATGGAATCATAACTAATTATTGAATAGCATTTCTTTAGCCACTTTCAACCTGACATACCTTTTTTGGGCATGGCATTATAGGTGGAATTTCTTGTCTTTCTTTGTTCAAAAATAGCAAAAATTGTTGATCCACAATCTCACAACGCATCATAATGTAACGTGTTGTGAGCTTGTAGATTGTATATTTTCGCTATTCATCTTATGACCAAGTACATATGGTTGAAGTGAACAAAACTGACCAATAACTCAGCGGCCATGAGAACTGTGTCCAATAAGTGATCTATACATATTTGGAAATAAGGAAATCCTTCCATCAAAGGGATTCAAGCTGCGCATGCACATGCAACACTATTTGTTGTCTTTACCTGTCTAACAGTGGCTTGGATAAGCTGGAGGCTGGAGCGATCTCTGGGCTCTGGCTGGAACTCAGCCCAATGTTACTCATCACAGCAACTTGAACACAAAGAAATAAGAGAACAGTGCAACCGCATGAGTCATGGCAGTCATGAGGCCTCTTAGAACGGAAACAATGGACTATGAGATTTGGAGAGAATTCAGAGCTGGTCATTCCTGTGTAATACAGAATAAAACAATACAATAACACCAAGCACTGTAAACCAAAAATATGAAGTTGTAAAGATGAGAGAGCGAGCAGTAAACAGGGGCATCATTTGGTCGTCCAGGCAGGGGATGGCAATTGCCACCACCTAGCTTCTGTGACTAGACAGTGTTTAACCTAAAAGTCCAATCAACATCAATGACTTATTAAAAAAATGAAAAAACACACACAGGAAGGGAACCAGGTAGTGCTACAAACAAATCTATGTTCATTAAAAAAAAGAAAATGAAACATAGACAACTAAAATTAAATGGGTTTTCTCCCAAAGAAAGACCTTTAGTGAAGTGTTAAAAACCTTAAAAGGTCAAAATTTGTGTCAAACCAGAAACAGGATTGTGTCAAAGGTCCTGTCCAACTTAGACACAGGATCTAAATGTCACAATAGCAGAGCAGGGAGACCAAATACAACCAACCCAATTGTATAAGTTGTATTGTATTAGCATATTCAGATTGGACAAAATAACTTATTCACTAAAGATTGTTTATAATCGGCCCAATAAATGAGTCTGATTAACCACTTAACCCTGTATTATACTTCATTGTACAATAGTGGAAAAAGTTTGAAATTGATTTTGAAGTCATATAACCCAGCCCTACTACTGACATTTTGCCTATAGGGTCAACCGACGGCGGGCGAGCAGGCGGGCGGTGTACGTCACAAACGTAACATGCAGACCTGCGGGGCGCACCGTTGCTTAGATCCGCACCAAACTTGGCACCAACACTGGTCAGGGGTCTGCCATCAGAATAGCCACAGGGGCCCCGTGTGGCTCCTGGCTATCACAGGGCCCCCAACAAACCTACATTGCACACATATGGGCCACAGCAGCAGTGTTACAGCAGTGCTTAACACTTCAAATGGCCCTACTTCGGTGGCCATTTCTCTGATATGCGCAACATAGGACTCGGTTTAAAAATCTGTGATAAACAAGGGAAATAAAGTGAAAGATAAAGAATGCCCTGCTCATCTATGCAGTGACATGATTATTGCCCTCACCTTTGTCGTCAGACATCTCTCCTATGACCCAGGCCTGTTTGTGTGTGTTCAGGTTAATGTCCAGAACGTGACAGAGGCGCTCTGAATCCAGGTTACACCCTGCACCGAGCACCCGGGACGGGGGCAGACCACTCTGTCTCCAGGCTACATGGGTCATAACATCCACTGGAACCAGAAAGACACAACACAGTAAGTATGATGAGAGAGTAGTCATTTTATAGACTGTGTGTGTGTGTGTGTGTGTGTGTGTGTGTGTGTGTGTGTGTGTGTGTGTGTGTGTGTGTGTGTGTGTGTGTGTGTGTGTGTGTGTGTGTGTGTGTGTGTGTGTGTGTGTACATATTGTGTATACTATGTGAGAGTGGACATAGTATTCTCTGTGGAATAAAGAGAAAAAGAGAGTTAAGTGATAGATGAGTGAGAAAGACAGCGAGAGAGTAGACAGGGTCAGTGAGTATGTGTGCACCTGTGGTGTGTTGTGTTGTGTTGTGAATTATTTCCTTATTTATTGTTCCATCGATTGCTTTCTCGATTAATCCAATAATCGAGAAGCGCTGGTTTTTGTTTTATATTTAACAAAGACATGATATATCAACGAATCAATAACCACAAAAATAGTGAAAACAGCTGTTCTACGTGATGTGATGTTTTTTGCATCCGCTATTTTCACTATAATTCTCACCTATAATGATACGCTCAAAATAGGGATTGATCATTTATCGATGATTTTATTACATTGTTGATTATCGATAGTTTTTTCTAATCGATTACATTGATTGCTTTGATTAACTGTTGCACCTGTATTGTGTTGTATTGTATTGTGTACTGACCTGGCTGTGAGGCGATAAGCAGCACAGCGTTGGGGTTGATTTTCATCAGGCCAGGGATAATTCCACGGAACATGTCTACATTAGTCTGGACCACGCTCACATAGGACTGCTTATTGCTCCACGCGTTCGCCGTCACCACCACCACCTTGGAACCCGCCGAGGCAGACAGATCTATAAGATAACATACAAAGTGTGTTAACACAGTCTTTAGCCATACATTAAAATGGACTCAAGTCTACAGCAAGTCTACAAACGGTGTACAAGAATATCCCAAACTGAGGCAGTTTGTTTTAGTTGTGGTTTCGGACCAAGGACAAGACATGAGTCTACTATAGTTTGGCTCTGTGATGAATTAGGAATAGGATAGGACAGGATAGGATAGCACTTTATTGTCCCATGGGTACATTTGTTATGGTACATACAGTATCTGCTGTTAAAATACAGACAACAGTACAACAAAGACTGCCAACAAATTGCACACTGCCCACTGAACGACACAGTGCTGACTGACACAGTAGTGTGCAGTAAGATCAACATAAAACCATCATGACATTTTTTTTTATATGCATGTGTACAGTTAAAATACAAGCAGCGTTATGGAATTTGGCTCTGGATAGCTTGTCATTTGGGTCTTTGATGAGGGGAACAAAGAAGTGCTTAAAGCGGTTCAGCTTGCACACAAGGTGACTCAGAAGCCTCTGTGTGAAGGAGCGGATACTCCGGGTGGAGCACATGGGTCTCCCTTGGGAGACAAAAATAAAGTAACCTTGAACCTTTAACTTTGATGGGTGCATGGGCTCAGTGTGAAATAATTGATAAGGATGCCCTGCGATGTTTGTATAGAAACAAGTAGGCCTGACCTCTAGTAGTCGAATAGTCGACTAATTCGTCGAGGGGTGTCTGAGTCGACTGCCAATCTCTTTTTTTAAATTATTCAACTGAGAGATTGGCCTAGTTTGTTATATTAATTAACTAATAGTTTGCCAAAAATAGGATATACATCATGATTTATTGGGAGAAACCGATAGTATATGTTAAATCAGACACTAAGCACCCCTACAGCCCAAATGGAATGTTCCTCTATTGCATAACATATTTTTTGCATGATTTGACTGAGAGATTGGCAGTCGAATCAGACTGATTCGACTGCCAATCTCAGTCGGGGACAGGCCTAGAAACAAGACATACTGTACCTTTGGACACCTCAACCTTGGGCAATTTGAAAATCTCCAGATCCATGCTGCCACCTTTGGTAGAACTCTCTGCTACGTCGATGAAAACAAGTTTATCCACTTTGCCCTAGATCGCAGTAACAGACAACGTGAAAGAAGAAAGTTGAATGTTATGCCAAGGTATTTCAGCGTCTTAGATTAAACACCTGAGTGACAATACAAACCAGGATTTACCTTGGCCAAAATGCTCATAACTGCCGCCATTCCTAAGTCTCCTCCCCCAATAACTGAGACTTTGTTGATTGGCTGATCATGTTGTCGAACACCACCTGCAACTTCCATTAGATTAGTGACAGCCATCATAGCTTTATGTTTAGCTTTATGTTAAGATTGTTTTTAGTTCCATTTGTACTCTCAAGAGTTAAATGAATACTGATGGTTTTCCTGTGAGGCTGACTGAACAAATGACACACCTTTGTTGATCTGGAGGTTCGACACAAAGGCCAGCAGCTCATGGGGATCTTTGGCGTCTCCTGTGGTCTTTGAGGACAGAGGTGGATCCTCCCCAAACTTGGAGATCATCTCAGCCATGAGACCAACCACAGATGACTTAGGCTGTCAACAGGAATGTGAGAGACAGACAAACCCAGTGAAAAGAATACAGTGCTGCCGGACACCTTAGAAAGAATGCTCAGATGAACACAAGGTCTTACATGGTCCCAGTTGTGTAGCTCGGGTAGGTATATCCGTCCTCGTGCGTCGACGTGCCGGCCTTCCCTGATGACCATGTTAGCGGTGGGTCTCAGCAGGCATATGGGAGGCGTGAAGGGGAACGAGTCCATTAACCACAGCTGAATGGGAAGGTTGTAGGAGCGGCCTGTTTCATGATGAAAATACAGTAAGGGCTTAATACTGATCGCTTGGAATCAATGAATAGAAGACATTGTCTCCTAGGTTTAAATGCTATTCACACCATGCATTGTCTGTGAATTTGAATGCACACCCCTCCCCTTTCCCTCAATGTAGCACCATCCATTGAAGACTTCAGGGGGGAAATAACCATAATAAAGAAAGAAATAAGACATCTTCAGTAACAAGTGTTAAATAGCTCTTTTCCCCCATAGCAATCATTGCTATAGTGTTTGTTCAGTAACGGCGGTCTCCCCCATCTCTCCAGCTCTTTAGTAAACAGAAAATAAATTTTCAGGTCAAGATACCAAGTTCAGCCATACAGGATACAGAATAAAGAAGTGAAATTAGAAGTTATGAAACAAAAACCCAAACATTAACAGACAAAACTGGAACTGGCAAACTAGGCAAACTATAAAATAGAAGCTGATAAATGGGTACTCTCTCCTGAATTCATAAAATTGATGACCTAACTAAAAATTTATTTTCTGTTAACTAAAGAGCTGGAGAGACGGGTTTAGTGTTACTTAAAGCTGCACTATGTAACTTTCCACTTCTACCCCGGATTTGAACCCGGTTTCCTGCACATGTGCTGCCATTTTTACCTTTGAGCAAATAGAGCCTGCCTGCTTGCTTAGGGGATAAATTGAATCTTGAAAATTCGTGTCACATCCTGTGTCTGGGTGAGACATGACCTTTGACACGATCTAAATGTATAAATAGAAGAGCAGGGAGGCAAAATACAACCACCCCAATTGTTTATGCATAAGGGATAATCAATGGGGAGCAGGTCATTATTGAGAAATAAACCCAGACAGGGTGATTAGACCCTGACACGATAACGGAGGGGTCTTTTCACCTGAAGGGGTGTATGTAGTCTAATCAGTCACTATGTCCAGATAGATAGTGACTGATTCCTTCCTGGTTCATATTGAGTAGATATACAGTAGAGTAGATGGTGACCGAATCCAACCAGGAATCAGTCATGCGTGGACAGTGCATGTCTTACCTTCATACTGGACAGGGACGTTACCAATCAACCTCAGGAGATCCTTTTGAGTGCCGTCGCTGAAAGCTGAAATGGGCAATGAGGTGTAATTAGGTCTCCTGAGAAATTCAACGGTAAAGTGAACATAAATGAACATTGAAGATTCTACTGTGTGGAGAACGTACCTGTTAACCTAGGTCTAAAACTGATATTTATATTAACCCATTACGACCTGGAACCCCAGTACGTAACTATACCTTTCAAGGCGAGAACCCCTTCTGGGGTTCTTGTTGCCATGTACAGTATATAGAAACATTTCTTTGTAATTTTTTAATAAATATTTTCCAGAAAACTTAGATAAGGATTTTGAAGGCGTGTTTAAAATCGGCCTCAGGTCTAAATGGGTTAAAACCCTGATTTAAATCAGTAGCAACAAAGTAGTTGATGCTATGTTTATTGAAGAAGCCTTACTATATGTGCCCGTCACTGGTTTCATCCCAGGGTATATCCGATGGATCTTCTGCAGCTCCTGAATGGCAACATCGTGGAATTTGTACTGATATCACAAAGGGGGGGGGGGGGAAAGCAATGTAAACTGTTGAGAGGAATGATCAATCAATAACATTCATAAATAGTCAATCCTGACCATTCTGTATGTCAAAGCAAAACCTTGCCTTACACAGTAAACTCCTGTGTCATTTTTATGCATTTGTAACTCAGTGTACAAATGGCGTGTAATATTTGTACACTCAGTTAAAGGCAGTGTAAGTGATTTTTTTTTGTTTAAAGCTATATTGTGATATTAATCATGCTATATGGAGTGTTTGTCTAGTAACAGGAGTCTCCCCATCTCTCCTGCTGTTTAATAAACAGAAAATACATTTTCAGGTGGGTTGCCAATTTCAGGAGAGTACCCATTTATCAGCTTAAGATTTATAGTGTTCCAGTTACAAATTTGTCTGCTCATTTCTTTGTTTCATCACTTCCAAATGCACTTGTTTATCCTGTATCCTGTATGAATTCTCTTTCCTGAATGCATAACATTGGTATCCCGACCTGAAGATGCATGTTCTGTTTACTAAAGAGCTGGAGAGTCTCTGCAGCTCTTTAGTAAACGTAAAAAGAGACAGAGAGATCCCTGTTACTAAACAAACACTCTATAGCAATTATTACTATCAGAATATAGAGCAAAAAAAATGACACTTATCTAAACAAAAGAAAATCACTTACTGCACCTTCCAATGAACACTGAGGATTTTCCTGTGTACATTCATTGCAGCACTGCTCTGTAACTTCTTCTAGTCGAGCTAGGTGGGGATGCAATGCCTTGCTCAAGGACAAGAACACCTCCACAGTAAGCAAAGCCTTCACTTTCACCAAGGAATGTTTTATATCAGGGAAAATTGACAAGTTCATGTGATCGTTCATTGAAGCTTCACACGCCAGCCCAAGGCAATTGTGTACCCACTTTCTGATTTAGTCCTATGTATGCAGTGGTGTAAAGTAAGTACTGTACTTTACTTTTACTGGAGTATTTCCAATTTTCTGTACTTTTACTTTCTACTCCACTACATCCCAGAGGCAAATATTGTACTTTTACTCCACTACAATTATTTGAAAACTTGAGTTAGGCTACTAGTTACTTTGTAGATTCTGATTATTATTACAAAACATACATTACCCACTTCAGCCCTAAATACATTTCGACCATTTGATAATAGCTGATCTGCAAGCGCATTGTGAGCTTGTAGATCTGCTATTTTCAATATTTTATACATTTGAAAAGTTGTGTGAAATGGGACATTCTGCATAACGAGTACTTTTACATTTTGATGCCAACAATACGTTTGTACTTTTACTCAAGTACATTTTGAATTCCGGACTTTTACTTAACAGTATTTCTACATTGCTGTATTAATACTATGTATTAATGTGAGTACTTTTTCCACCACTGTATGGCTGTCTTTGTGAAACCTGAATGTCAGCAATATGACAGGCTGGTCCAACCAGTTACAGGCGTTTGAATTAAACCATAACTACTAACCAGACACAACACTAGCCGGATGAATGGATGGATTTTAACTCTTTTAACTGTAGTTTTCATTTCAAATATAGCTCTTAGGCAAATACCAACCCTTGACAGTATCTTCTGTGTGGTCTCCGAACCCAGGTCCATCTAGGGAACTAATATGACAAATATCTCTCTCAGAATCACACAGGCTACACAATAACACAACTTCCGCAAACTTTGTTGACAAAGGGGCGTGGTTTCCAACTATGCCACTTCCTCACAACAGCCTCAAGATACGGCAAGCCGAGAGGGGAAAAAAACAGATGAATGAAGAGAACCTCACAGTAGGCTCGCAGGTGTTCTAAGTGGTGGCCGCCAGGGGGCGGGAATGGACAGAGATGAAGATTTAAAAAAAGATCATAAATAAAATATCAAAAATTAAAATAATGATTTAACCACTTAAACCCAATATGGGTAACTGGAGTCCCCCAGGGCTCAATACTAGTGTATTTTTTGTTTTCTGTTCTTGTGGGGAAAGCTTTAGTTGAAAATAGACGATCGAAAAGCTCTTCGATCTTTTCTTCTTCAGTTCTTTAAAAACAGCAAGAATAGCCGATCTACAAGCGGTCAACGCTTCACATCTTGACATGGTGTGTGCTTATAGATCAGTTTTTAAAAAAAAAAAGCTATTTTCATTCATTTCTTTTATGCCAGCTCACATTAGGGGGGGCCACAGACACAGCCAGAGGATATGGATATTTGAGGGTCCTTGCCATGGAAAAGTTTGGGAACCTAAGTTGCATTACTATTCACTGAAGTAAAGATAATACACATCATGCATGATCCACACCATTTATTGCTACACGTTGTCTTTACCATTAATCAAATCACACTTATCTCTGTGTTGTTGAACAGGTTAGTTTTCATTTGATTGTACCTAAACAATGAGATTGTCACACTTTGACCAATAGGAAAAAGACCACCACAAGTAAATAACAGCCATTAGCCATTCAGTTCTGTCAAAACCTTTTAAAGGGAAAAAATATATATTACAACACATTATATGGTCATGATTCTTCTATCATTAAATTATCCATTATTTAAATTAAAAAATAAAATGAAGAGTGACGCCATCCTGTTTTGCATGATTTGAAACATATGAAATGGTTTGGTTCACAAAAATGGCACATTGTCAACTCCTTTTTTGTGGTTATTACAATTTTGTATACAAATATTTCTGCTTTGTGTCTTGACTTTGCAAACCTTACATTTAACAGAGGGAAATAAATAGCGTAACATTAGAAAGAAAAGAGAACTGTATCCTGCATATTCTCATAGAATGATGTAAGTCAGATGTTTTTTCTTTTTGCTTGCCATTAACTCTTCTCAACTCCTCTTCCTCCACTGTCAGGTACTGGATATCCTCCTTGTTAACCAAATGTTATCTGAGAGAAGCACAAAGCAAACTAAAGATGCACTAAAGTGGACACAGTGGTTGGCCTTCAAGCAGGTAAGCTGGCACCCGCCCAGAGACTCAGGGGTTTTTCTCTGTTCATTTTATGGCTACAGGAACGTCAGATTTTTCTCCTCTTGGCTGCCCTCTTCATGTCGTCCAAATCTCGCTTCTCCTCCTCCATATCTTCAGTCACGGCCATCCTCAGGCTAAATCCGGCAAAACACAGGGGCACAAACGCAAAGAGAATCAGTACATGTCATGTGATCCAAGTCTAAAGGGCCATCCATATCAATGTATCGACACAGATAAACGATAACGTTCTGTAAACATGTTGAACGTGACCCCCTGTAACTTCTGATGGATTTTTATGTTAGCTGTCAGTTCGTCAAATCGCTCCCAATGATCCAAACGACATCATTCACTATTGTTGTCGTTATCGTTGTGGTGTGTGGACTGCACTTGAATTTGATTTATTTTTTGTGGATGGCCCTTTGGCTGTCAAGAGTTACTCCACACTGATGCACTCACTGTCCTTTCAATTTTACTTTCATTTAACGTTCAGTCTCTGAAGCCGCAGAAATAGACAGAAGATAATAATGTAAAAGGGTCAGGGTTCCTGGTGACTCAGCCAGGGTTAGTGCACAGACAGACCATATGCTCCTTGTGAGTGCAAAGACCCGATTTTGAATCCGACTCCTGTCTTGTCTGGCAAGTCTCTGCCCTTGGTTTCCTGTCACTCTACACTGAACTATATGAAATCAAGCATAACAATGCCAACAACAAAATAATAATGATAATAATAATGTAATAAAAGAGCATTACCTTCTGGCCTCTTCTTTCTGTTGGTCTTTCCAGCTGCTCTCCATGAATTTCAGTGCATAGTCACTCTCGTCCTTGTATCTGTGGTAAAGAGCATGACACAGCCAATCATTTTTATGAGTTATGGTTGATCTGTAATCCACTTCATATTAAAAGGTTAACCTTGTGTAAATTAAGTGCGTCACAGCAGTACTGTGGTATTGTGTACCTGTTTTTATCATAGCCAAAGATCTCCCTGATGTGTCTAGAGATTTCGTTCGAGTCGTTTTCTCCTTCATCAATGAAATCATCCATCTCCGAGTCATATTCATCGTCTTCTTCATCCTCGATCTGCCTCTTGTATGCAGAGGTGATTGGTGGGAGCGTTGTTCCTGGGAGAAAAATAAAATACTTTCAGCAGTGGCAAATAACCTACTTTGTCACCTGTGAATGTTTGAACAGAAACAATGAAGTATGTGATTTGTTTATCTATGTTGATGTCTATTTAGTTTTTACATTATGGACGGGGACAAGATACTGAAACTCTGTTTTGTTTATCTGAACACAGAGTTTGGTCCAGCCATTCCATGGAACTGACCCAAGAGTTGTGACAAAGGCTGTCGAGTGCTGCTGGCTTAGTATTCACACACGATGGTTCTGGCACACAAACACTCTGCCCAGTATTACAGTGAGCTCTGTTTAAGGCTACTGGTGTAATGCCAACACACCTTTCCCAAGCTAAATAATATGCTGCTCAACTCTTTCTACCACAGCTGTAGAATCACCGACTACAATGACATAGGATACAATTCAATAATTAGCAGAAATGATGGATTCAGGTCCAATTGAAAACTGTAGCGTGTGTAGCAGTGAGATATTAATACATAAACCTGTTTAAGAGACAGGTGTCTCAAGTTGGACTCAGGCGGTTAATGTGTCTCTGGTTCTTACCTGATGGGGGTCTCATCGTAGGTCTGGGCGGCATTCCTGGCCTAGGGGCCATCCCAGGCCTCTGTTGCATGCCGGCCCGAGGGGGAACACCCGCTCTTGATCCACTGAAGTCCCTTGTTGATATGGTCTCGGACACCACGGTGCATTTGGGAGGTGCCCCACTTCCTGGCCGACTAGGTCCACTCCCCGGGGGCCTGACTGCTCCTCCACCTTGGAGACTATTCCCACCAGGCCTGGGTGCACCCGCAGGTCTTGCCTGAGGTTGGCTCCCTTGTTTTGAGGTGCCACTCGACGGCGGTCTCATCTGTCCATTATTGGCCGGTCTCATCTGTCCATTATTGGCCGGTCTCATCTGTCCATTATTGGCCGGTCTCATCTGTCCATTATTGGCCGGTCTTATCTGTCCATTATTGGCCGGTCTTATCTGTCCATTATTGGCCGGTCTTATCTGTCCATTATTGCCCGGTCTCATCTGTCCATTATTGCCCGATTTCACCACAGAGCTACCTCCAGGCCTTGATGGTTCTCCCTTTCCAGGCTTTTGGCCTCCGCCTGTGGGTCCTCCCTTTAATGTGCTTCCCTGACTGGGTCTTGGTTGTCCGGAGCTCCCCTGCTGAGGTCTTTGGCCCATCGAAGATGTGCCAGGTGGCCGCATACCTCCGGGCTTTCCCTGAGGTAATGATGCAGTCCCCTTCTTTGAGTTAAGGTCACTTGAGGTGCTGGGCTTGTGGCCGGATGAGGGCCTGGGATTTGAAGGTTTGGGTGGAACCTGAGAACTTGCTCCCTTAGAAGGGACTTTACTGCTTAAGGCACCTGAAGAATTAGACAAGCTTGACCTGGGTCTATCTTTATCATTAAGGGAGGTCTTCGGTCTGTCTTTGTCACTAGGATAAGGTTTCTGTCTGTCTCTGTCACTAGGAGAGGGTTTTGGTCGGTCTCTGTCACTAGGATAGGGTTTCTGTCTGTCTCTGTCACTAGGAGAAGGTTTTGGTCGGTCTCTGTCACTAGGAGAGGGTTTCTGTATGTCTCTATCACTAGGAGGGGGTTTGGCTCTGTCACTATGAGAGGGTTTGGGTCTGTCACTATGGGAGGGCTTAGAAGAACTGTGGCCTCGATCACTTGATAACATTGGCTTTGGTCTATTCCCCGATCCACCGGGCAAAGTGGGCTTTTCCGATGAGCTCTTTTGGG
Organism: Gymnoscopelus braueri; assembly: GCF_963280865.1. Taxonomy (NCBI): domain Eukaryota; kingdom Metazoa; phylum Chordata; class Actinopteri; order Myctophiformes; family Myctophidae; genus Gymnoscopelus; species Gymnoscopelus braueri. The sequence goes on along the minus strand of NC_137610.1, from coordinate 22,616,206 downwards.
ACTTCACATTTCTCTGCCCCTTCTCTAAAGTGCCTTTTCTAAACGAGCTTGAGCTAGACTGGGACTTGGTTTCCCTATCTCTTTCCCTCTCTGGCCTTGAGTCCCTCCCTTTAATAACCGGCAGCCCCTTGGCTCTGCGCTCCAACTCCATCTCCCTTATCTCCTCAGCTGTGCGGAGTCTTTCGTCACCCTTGACCTGCTTGGTTTTTATTTCAACTGGCTCAAACTGCTTCTTCTCCGCCAGCTTGAGGAGTTCCGCAAAGGATGGGGGTGGACCAGCTGGTTTCTTGGAGATGGGCTTGCTCTTGCTATACCCACTACTACTAGAGGCTTTGCTTGGCCTCACTGGCTCGGGTTCGGGCTCAGAATCTGATTTCTCGTACTCAAAGTTGTCTTCATCATCCGGATCGTAATAATCATCAGCTGGCCTACTCATGGACGTATCCTCACTGCTATCGCCTTTTGATCTCCTCTTCTTGGGCTCTTCCACCACTGGGATGCCGTTGTAGCCATGGAAATTGTCCTTAGTTCTGGAAGCCATTGCACGTGCTTTACGGTCCGACTTCAACTCAACCCTCTTGGCTGTAAGTTCCTCCTTGGCTTTCTTGAATTGCAATTCTGAAATAAAAGTACCCGCTCAATTACATTAAAGGCATAGTGTGTAACTTTACCCTGTGTTCACATAAATAAATAAATTCTTATCCATAATTTCCCTCTATGCCAGCAGTTATCAGCCACTGGAGTAGTGTGGTGGTGTTTACCTGCAGAAACACATTGCTCTCTCGCTGTATTTGGGCGTTTTCACTGTTGTTTTGGTAGATGGGGACTTATTTGAGCGTTACATTTTGAGAGCTTCTACACAATAACAGTGCGGGGGTGTGTTCACAAAGAGATTGTAATTCAAACTCCTGTATGAATGTTTGTAAATGCAAATGCAAGCAGTTTGAATCCTTGTTACAAACACATCTAAAGTTGGCTTTAAAATAAGAACTGAAGCATCCCATGATATTTTTGCTACCATGCTGTATGTGTGTGTCACTCTTGAGATGAGCTGAATGAAGTGATTTTAGTTGTGGGTTACCTTTCTTTTTGCTTTGCTGTTCTTGTTTCTTTAGAAATGCTTGCACACCAGCAGAGCTCACGCCTTTCACATTTGGGACCTTTTTGGGTGGTCCAGTTTGTGTGCTGTACCTTTTATTCTGCTGCAAAAACAAACAAAAACAAATAGTTTAGTAAATGAGAAACATTAGTTGACATACCCGCTGTCTATAATGGATATAGCTTATAATCAGTTTTGTACAGTAGTTTAGGTATAAGAAGTTAAACTACTAGCTTAAGTATATTTCCCAGTACTTTTGGGTTAACTTCACGACTTTCATAATGATGCCTTAAAGTTAGTAGTTCGGCAATTAAATAAGATAATATCAGATGAGTTTTGAGTGCAATTTCTCCATCACATCAAAGAGAATTCTCCAACTACATTCATTTGTGGCTTTTACAGTCATATGTTTTATTCTCATGGCACTCAGAACATGTGCTCAGCCACATTATGTAGCTCCAATGTAACTGTCTACTTTCACTAAGCAACTTGTCGTGGAATTATAGTTAGTAGTTACTTATTTTTGAAAGAGCTTTTGGTGCAGCTCAGTTATTCTTTATGAAGAGTAACTAGTAGGTTAGTTAGAGTTAGACACACTGATTCAAACATCAAAATGGCTAATTTAAAAAGGACAAATGGTCACTGTCGAAGAGACCACTGTTCTGCCATAATGTGTTGCCTAATTAATGGCCGATACTGTTACAGATACTGTCTGTAACCCAGTTACAGACTCTGTAACTGTAACCAGTGCTTTACTGCACGCTACAATGTATCTACTACAAAGCAGTTAGCAGTGTGAAGCAACTTAGCAAATCTGCTTTATACTTCTGCATATCACAATGTAGCAGCATTGCGATACGCAAACTCCAGCAGTGAATGGATTCCACACGCACATGTTCTTGGCAAGCCTTTTCACAGCCATCCCTGGGAGGATCAGCTGTTAGTCTGTTACTTGGCATGAAGAAGGGAGTGGAACAAGTTAGCAGTTAGCTCAGCTAGCAGCGCCCTCGATGCTATGCCAGAGTGGAAGAATCAATAACAAACAAACACATACTTTATATTCTATCTGTTTCTTTTTTAACTCACCTGCTGTACAGAGCAGAGCCCCTGGTTCTGGGAGGCGATGGACAGGATGTTTTCGAAGTCCATGATGATGGCTTACAGCAGGTGGGGGTCAGCTGGCTGCTGGATCAGGAGAGCCAGACTTGACGCTGGCCCTGTTGGCCACGTAGTTCACTGTTTTTAACTACTTTAAAATGTAGATTGTATGTCAGGAACAACAGTGGGCCCCCTCGTACAATGTTAATAATAAAACGCTGGTGTTCCGGCCACCACGGGATGTTATCAGAGAAATCAGATCAAACTAGAAGCAGAGAGACCGTTAGTCGCCAGCACCATGCTAACGTTGGACGTTGACGCTAGCCAAGTTAGCTTGTAAAGCAACGAATGTTATTGTTAGCTCCGACAGGGAACCAGCGAAGAATTGGCACTACACAGTAACAAATACAGACGAGATCCTTCCCGGCTGTGCGTTCAGATCCTACAAAAAAAATATATATAAAGCAACGCAAACGGAGCGAAATCAAGGCGGAATTTCGTCGTGGCTGATGCAAAACAGATTGTGAAATTAAAGGTCCACATTCAATTCGAATCCAACAGATTTGGTAGGAACGCTCCGGCGGACTGGATCGCGGATCAGGACTGCATCAGATAACATTCAAAGCCAAAGGGGAAGTTCAAATGTAAAATAAAATGGCAACAATGCAATCCTAATTACATTATGATTCGATTATACATATTTACTGAATAAACGGACACGACTGCATGCTTACTTAAAGGTAGGGTAAGTGATTTACTTTGGTTAAAATAAGTGTTAAATAGCTCTATATTCTGATTGTACTCATTGCTATAGAGTGTTTGATCAGTAAAAGGAGTCTCCCACGTCTCTCCAGCTCTTTAATAAACAGAAAATGCATTTTCAGTGCTCTCTCTTGATTGGCTTAAATGTTGTCACCTACCTGAAAATGTACTTTCTTCTGTTTATTAAAGAGCTGGAGAGACCCCTGTGACCGAACAAACGCCCTGAAGCAATGATTACTACCAGAAGAATATAGTACTATAAGAGTATAGTAAAAAAAATACCAAAACATATCACTTACCCTACCTTTAATTGCAAATGAACGTATTTGATAAGAACTTTTTCTTGTTGGGGTCAGCTCCTGCCTCCTGCTATGTCTGAACTGAAGAAGCCGAATAAAAATAAGTTTGACTCTTAAAGTATAAACAAGATGCAACAAAAGAGCCTCGAGTTAGAGAGAGCCTTTCACCCATTAATTACCACAAACACGCTGATTAGGCCTTTGTCTGCTGGCCTAGGTGTCTCCACTCACACCCTCCCCCCAGTGACCCTTGTGTCCCCCAGAGGCCTGGCTTCCCCCAACCGCAACATCCCCAGGGGAGGTAGTCACTACAGTCAAAGCCATTCACACTCAAATCCCAAACCATAACCTGAAACCCCCACCCCCATCTTTCTTCTCCCTTGTACTTTGCTTATCCGGCAAACATGAGTGTGGATGATACTATGCATCTTCTTAGCCATGGCCCATGGCTTTATAAGTAGCCAATGATGGAGCTGGCACAAAAACTAATTTCACCCACTGTTTTACACCTGTAAAGCTGTGATGTGACAATAAAGTTGATTCTGATTCTACAACTCTGCTATGGACCATCATTTAAGGTTGGATGTTAAGACATCTTTATACTGTATTTTATATGATATTATCCGGACCACATCAGAAGCGTGGACCGCTATGGGGGCCTCCCATCCCACGGGTCACAGACAAGGTCAGAGACAGAAGGATGAGGCTGGCTGGGCACTGTGTCAGGCACCTGGAACTGGTGGCAACACTGACGAGGAAACTGACACTGTGGGAGCCGACACAAGGCATGGCTAGGAAGGGAAAGAGGCGCACCACCTATGTAGACATTGCGCCGGTGTGACAGCAGAACTAACACTGCAGAGCTGAAGACCCGGCTGATGCTAGACAGGAGGGTTTGGAAAGGCAGCGATTCAGGAGTCCCTAGTTGGTGTTGGCTAGTCCACACTCTCGCAAGAGTCGCAACACATCGCATTACCTTTTTGTTACTAGTGTTAGGACTTAATCTCTACCCTTACCTTTCATCCCTGCTGTGTGGTGTTGCTTGCTATGACAACTGACTTTAGGATTAATACAGGTCTGTCTGTCTATCTACTGTGTGTGTGTGTGTGTGTGTGTGTGTGTGTGTGTGTGTGTGTGTGTGTGTGTGTGTGTGTGTGTGTGTGTGTGTGTGTGTGTGTGTGTGTGTGTGTGTGTGTGTGTGTGTGTGTGTGTGTGTGTGTGTGTGCGTGCGTGCGTGCGTGCGCGCGCGTGCGTGTGTGTATAGCACTGACATTTTGGTGGTTTAAAATCACAAAACTTAACTAAATAAAAACATTTGCATCTGTGAATTACATAAAAACAACCCCCTTTCAGTTTTGTCTTCATTGCTATATAGCCCAATTATAATAATTCACAAGGCAAGTCAAGTACACTAGAGGCTGCATAACCCCAAAGTTATTATATTATACATCCATGAATGACTGTTAACACTAACTAAAACCAAATGAACATGAAACATAGGCTACTGAAAAAGACAACCTCTAACTACATTCTAAAGTGACAGAAGAGTACAACCTAATTGAGATTAATAATCAGTAATCACTGTGTTCTTATGTGTCATCAGGATTTGTATGCATGGGGATCTCATCTTAAACAAGCTCAGTGCTTAATGAGTCTTCCAGTTTAGTAGACCTTGTATTGTGAATTTGTACTTCCATGTACTGTTGTTCTCATGTCTTACTAAATAAAGTACATCAATCAATCAACCAATCAATCAATCAATCAATCAATCAACACAGTACAGTGATCATCGGATTAGTGAGCGTAATAATCAGCCTATCTTCTCACATGGAAGTGTAATTATATACTGTAACTTCGCAAGGGGGCGCATTGCTCAATTCACCAATTCCGTTCTAATAGTATACTCCGTTTCGGGTTTTATCCACACCTCCAGTGTCGTGGCGTTGCGTGACGTGTTGTTCCCATGTAATATCCGTTTAACACCCCAACTGTGTTTTTGTGCCACTAGATGGCACTATAACGAAACAAATGGGCAAACGTACTGTTAGAGGAGGCAAGTAGAGATTGTCATATATTATATTATAATACAGGTGATGACAATCTCTACTTGCCTCCTCTAATATGTGTCTATGGTTATCAACCATACACTGTGCTGCCGTCATAGACAGATGGCCTTTTTTTGTGAAGTCAATGACACCTGACACTCCTTTTATTAGTAAAAGTAGTACCTACCTACCCCCCATCCAACACAATATGCTACCACTGTGGAAAGTAAGTATATACTAAAGTACTGTATTTAAGTACACCTTTAAAGTAACTTTGTAGATTTAGATTATTATTACAAAACATAAATTAACCAATTATTAACTATTATATACTGTATTAAGATATTTAAAAATATGCCCTTTGTGTACTTGCTCAAGTAATCTTTTGAATAGTACATGACTTTGACTTGTAACAGAGTATTTGTACATTGTGGTATTTATTGTTACTTTTACCTAAGTAAAACATCTGAGTACCTTTGTCCACCGCTGCAACAATGCAAACGTTTCCAAAACGTAAATAAAAGCCATCTGCTCTCATATAAATGTAAACACGAGCCGGGCTCCTCCTCCTAATGTGGGCGTTCACGTCTGCCACTGTTCCTCCCACTTGACGTGGAAACTCCCGCGTTCATTGGCCCAAACACATCGCGGCTCCGCCCACATCTTGGCAGTCCCGTCACCGCCCCTTCATGTACTCTGCCTGATTTATCGAAAATAGCAGACCTACAAGCTCACAACGCGTCGCGGAGGCGAAGCATTGTGAGCTTGTAGATCTGCTATTTTTCTAAGCGCGACACCACTGCGCGACGGAGCATAAATGAAGCTACAGACTGCCCCCCCCCTTCCGTAAAGAGACAAAAACAATCGGCATCATCGCAGACACAGTAAAACATACCCGTACTAACCGTAGGGGAAACTGTCCACCGTTCAAGCCCAACCTGGCGCATCATAAAGCGGATGAAAAATCATGGTGTCTCCGGTGACAGTGGTGAGTAACTAGCTTTATACAGCCGTCACTGCCTTGATGGGAGCCAGATAATCCATATTTATTCAGACAACTGTCTGTCTGTCTCCGTTGACATCTAACAAGTGAAGTGACCCGTCTTTTTTAGGGCTGTTCAACGTCTTGTTTGGTAACCCGGTTATTTTCTTTAGAGGATAATTATTTGTACCCCCCCCCCCCCCCCACACACACCTTTTTATCTGCATGCTAAGAAAAGATGCAGACCACCTACGGGTTTCTCATCATCAACCCCAGACTTGGCTTTAATTGTTTTTTATGGCACTATGAAAATTAATTTGATAGAGGCACACCATACAGAATAGGAACGTTCTTGGGGGGTTTGTTCTTATGGTTGCTCTCTTTGTTAGTTGGCATCATGTCACGACAAAGACAGAGCGTCAACTTTTCCTGTAGAATCTGTGCAGCATCTGAGTGGGACACAGGACTCTTCTACACACTTCTAAAAGCACTGAGTGGCAGAGACAAAGAACAGGCTGTCATGTGACCACCTTTTTGTCTTCTCTCTGGTCCCTCATGTCGCGCATGCGCCTACTAATGTCCCACTGCCGCTGTGCTGTTGAGAGAGAGATATTATATATATAAAAAAATAAAATATTTAGTTCTAGCAGACCACGTGTCCAATTTACAAAATAATTTTGCTAAAAAATCCACCATGCCTGTAGCAGAGCTGCTATGAAATATATATATATTTGTATGTATATATATATTATATATATATATATACACACACACACACACACACACACACACACACACACACACACACTAGAGGTTCGGGCCCCTACGCGGCCCTCACATCTATGAGCCTACAATATATATTAGGCGATTTTTCACTATGCTGGTGGGTTATAATAAGATGGTATGTTCATTTGGGTAAATGCCTATTTGTCATGTAAGTGAGGATGTTCTGCAGCCTCGCCGTTCTCAGGGGAGATGGGGAGGGAGAAGGACAACCTGAAGAGGAATATTCTGTTCTGAATATTCCGACATGCGTGATGAAGTGACCAACACACATCGTCGCATCACGGACTGCCAGCGAACACACACAGTATATAACTTGAGTAAACAACACGCTAACGCTGTTAGCAGCCAGAGCTAACACGATGTATACGATCTGTCTGAAAAGGCACACACACACAGACGGGGATCTGTTGCGCTGTGTAGGGCTGAGGCGGTATGGATTTTTATTTTCCGCAGTAATTGCTCCCCGTGACGGTACGGTACGGCGGTATGTACCGCATCATGCACGCGCGCGAAGCGCACACACACACACACACAGACGGGGCACACACACACACACACACACAGACGGGGGTCCGTTGCACTGTGCTCCGTTGTATGACTGAGTAAACAACACACTAACGCTGTTAGCAGCAAGAGCTAACATGATGTATACGATCCCTTCCGGTTCAAGATGTTGCGTATGTTGCGTAATGTTGTAGAAATGTTGCGCAATCATTTAGTGCGTCAAATATGGGCCAAAAAGCTAAAACATATGTATGCTGAACAATTTAAAGTAGACTATGCAATGGGTACAGGCATCTTTTGGCGAAATTATTTTGGAAATTTGACACATGGTCTGCTAGAACGAAGCTCAACAAAGAATGTGGATAAACAGGAAACATTGGACTGATCTAGAAGTTACCACTGCCATGCATTGTGAGTTTGTAGATCTGTTTCTTTTTTGCAAACCAACACACCCTTGTGTGATGGAGTATGATTTATAAGCTTATGGTGGTGCACACTTTCACCTAAGTAAGAACCCATTTGTTGTGGACATGGCAAGTAAATAATTTAAAGTGCTCCAGTCCAGCCTCCAGCATCCGCTTATACTTTGACAGAGCTGCTATGAAATTGTACCCTTAACACCAACTGTGATGGATGGTGTGGTAGTGTGTGACCTGGCCTATATACTCTCTAGAAGTTTAGCCTAACCTTTATAATTGTGTTGCCCACAGGAATGCTTGAACTGATGATGTATTGTATGCTGATTGTAAATCAGTGGTTCTCAACCGTTTTCGTGTCAAGGACAACCAAAATGATATATATTTGGCTGCGGACCCTCATCTCAATAATATTTTCAGGGACCTCCAGAAGCCAAAGATTGGAGTAAAAAAATGGCTCAAATTTGCACAAATTGAAATTTTCATTTATTTTCAAAAATAGCAGATGTATACAGCTTGTATATCTCCTATTTTTTAATAGCCAAAGTATAAAATTATACGGTTAAAGTGGTTAAAATGATTGTGACGCTAGTCGCTACATTAACAAATTTAGCTGGGGACCCCCTGTTACCCCCCCCCCCCCCCCCCCCCCCCATGGAGTTGAGGACCCCTGGGGATCCCCTGACCCCACTTTGTGTATATATACCAGCGATTCCCTTTGGGCCATGAGGATATTGCAAGTAACGTGAGATTTTCTTTAAAACCTTGAACTCATGAAAAAAAAGTTTTGATTGAGATACAGATAGGAACTTAAAGTATACTTTGTTAGTTCCATTGATCCAAGCCGGTGGGTGGTTGGGAACCACTGGTATATACCGTAGACCTGGACCTTTCATAAAAGACAAACGGCAACCAAGCGTAGCACCAAAATAGCGATGAATGGGGAATGTTGTGGAGCCATATTTTCAGAACAAACGGCTAGAGAATGGACTCACATAAAAGTGCCTTGAACTAGCCTACTGGTTTCCCTTGATTGTTGAGTATAATCTTTATCTATTCTACACTGTATATATACATCAAATCCATATTGATTATTGAGAAACTCGTTCTTAACCTAATTTTAAAACCAAGTAGACAAAATGTTCCACGTTCAATGGAACACGGGGAACTTGTGTAGGCTATTTCTTATATTGATTTCTGCATATGGTTGAGAATCAGCCAGTTATCCTAATTGAGAAAGACTGTATCATAGTAGTGCAGTGCAGTATGGCTTGTCTGTGGCTCACCCTTACTTACCTTTTGGTGGTACAGCTGTAAGCGGGACAGATATGGTGTCGTGTGATACCTACCATGTTGTCATAGCAGTCAGCTGTGTGCCAGTGCCACATTCATGTTCCTGCCGCGCCTCTTTGCCAAGTCCTACTACACAGAGGGGATGTGGGGAGTCTGGGGACGTTAGTCTTTTGTGCTTGTACGTGTGTCATATTCCTGACACTCATATCAGATGACTTCGAATAGAAGTGGAGATGTCGTCATGGGTGGCTGTTATTGGATCAAACATGTGCTTTTGTTTTCTTGTGGCTGGTGGTAGGCCACTAAGTGCCTCACGGCTGTCTGTTCCAAACAACAGGGTTGTGTGTCCTGTTACAAAGGTCTTACAACAATGGTTCTCAAACCTTAAAATTTCGAGGTCTCCTCTAAACTCTGACAGTATACAAATGGAACCAAATGGACCCGTTTGTATACTGTCAGAGTTACAGACTTTTAAGGGTCAATTTAGACCTTCCTAAAGGAACCCAGAGAGTCCCTGCAATGCCCCCTTTGAGAACCATCGCCTTACACAACAACCGTGACCACTAACTAGCCTCTGTGGTCTTATTTTCTATGGGGCTTTCTGAAATTGTGAGCGACAGTTTGGAATTTGAATCCGTTCTGTATAATAAGAACGTCTTGTGCTAGACTGGATTACAGTACTTAAGATGACAAAGGAATCTGTGCACCTCAAATCAAATAAAACTTTACTTGTGTGAAGCACAGTGTGAAGCAGCCATGGTTGACCGAACTCCAAAGTGCTGTACAAGTTCAAATCAAAATTCTAATCAGCAGAAAAAAGAAAGAAGCACAACAGAAAACATTACTCAGATAAAAGGCAAAAAGCAAGTTGCAGCATAGGCCAGGGTCAAATAGGAGTAAAGGCCAGGGAGAAAAGAGTCTTTTAGTGATGATTTAAAAACGTATATGGACTGGGCCGATCTAATGTGGAGGGGTAGGCTGTCAAATGCTCATGGTACCAGTGAGGAGACGTGCAGCTGCATTTCTGGACCAGCTGCAGGAGCATTAGTGATTTACAGAGAGTCTAGCCTGTGGGAAATAAAAGCATGAATTACTGACTCAAGCTGTTTTCTGGGGAGATAATAGGCCTTTACCTTGGCTAAAAGTCTCAATTGGAAGAAACTGGTTTGGACTCACTGAACTGTGTGTGTGTGTGTGTGTGTGTGTGTGTGTGTGTGTGTGTGTGTGTGTGTGTGTGTGTGTGTGTGTGTGTGTGTGTGTGTGTGTGTGTGTGTGTGTGTGTGTGTGTGTGTGTGTGTGTGTGTGTGTGTGTGTGTGTGTGTGTGTGTGTGTGTGTGTGTGTGTGTGTGGAATTTAAATGCACTGTCAAAGGTGATGCCAAGGTTCTTAAACAGGAGCGGATATTGGGGGCTTAGAGGGCCGAATGGATTGGAGGGAGAGGCACGGGTGGTCATGACCGAACATTTTAATTTCTGTCTTGCTCTCGTTAAGACTGAGAATCCATCCAGGATTTAACATCATGTAAACAATCTAGCAGTACTTGAAATAATTGGCTGTAAGAGGCATATTGGACATCATCAGCATAAAAATGAACAGTAAGTTAAAAAGCAAATGGGAGTGCTGTCTTCCATTTCTCCAGTCTCCATAGTCCATATTAATTCAGAAATGAGTCAAATACCTGGTTTTCCTTTCCACCAAGAGAGAAACAAAATGCTGTTCACTGGTCATGTAAATGTTGGTCAATCATTAATGAACCCATGCTATTGTTTAACAGGACATGTAGCAGCCGTTGTACAACCAACCAAGAGTGTGATAACTTGTGTTCAATGGTGCGTTTGTAAACAGTGTTCCATTTTTATTGGGCTCATCAAAGGAGAGAAGAGGAATGCATTTATAGCAGTGGTTTTCAAAGTGGGGTCCGTGGGGGTGGGGGGCGGGGGGGTTCCAGGGGGTCCCCAGCAGAAGTAGTTAACATAGCATCACAATCATTTTATCCATTTATATGTTGGCTATTCAAAAATAGCAGATCTACAAGCTCACAGCGTGTCTCAGCGCTGCGAGCTTGTGCATCTGCTATTTAAAAAAAATCTTTGAAATGTTTTGAATTTTGAAGAAGAATTTCTTTTAACATAAATCTTCTCTTCTGGGGTGTCCCTGGCACAAAACCTTTTCAGATGGGGGTCCGCGGGCCAAAAACATATTCATTTGGGGGTCCTTGACATGAAAAAGTTTGAGAAGCACTGGTCTACGAGTTCTGTTCTCCCTTGCTTCTTGGTAACATTATGACTCATGGTCACTGTCGATGTCTCCATCAATGTGCCTCAGACACAGTGACGCCTAGATCAATGCCATGCCTCCCCGGCGTCCCCGCATCACACAACACATGTACACACACATGCACAAGACACACATCACTGACCAGCATCAGAAATAATATGGAGATTCCTTTATGTTTAGTTTTCTCCCTTTTGTGGGATAAGCTTGCCCTCCCAAAATGTGTTTTAATAGGCATATTTTGCATATTTGTACATGACATGTTGAAGATACAGTAATTAAATATTGTAACTTCGGCATTGTCTTATGTATACTGTACTGTACATGAGACTGATCACCCATACAGTCCTGAGAATAACTCGGGTGGATGTACTGTAGAGAGACTGTTCCCACAATCGTTCAACTGCTGTTGGAGATGGGAAGAGTAAAATGGAGACAGAATAAAATGCTCATTTATACTTTCAATGAAAACAATTGATTTGGCCTTACCCACTTGAACTCTAGCATCCCTATTCTGGGGGTAACATTCGACAAAAATAGCCGATTTACAAGCTCACAACGTGTCATGTTGTGACACGTTGTGAGTTTGTAAATTGGCAATTTCTGGCAAAGATATTTGCCAACTGAGTATAGGGTTTGCGTTTAAATGAGCCCCAATTTTCGCCTTACCCACTTGAACTCCTATTCTGGGGGTAACATTCGACAAAAATAGCCGATTTACAAGCTTGCTTGTGAGCTCGATGAGCAAGTTTACACTTCCACTTTTACAAGCTTGTGAGCTTGTAAATTGGCAATTTCTGGCAAAGATATTTAGTGTAGAAAGAAAACAAGTTTGAACTGAAAAACTAGTTTTTCAGTTGAAAATGAGTTGTCTTAAATGACAACACAAGATGAAATATGGAGATACAAAGTTTCTGCCCGACACGACAGCGTCAACATACACATTCATGGTCAGTTTGTGTCCCTCCTCCTAAACCCAGAGGTCACAAAGCTGCTGTGCTGAAAGCAGTCCAGCACAACAGTACACAACAACAACATTGCCAACTGTTGCAAATGTGAGTAGGGGAAAAGGAATGGCGGCTCTCAGGAGGAAGAGTGAGAGCTTACTGTTGTGCAGACATTCACATCTACCAGTAGAGAGGTGAGCAGGGCAGAGGCCAGGCATCGGAGGGAGTGTGAGCAGTAAAAAAAGTACTCAAATGTTTTACTTAGGTAAAAGTATCAATACTGCAATGTAGAAATACATTACAATTAAAAGTAATAGTCTGGAAATCAAAATTGACTTGAGTAAAAGTACAAAAGTATTGGTATCAAAATGTACTTAAAGTACCTTAAGTAGAAAGTACTCATTGTGCAGAATGTTCCATTTCACAAGTTTTCGATTACATAAAATGTATAACAATCATTTCGATCTACAAGCTCACAGCTTGTAGATCAGCTATTTTCAAATGGCCAAAATGTATAGGTCTGAAGTGTTTAATGTATGTTTTGTAATGATAATCAAAAGTAACTAGTAACTAAAGTTTTCAAATAATTGTGGTGGAGTAAAAGTATAATATTTGCCTCTGAGATGTAGTGGAGTAGAAGTAAAAGTACAGAAAATTGGAAATACTCCAGTGAAGAAAAAAGACTTCAAAATTGTACTGAAGTACAGTACTTGAGTACATGTACTTAGTTACTTTACACCACTGAGTGTGAGTGGGCGCCTAGAACAGCCCTTCTCAAAGTGGGGTCCAGGGACCCCAATGGGTCTTTGAAGAGGTTCCAGGGGCAGGGGGGTCCCCAGCAAAATGAGGAACAGTTTAGACACTTTATCTACTAACTTTACTTGATTTCCGATGCCGTTGTGAGCTTGTAGATCTGCTATTTTTGAAACATTTACACAAATCTTCTCTTGTGGGGTTCCCTGGCACAAAATCCATTTCAGATGGGGGCCAAATATGTATCATTTTGGGGGTCCTTCATATGAAAAAGTTTGAGAACCACTGGTCTAGAATGAGGGGGCTATTTCAGTTCAAACGGCTTGGGCCTTGTCAACCAGCAGGGCAGAGGAGGAGTAGAAGAGGGCGGAGGTTGTTCCCCCCCTTTGGCTGCACAACCGCTCAATAAATCAACGGACCACATTACAGTGAGTGCAGGATTAGGCCCGGCGTTCCACTGACCTCTCGTCTGCTCCCGCATCCCTGGCCTGAACCCGACCGAAACATCAGCAAAACAACAGCGATTTTCAGACGTGAATTCGCACGCACGCACGCACGCACGCACGCACGCACGCACGCACGCACGCACACTCAGTTCACACCGGGCTTATCTGTAACTCTCCAAGCCAAAACATAGGACATCAGCTGCAAAAAACCTGCTACATGCCTTCCGTCCTCCATACCATGTTTGTGTGTGTGTGTGTGTGTGTGTGTGGGGGGGGGGGTGTACTGTGAGGGCCAAATATCCCCGAAAGTATTGTGAAATTGTGAGTTTCCTGGCCCTCACAGGAAAAATGGTTGGTTTACGGTTAAAAAAAAAGTCTTACAATTAGGAACAGATTCAGATTGGTGTTAGGGTTAGGAATACTGTATGTAGAGGTTAGGTGTAGGGGTTGGAGTTATGCCAGACTTGGGTGTCACACACCAAAAATACTCATCTACAAGCTCACAACGCGTTGAGCTTGAAGATCAGCATTCATAAATAGCACAAGTATAGTAATATACTTAAGTGGGCGGGTGTGCGTGCGTGCGTGCGCATGCGTGTGTGATAGCTTTATTTTCCCCTTGTAAATACCAGTCCATATCTATCGGTCAGATGTGAATTAATTACATCAATAAACAGAGGAAACTTCTTATCATAATAGTATTTGGGTAGGGCGCATGCGTGTGCGCGCATGTGTATGACCTAGCTCTGACTGACCTTACAGCTCAGTACATTTCTGATCTCTCTCTTCTGAAGCTGGACTGGTTTAATTAAAGGGCTTAAAAGGAGAATCTCACCTCAGAGACACTGGATTGCTGCCAGAATTCTGTGCAAAGCCCCCTGTAAGCCTCGGCACATTCTTCCATGTCCACTTGGAAGCTACATTTCAGTAGAAAAGGCGTTGCTACGTACTGTATGCTGTGGATCAGTGGTTCTCAAACTTTTTCAAGGACCCAAAAATGTGATGTATTTGGCCACAGACCCCTTTCCGAACATAAATGTTGTGCCGAGTATGAGATGAGATGAGATGAGAGTAGGACTCCCATACAAGATTTGTGTTGTTAAAATGTGTCAGATAAGATATTCCAACATTCTTATTTTTTGAAAATGGCAGCTCTGCAAGCTCACAAAGTGTCCCGATGAGACATGCGAGGCTAGGTTTAAAGTGGTTAAACGGATTTTTTCAATGCTTAATTAAGTTAACTAATTTAGCTGGAACCCCTTCAAGGACCCCTGGGGGTCCCTGGACCCCACATTGAGAAGCACTGCTGTAGGTTACATAAAATCAGTACCTCTCCATTCATGAAATAAACGCAAAGCCGCCCTAATATACCTTTCACCCACATGCTCTGTGATACATAACTAACTTGACTGTTCTCAATGTCATCGCTAATAACTAGTAAAATAAGCACGCTTGAGAGAAGTAGTGACACCAGCTGGTCTGACCAGGCTGTCTACATTTACGTCTTCTTGAATCAAATCAAATGAGCGGTGGCGTGCCAACCAGGCAGAAATAGATCTACTGTACATAGACTTGTATTGTACGTCGTTCATGCACTCTGCATATCTCCAATATGTTTTATGACTGCCTCTTACCGGACTAATGGAGACATAAATAAAAAGTACTAGAGTCTCATGACACAAATAAGTATGTCTGTCTATGTGTGTGCGTGCATGCGTGCGTGCGCACATCCATCATCCCATTTATACCAAGCCGTTGCCAGCAGCAGATAGTGGTTGCTGGCTTTGGCAGCACTCTCTCAGATTCCACTATGAACGTAACTCAAGCTGCCTAGTGGTCACTTTAGAACACATAACAAGAGGAAAATACACAAAGAATACGCCGCTGTTACTTTGGAGCAAGTATTATGTCCGATGTTGTGGCATCTCACATGAGCTACGTGTACGATGTCACTTAAACAAAAACAGAGAAAATAAGAAGCTTGAGGAAGACGATACCTGCCGGTTTAGGCCAAGTACTCTGAAACGGCGGTTGTGTCATGAGTCCAGCCTTGGGATTTTGTGACAGCCACACATTATTCTTGCAATATACAGTACTATCAGTATTTTGTGTGCACTCATTTCCCATTAAACAGAGGCAAATTCTATACCCTAAGATATATATTGTCGCTGTCGGCAATTTTTTCTTATCTCCATATTCTAACTTTTAATGTTTTTTCGTAAATTAACCCCCTACTTGATCATTCTACAGCGTCACACAAAAGCAGCAAAAGTAGCAGATCCACAAGCTCGAAATGTGGCACAAAGCGAGGTGTTTTGAACTTGTAGATCTGCTATTTTTGAATTTTAATCCTGAAAAGTAACAGTTTTGGAGGTTTCCAACCGACAGAGACGATATATATTTTAACCACTTTCAAGCAGGCATAGGTGAAATGTTTAGATGTAATTATTATTATTATGTTTGAACTTTTTCCCCCACAAATATTTGCACAGGATGACATTGTGATCTACAAGCTCACAACGTGTCGCACGCTGTGAGCATGTAGATCGGCTATTTTCTTTATGAAAAGAGTTTGACTTGCCCATTGGCGTTTCTTGGGTTAAAAATGTGGGTAAACAACTGCTCCCTCTGCACAAGATAATGGCCTGACCGTTGTGAGCCTGCAGCAGGTCATCACGTTCCTGGAGATAGAGGGGGAGGTCTGTGTATCGTAGGGATGAAGGTGGGAGGAGGTCAAACCGGTTCCCATAACCTCCAGCCCTGTTCATGCTGAGTCTGAGCAATAATTCTCAGGGTTATTGTTCGGCTGGAGTTTCCCTTTCCGCAGCTTTTTGTTTAAACATAGGGGGCTCATGCAGTGAAGCAAACATAGGTCATCGTGACCAAGACAACATTCGCGAAACACGATGAGCACCATACGTATACGGCACAAATCACAGAAAAAAACTAAACATTATATGGTGCATTTATACAGCGGCTTTATCCTTTACAATGTGCATTACATTCACACACCGATGGCAGCTAAATAACCATTCGAGGCCCCAACCTGGAGCAGTTGTGGCCGGGTTTAAGTGTCTTGCTCAAAGCCACTTTGACACTAACCCAAGTGTCAACCGGGGATCGAACCAAGAATTTTCAACCACAGCCACTAATCTCTAAGAAGTTAACTTTGTTTTTTAAGATGTATAAAGGCAGAGAATGACAGTAACTTCAATGCAACTGAATGGTCTCATAACACAGCAGTTCTCTTCTCAGAGACTTGTCAGAGCCAGCATAATACATTATTAGACTATGATGAAAGTACTCACTTCATACCTCCTGCTTCATAGTTTCAGGTTCTGGATGCTTCAATAGCGTGACAGCAAAAATACACAGTTCACTTAAAGTCATAGAGTGATTACTCCCTCTTCCATGTTTGACCCGGAAGCACAGTGTTGCTATGAATGGAACTGTGTCTTCTATTCATTCATTTCTATGGCTTCAGTGTATTTTCCTTTTTTTAGCTGTTGTACCTTTAGGAACACTATAGACCTGCAGGTCTGAAGCCTTGCACTGTATGTTGTGGAATACTTCTCAGTGTCAGGAGAATATCAGGTTATTGCAGGGTAACGCCTAATTTATGCTCCATCCCTTGACTTTGAGCATATCAGCATTTTTCGTATAAATTAGGCTTAACACATGCCAAAAACCGTATATATACATGCCAAAACCGTATATATACGGTTTTGCGCATACTAACGTTGAGTGCCAAAACCGTATATATACGTTTTTTGAAAAAAAAAAAAAAAAATTACTTTTTTTTTTTCCTTCACAGCAACAGGAAATATCACTCCTACAAGATTTAGACTCCAATCCACCTCCTGGTTAACTTATGACTTCAAAAACCTGTATCTCGGCTCCTGTGCACTTTTTTTTTTTACAATGTTAATTTAACTATTTTGAACTGGCTGCAACTATGGAATGGATTTCCGAATGTTTTAAATTTTTTCCCCCCGATTGTACGAGACCTGTATGTGTGTAATGAGGGGATCACCGTGAGGACGGTGATCACTGAAAATATTTTGTGACTACTTGAAAAAGGTTCAAAATGTTTAAAAAGTCCTGGCACTCAAAGTATAATATTTTAATAAACCTCTGGCACCCAATGTGTTAAGATGAACACGCACACACACCAATCTGCTTTCTCTCGTCTGTGAAGCTTGGAATCCAAAGCCCCCAAAATCCATCCAAAAGACACAAAATGACTGCCATCACACACTGATCACCTAAATTTAATTTGTTTAAAAAAAAACATTGTAGTTTTGGTTGTAAAGACCTTCCTCAAGATCAACCTAACCATAAAGTGACAGTGCTTCTACTGTATACAGACTATGCTGGAGGTGTCTACAACCACACACACACATACACAAACTCAATAGGTGATTCCCTCAAACAAACAATAAAGTAGTCATACACACATTTAAATATCCATTTGGATCTAACCGGTATGTTTTCTTGGTTAACGGTATGTGTGTTGTGTACAGTACATCCACCCGAGTTATTCTCAAAACTGTATGGGTGATCAGTGGTTCCCAACGTTGGGTCCAGAGACCCCCAGGGGTCCTTGAGGGGATCTCCAGCTAAATTAGGAACAGTTGACTTTCACTATCATTATTATCATTATTTCACCGGCTACCCAATGAGATATTGTACAAGTACTATGTCACTATGTTACTTATGGAGAGACATAACTTATATCGTCGCTGTTGGGCAGAAAGGTCTTATCTCCATATTTTAACTTTTTGTGTTTTCCGTAAATTAATGCCCTACTTGATCATACTACAGTGTCACACATTAGTATCCAAAATTGCACATCTACAAGCTCGAAACCTGGCTCGAAACGCGGCTCGAAATGTGGCGCGAAGCGGCGCATTTTGAGCTTGTTGATGTTCTACATATGAGGTTTTCACCCGACAGAGACGATATGTACCTACTGACCATTAGTATCCATCGTACGTTTGTGAACGAGAACCGGCTCACACAGTGACACCAATACATACAATCTTAAAAAGTATATTACGTTAGTTGATCCAAGCCAGAACACAATAGATTGATTTATCATTCAAAGAAACATGCTCTGAAAATGCAAACGGCCCACCCACGATCCCCTTTCACAATTTTCAAGTATAGGCCCTTATCCAGAAAAGGAGGTTGGGAGCTCTACACTGTACAGTCCAGCCGAGTGATTCTCAGAACTGTATGAGTGATCAGTCCCGGAGTGTTAAACCTCTCAGTGGCTCTCTTTGTCCTCTTTATACCCCGATGGGCCCCATGAACTTGGACATAAAAGAGAGTGGACTGATACAACCGTGAGGAGAGAGAGAAAGGAAAACATCATTATGCCAGAAAAATATGACTCCTGGACCATGACAGAGCAGAATACAGTGGCTTAGAGGAGAGAAGCAGTGGAGTACATTTACAAGTATTGTACTTAAGTACAATTACAGGGCAGTTTTTACTTTACTTGAGTATTTTCATTTTTTATACTGCGACTCCTCTACATCTCAGATGCAAATATTGTCCTTTTTACTCCACTGCAACTATTTGACGTCTTTAGTTAGTACTTTGCAGATTTCGATTATTATTACAAAACATAATTAAATATTGCCATATTTTATACTTTATACTTATACTATACCGATCCACAAGCTCACAATGCTTCACGATGTGATGCGTTGTGGGCTTAATAGATCTGCTATTTTTTTTAACGTTTGAACATCTTTGAAAATAATGTTGACTACTTTTTAATTTGATACTGTAAGTATATTTGGATGCCAATGCATCAAAAATGTTTTGTACTTTTACTCAAGTAAAAATTTGATTAACAGGCTCTTTACTTTTTATATTGTGGTATTGCTACTTTTACTTTTACTTTAAGTTAAAAAAAAATCTGAGTACCTCTTCCACCACTGCAGAGAAGAAATACGGCAGAGGAGAGTTTAATGGGAGTTAATGAAAACAGTTCTAGGAACATGTTGTCTTTATACCCACTTCTTTCTCATTTTGTCTTAAGCGTTGAGTTTCACTTCAGCCACACAGGTTCATAGTTCCCTCATTTTACATTTATAGTAACCAGACTAGAGCTTGCTTCCTCAATTAAAGATTAAAATGCTGTTCACTTTTTTATTTTTAGCTTAGCAAGAGCATTGTGTCAGGTCTTAAAAAGTGCAAAAATGCATTCATTCAAGAAACAAGAAGTGAGAAAATAGGCTAACCAGTGATTTTTCCTGACTCACTGATAACCTTTTGGATCTATAATGGTGATTCTGTTGAATGGTTGAATCATTTAAAGGTAGGGAAGTGATATGTTTTGGTTTAAAACATTTTTTGAAAGGTTAAAGCACTATATTCTGATCTGATATATAAGTAATCATTGCTACTGAGTGTTTGTTCAGTCACAGGGGTCTGCCCGTCTCTCCAGCTCTTTAATAAACAGAAATTACATTTTCATGTAGGTGACACAATTTCAGCCAATCAGGAGAGAGTACCCATGTATCAGCTTCATTTTATAGTGTTCCAGTTCCAATTGTGTCTGCTTTGTGTCAATACATATCATTTTGGGGGTCCTTGGCACGAAAAAGTTTGTAGGCGTTTGTAGAATCGACCTCAGGTCTTAAAGGAGTAGTTCACCCCAAAAATAACTTGAACCGCTGATGGTCATCAAATTATTGGCTTAGGAATGCGACAAAAACTAAAAAACATCCATGAATTCAAGTCTCCATGGGATGAGTAATCGATAGGAAAAAAAATTCGGGGGTGAACTATCCCTTTAATGGGTTAATTTGTCTTGCAGGTAAAGAGTGAGGGACCTAAGCTGGTCCCGTTCTTCAAGACGACCTGTGTGTACTTCGTCCTGTGGCTGCCCACCTCCACTCCGTCCTGGTTCAGTGCCCTCATCAAGTGTCTGCCTATCTTCTGCCTGTGGGTCTTCCTGTTGGCCCACGGGTTCAGCTTCCTGGGTGCCCGCTCCAGCGCCCGCAAGATCCTGGCCGGCCTCATCTTCTCTGCCATAGGGGATGCTTTTCTCATCTGGCAGGAGCAGGGATACTTTAGCCATGGTGAGGATGTACTGTAGGCAGTGGTGGAAAAAGTATTCACATGTTTTACTTACGTAAAAGTATCAATATTGCAATGTAGAAATACTCTTGTTACAAGTAAAAGTCCAGAATTCAAAATGTACTTGTACTTAAAGTACCAAAAGTAGAAGGTACTCATTATGCAGAATGTCCCATTTCACAACTTTTTAAATCTATAAAAACATCTTTTGAAAATAGCACAATGCGTCGCATCGCGACTCATTGTGAGCTTGTAGATCGGCTATTTTCAAATATATAAGTATGTGGTGTAATATAAGAGTTAATGTATGTTTTGTATCAAAATCTACAAAGTCACTAGTAGTTTTCAAATAATTGTAGTGGAGTAAAGTACAATATTTGTCTCTGAGATTTAGTGGAGTAGAAGTAAAAGTACTGAAAATTAGAAATATTCCAGTAAAGTAAAAGTATACGCCAAAATTGTACAGTACTTGAGTAAATGTACTTAGTTACTTTACACCACTGACTGTAGGGCAGGCCTGTGTTTGTTGACCCAGATGCATATCTGAAAGTTTCAAGTCCTGCTGCTCACTTCATTTATTAGTGATGACACTCAAAATAAGTGATCAAAAGCAACACTGCTGGGGAGCACTCATCTACTAAGAGTAAAACGAAATGCAAGTACGTGGGCCATGTTTGTGAAACAAACAAAGTCTGTATTCAGATTAACCACTTGGACCGTTATACGCCCCAAAATAGGGCTGCCATTTTTTGCTTGCAGCCCTTGGACTTTTGGTATTTTGCTGGGTGGCCCCTGCCTGAGGCCGTCTTAAGTTGAGTAGCCCTGCTGTATACTTCGTGGACCTGGGTTGGGGTCTTGACCCGAATTGTTTCCCACTACACCAAATCTCTAAGCAGAAAACAGCCAATCTACAAGCGTTGTGACGTAGATCTTTGATGGCGTAGAGTAGACGTAGAGCTTGTAGATCTGCTATTTCCACCTATTATGACATGCCCCAGAATAGGGACGCTAGGGGACTCATGCGGTTAAGTTTCTCAGAAACGTAGGAATCGTCTCTGTCGGGTGGAAAACTCATATGTCCAAAATTGCAACTTTTCAGGATTCACGTTCAAAAATAGCAAAAAATAGCAGATCGATAAGCTGAGAACTTGTCGCTTTGTGCCCACTTTTCGAGCTTGCAGATCTGCTACTTTTGATACTTTTGTGTGACGCTGTAGTATGACCAAGTAGGGTGTTAATTTTCGAGAAAAAAACCCCACAAAAAGTAAAAATAAGATGAGCGGTTTCTGCCCCAACAGCAACAAAACGTTATTTTGCTTGCGTCCCCCCCTCAGGGCTCCTGATGTTCGCCATCACGCACATCCTCTACTCGTCCGCCTTCGGCATGAAGCCCCTCAACCTGCGCGCCGGCCTGGCGACCGGCGTGGTGTCGGGCCTCAGCTACGTCTTCCTCTACCCCTACCTGTGGGGGCCCTTCACCTACCTGGTGGGCGTCTACGTGGCGCTCATCGGCTTCATGAGTTGGCGTGCGGTGGCCGGCGTGCAGCTCACCGATGACCTGTGGACGTGGACCAAGCTGTCGGCCTGCCTGGGTGCCGCCCTCTTCATGGTGTCCGACCTCACCATCGCCGTCAACAAGTTCTGCTTCCCCGTGCCGCACTCGCGCGCCATCATCATGGCCACCTACTACGCCGCGCAGATGCTGATCGCACTGTCCGCCGTCGAGTGCCAGCCGGATGGCGAGGAGGCGGCGGCGGCGGCCCGGAAGAAGAGAACGTGAGGTCTGTGGCGGAGTACTACTACCACGCCCACTGGGAAGGCCCCTCTGGCCTTTTGTGATTGTGGACACGTCTCGACGCCAGATGTTCAACCCTTAGCCCGCGTCCTAGTCTGGCACCCTCGTACCTCCGTCAGCACGGCGGCCAGCGGTCTACCACAGCTCCCTCGCGGCTATCGCCACCCCGCAAACCCTGGATATCTCCGAACCGTGGAGATGGGGTCGTAGCTGTCCGCAGCCTCAGTTATACTTGGTTGTGTGCCGGCCGTCGTGCTCAGTAAATAGCAGATCTACAAGTTTGCAACGCGTGTGAGCTTGTACATCTGCTATTTACGGCAGGCAACGAAGTATAAATCAGGCTTACAACCTCCCCTAACAACAGTCCTACCTGCCCTTCTTCATTCTAGTATAGGGGTCTCTCTCGCACCCAAATTACTACAGAGAAAAGTGTGATACTATTAGTCTGCCTCCAGCATAAATTGCGTATTTACTTTTACTTTTTTTTATTTAAATGGGGAACATGTCTGGGGGGGACCTTCGAGGAGTGTGTGCATTGTTTGTGTGTGTGTGTGGCTGAGGGTGTGTTATTTGAGCGAATCCCCTCGTTTAGCTGTCCATTCTGCTCTGTTATGGCTCTCTTCCACTACTAGAACTAAAGTGAACCGTGCCGTGAAACGCATTTCACAGGTTCATGATTTGCTTCCATTACACTACAGCTCGCTTTCATATAAGGTTCTCAGAACATCATTTGGGCCGTGCTCGGAACACCGAGTTCTGGGAAACCCAGATCTTAGAATACTTATACTTTCAAAATGTTCTGAAAATAGAAGATCTACAAGCTCACAACTCGCTTAGATCCGCTATCTTTTTTTGAATAATATTTATATGTATTTTTTTTTGAATGATCACAGAACTTCACATGTTCTGGGTTACCTTTTCGTAGTGGAACAGAGCCATAAGTCATCACATCGCTGTCTCTTACATCTCTCCTTCATGTGGTCCAATTTCAAGAATGTGTTTTTCTTCTTCTCATTCAGTATTTAAGACATTTGTTTTAGTCCATGCCACTTTAGTGAAACGGGAGGTTTTTATTTTTTCCCCTTTGTCCTCATATTCTGTTCTCGTGTTCTCTTTAATGGTGCTATTATCTAAGACTCTTTTTTTTTTTACTACAGTATAACCATAGTACTGCCTTTATTCACTCCCCCTTTCGAGACATCAAACATTAAGTGTTTTGATTATGCTGTTGTGACAGGTCGGGTGTAGCGTGTAGCGTGGAAATGGAGAAAGGAAAAGAAAAACCCACATGGTTCTGTAATGTTAGGTAAGAGAGAGAGGCGTGTCCCTCCCACTGAGATCTATCTCATGTCAAAGGACAGACGGATATATCTCGAGAACTGCTTGTCCGGTCAACTTCACTCTTGGCAGGTGTATTGCTGAGGATGCAAAGGAAGTGCAGTGTGCAGTGAGAAGTCGGTCAGATCAGTGGCTCTCCAGAATGGTCCCACTTCGGATGGCGGTCGTGCCCCACACGGGCATTGTACCAGTGTTTTAAAGGCAAACTCCTGCCTTCATACATACTGTAGGACACAGTAGACGTTAAGCCTGATGCTTATGCTTCGGCGACGAGGCTTTTTCAACTGTATTTAAAAATGTTTGACGCCAACTCATCAGGCTGAGATGTTGCACCTGTGCACTGCAGGCATTATTGCATTATTGCATTATTGCCTGCTATGTAGTCAAGGAGGAAAGAGTACCGAACTGCAGAACACCTGCTACTTCTGTCAGTGCTAAATCACAGTTTCTCGCCTACCCAAGGTTCCTGCTACACTAAGCTGTAGGCACAAACTTATGTGTACACACACGCACGTCGCATGCACATGCACGCACGCACACACACACACACACACACACACACACACACACACACACACACACACACACACACACACACACACACACACACACACACACACACACACACACACACACACACACATAGCACCACGAACAGCTCCCGCTGGTTTGATTATTAGGAAAAAATGGTGGGGTACTATTGCTGGAATTGTTCCGAGAGCGCATGGGGTTGCTGGCTGGGTGTGTTGTATTTGTCTGAACAGCAAGGGCTACAGCGCATTTGTTTTAATAAGCGTTTAAAGTCTCAGGAGCAACACGCATGCATGCAAGCCACCCTCGCCTCCCCCCACCCCATAGGGCACCCTGATTTTGTACAGTCCAAAAGAACAAAGGGGAAAGTCATCAAAGAAAAGGGAACAGTCAGTCCATTATTCCAGTTATTCTCAGCTCAGAATGAATCCAGTATAATCCTTTTGGAGCGATTCCCAGACACTTTGTGTGTGTGTGTGTGTGTGTGTGTGTGTGTGTGTACAACATTTATATAATTAGACATATCTTACTAAAGGTAAAGTTAAACACACCAACAGTGAGCGGAACCCGACAAATACATTATTACAAATGTAAGTAAGCGCTAGTTATGAGAAGTCTTGATAATGACTATCAAAGGGAAATAGTCATAGCAAAAGGTTTCGACTCCTGGATAACTCAAGCTTAATTTATACTTAATTTACATATTGTCTCTGTCGGGTCAAAGCCTCATATGTCCAAAACTTTTACTTTTCAGGATTCAAATTCAAAAGCAGCAGATCGACGAGCTCGTTCGCGCCGCGTTTCGAGCTTGCAGATCTGCTACTTTTGATACTTTTGTGTGACGCTGTAGTATTATCAAGTAGGGCGGTAATTTACGAGAAAACACAAAAAGTTAAAATATGGAGATAAGAGGTTTCTGCCCGACAGCAACGATATAAACTAAGCTTTTCATTAAGCCACACCAACCGTACTACAGAGTATAAATTGCACACAAATGATTGGAGAGCAAAGTGTGTGCAGAAAATTAAACAGTCAGTTATGTGTTCGTTCCGCTGCTTCAATGACCTCCAGAACTGTCACCAAACACACACGCACACGCTGACACAGTGCAGGCACGTGACACGCTGACACAGTGCACACACACACACACATACATACTCACTGTGCACACACACACCCACATGCGCTTGCTAGACACTCACACTTCACAAGGTATTAATACATCACATCATCATCTACTCAGCCATATCTGCAGGCAGATTATGGTGTTGACACTAGTCAAGGTTTTGAGACTGGCTAATAATATTGTAGTCTTATGTTGACAGCTCGCCCCAAGTATCCCTCCATCCATAGCGCATGGTTTTGGCAATGTGTGTGTCAGCACAATATTTCAGCTTAGTCAGACAGGCGTGATCTGTCAGGCTGTCTTGCCTTGTCTGCCTGTCTTTCTGTCTGTCAGGTTGTCCGTTCTTGTCTTGTGCTCTTATCTATCTAACTATCAGGGACACTCTGCCTCTTATTACGCTTAAAGAATCTTGTTGATTTATAACACAACGAGTGTTGTTTAATTTAGTCTTTGGTGGTTAGATGGTACAAAAGGTGATGTACTGACTTGAGTGACATTCTCTAAAAAGAATAAAGTCGACACACTGGATCAAGCTCCAAAATAGTATTTATTATCGCCCAGGTCATAAACCATCCATTTATGACCTGGGTGGTAAAGAATTATATCTTTAGAGCTTGATTCAGTATGTGGACTTTTTAAAACTGTGGATGTATGTGCATTATTTACTTGTCCTTAGTTAACAAAATGTTCAAAGTTGCAACTTCAGCATTGACGGAACGGAGAATTTGCCTGTTTGGGAAAGTAGATTATTAACTATACTGTGGACTGTTCAGCGCATCTATTAAAAGGTGTAGGGATATAGTACATCATTTATAGCAGGAAGTAGATTGCATTCTTAAATCAGATCAGATTTTGTTGACAGCCAGGGAGAGATTTTGTAACTGGGTGTTTACTACAATGCAAACAGTTCTAATAATTTGGGTAACTTTACATGAACTGGTCTTTTGTTATATTATACTTTGAATTTGAGAAATGCAATTCTCATTGCACTGGACCTTCAAAATACTCTTTTCATCTCATCCGCTTCACTGCCTGGCATAGTATTGATTCCAACTGACAGTATGTTGCTTGGGCTGAAAGACACCCTTTTGTAAGAGGCTTGCTAGGGAACATGAATTCATCCACACTACAATCATACATCAGTGTTATCTAGGGCTTGGCGATATGACTTCAAATCAATATCACGATTTACTTCAAACTTTTGCCTCAATTACGATTAATGAACAATGTTTTGTTTTTGTGGGGAAAGCTTTCGCTGAAAATAGCCAATCGACAAGTATGCAGCCTTGAGGAAAAGCTTTATTGAAATGACAACACCGAGTCAAGTTGTCCCATCAAAAAAAATGTTTTTATGTATGTAATGACTGCAGTGCAGTGTGTTAATTCTTAATACTCAAATACATTTGTTCATTCATTTTCACAAAGACTGAAGATGCAGTATGAAATGACGTATTTCCCATAGAGTTTTGTTTTGTTGAGCATGCCAGACTTGTGGCAATCTACACGACTTTGGAGACTCAAGATTCAAGATATACGGTGGCCTGAAAAGGCAAAAAAGTTAACTTTTTAAACAAAAATCCCAGACTAGATCCAGTCACTCTTGATTATGATGCAAAGCGTAGTAGGTCAAGTCAATTTTTTTATGCTGGCACCGATAACCAAAGCTCACATAGTGGTAGAAAACAGAACTCATTTCTCTGCAGTCCATTGGAGCCCTCCTCGTGTTTCAATCAACCTATTGTCTGGAACAGACAGTTCCCTGTCTGTAGGGCAGGTGCTCTTCAGGGCATGGCATTTTAAAAGAAGGCTTATTGTTTTGAGATACTGTAGCTGGAAGTAGGTGAGGAGGTGAAATGTGACACAGGGAGAAGATAGCGTGCTGCCGTCCTGTCCCCCACAGGTGGCAGGCGAGGAGGCACATCACTTTACCACGGTCCCTCAACAGCCCCTGTTGTTCAGGGCTTTGTGCGTGCAGAGAAAGGGACCTGAGAGGGTCTGTGGTGGGAGACCAGTTTAGACAGGGCACGGTGTGCACTGTCCCAAGGGTGAGCTGGAACCAGTAGTTGTAGATAGAAAGAGAGCTGTGCTTTCACTTGCTCCTCTTACGAAGTTGGCACTTTGTTTCCCCTCGATTAAAAGTTTCCTATCTATCTATTTTAAACGTCTTGCTGTTGTTGATTGTGATCATGAGTTTTCGCCTTTTGCTGTTTTCGTGCCGTGTCCCATTACCATGCAGTGACTGACATTCATACATAGAGCTGTAATGTGTTTGTGTTTCATTATGTATGCCTGACCGGTACAGGTTTGATGCATCACGCCGATGCAAGTGTTGCATCTGAACAGCTTCACGATCAACGAATCAACCCCTATACGCAGTCAAATCAAGAGTGTTTATAGCTGGACTTCTGAAAGTGTAAAAGCAGACCCATCAGGATTTTTGCTGTGCATGGTTTTGCTTTTAAGCAAAACACAATATTTGTCTTCATCAACTCAATTCAAGAAGGCAGAGGAATGTTTTTTTTTCATTTTTTTTTTCACACAGTATAATAGGCTACTAGAAGAAAAGCTCATAGTACTACTGTACAGTGCACTTTTTTAATTGCCTGACAAAAGGCCAGTCAAATGTCTCCTTGAAACCTAGCCTCTGTCATATTTAAAACAAAGGGTTTTGTTGTGTACTGTATTTCCTTCTAAGTATACGCTTCAATTTCCTATCTCCCTTCTCATTTTCTTTTCAAGTAGAGATGAATGCTGTTTTGATGTTTATGCACAAGAGAGTGAAGCTCTCGTGAGAATACATTTATATTGAAAACAAAAGGAATATTTAGTTTTTTTCTTTTCTTTTGATGGCATTAATTGCTTTTGAAGTGTTACACCGACCTTATGTATAGAGTTTCCATAAAGGTGCTATCCTTTCTTTCTCAGAAAAAGCTCCGGAAAAACGCCTGTTGTTTAGCCCCCCTAGAATGGAAGGGAAAAAACTGGGATGGTTTCTGACAAATAGCTTTTGATCTTTATTTAAAGCCCACTACAAAAGAAAGGCTGACATTGTTTTATGAATGGATGCTTGTTATTCTTCTGTACTACATTATGTTACCTTGTCCTCGACTTTCACTTTTGTGATTTATTTCCCCTCATGACTATAGAGATTAAGGACCATATTGATCCTTTCCTGTAGAGAACTGCTATGAATGTGAATATGTATTGGAGAAATAAATGCAATTACAATGCAACTTGAACACTGTCTCACAGCCTCTTTGTGGCTCATTCTAAATCGGTGGTTCTCAAACATTTTCTTATCCCCCATATTGATATGTATTTCACCACGGACCCCCATCTGAAAATGTTTTGTGCCAGGGACCCCCATAAGATTTGTGTTAAAAAAAAATCCCACATTTTCCAATACTTTCAAGATCTTTACAAATTTTTCAAAAGTAGCAGATGTACAAGCTCGCAGTGCGGCATGAACGTGGGCTTGTAGATCTGCTATTTTTGAATAGTCAACATATAAATGGATAAAGTGGTTAAAATGATAGTGATGCTACACCTGTGGGTCCCCGGACCCCACTTTGAGAACCACTGTTCTAAATGGTTCCCCTCATTCATCTCTATATAACATGACAAGCTTTGTGGAATTTTGGTAAATACTAAATTCTCACACAAAAAAAGTACCCTTCCAAACACGTCGTCTACACAAGGTCGGTTTAAAAACAAGCCTGACACGTCATATGACGAAAACAGCCGATCTACAAGTTCGCAATGTGACACGTTGTGAACTTGTAGATCTGCTATTGTTGCTACTCAAACAAAAGTGTATGTATGTGTCTAAATTATACATACATAGACCTGGGATATTTTTGAGTATATAGCAACATACATTTGTTGTAATTTTTGAATGAATATTTGAAGTTTTTCAGAAAACTTAGGTCAGGATTTAGAAGGCGTTTTTCGAATCGGCCTCAGGTCTAAATTGGTTAATATCTGTGACTTAAGAATAAATCCATGCTATATTGTATCATCTTACTTAAGCTTGGCAGCTCAAGTAGCAGTAGTGCGGAGAGCACCAGAGGACAGCAGCCAGCACTGTTCTAGTGACTGCTCTATTACACTCCATTGTCTCGCCGTGGCGGAAAGCGTCCTTTGAACAGAGCTGAACCCTGTGGGAACTCCTCCAGCTTCCGAACCAAATGAAGCCTTCCCTCTTCCTCTCCCTATAGGCCTAATAGCTCTATTTCACTTTCTCCTCTCACCCTCTCCCTTTCTCTCAAATACACATAGATGGATGCTTGAGCACGCACGCACGCACGCACGCACGCACGCACGCACGCACGCACGCACGCACGCACGCACGCACGCACGCACGCACGCACGCACGCACGCACGCACGCACGCACGCACGCACACACACTCCTCACACACATTTTACTCCTGCATTAGCTGTGCCAGTCCTCCTCTCCCAAATGCATCCTATTCACTGGCAGCCAAGGTTCAGCCATCAAAAGGCCGCTCTGTGAGTGCCTTTGATAAAGGCACTGAACAGCTCAGCTGAAGTAATGACATCCCCACGTAGAGATGCTCTCCAGGCAGCTCTGTGATGAAGCGTGAAAGAGGAAAATGACAGGAGTCAAGGCCTTTGCAGACAGGGTGCGATTTTTTCGCACGAAAAAAACGGACAATATCATTTTTTAAATGAACACATGGTTCTCAATGACCTCATGCACACCGGCTCTGAATTTACAAACTGATTGACTAATCGCACCCTGTCTGCAAAGGCCTTCATTCTGCGTTCACACTGCTGGCAGATACAAAAGGTACAAAGATGCAGAACTACACAGCATGTTTGTGGCTTTGTAGCTTTTTAGCTGAAGTTGAAACCAGCTCAATGTTTTTGTAGCTTTGTAGCTGTTGTGTTGAAGCTTTTGTAGCAGCTACAAATGTTGGGTGTATCTTTGTATCTTCATGTCGCTGGCTTCCATTGAAAAACAATGGTGGCCTGTAATATCTTTTGCAGCTGCCAGTGTGAAGGCAGCAAAAGAAACCGACTATCTTTCAGTGTCTGGTGATTCTGAATATTAAGAGGTTTCAGGTTTTCCTTAACCACTTAAACCCTGTATATTTACTTAGTTGACCGGAGTCCCCCAGGGGTCTATACTACTAGGCTGCCTCGTTTCCCTTTGTACTGAATATCGTCGCTGAAAATGTCAGATCTACAACCTGTTGCAACGAATGTTGCTATATAGCAACATACGTTTTTCAGAAAACTCTTAAGATTTACAACAGTGGTTCTCAAAAATAGCAGATATACAAGCGCGTCACTTTGTGCCACGCTGCGAGCTTATACATCTGCTATTTTTTTTTTAAATTCTGATTTAAAAAGAAAAGTATTTCTAACACAAATCTTCTCTCCCGGGGGTTCCCTGGCACAAGACATTTTCAGATGAGGGTCCACGGCCAAATACATATCATTTTGGGGGTCCAAAAAAAACTACTGATATAGAAGGTATTTGCAGAATCGGCCTCAGGTCTTAATGGGTTAAATGACAACCATCTTCAAGTCGTGCCCAGATCTCTCTGTTCAGGGACAAAGCAGAGACATGCTGAGCTGCTATTTGCATTCCCAGTAGATTTACATGGCCTCCTCCCCCTGTGTTCCCTCAGTCAAATGTATTCATGCAAATGAAACCAATAACCACCCACTAGGTGTCCTTCTTGCAAACAAAACACTGACAAAGAAAGAAAACAAGACCATTCAGACTTTCACTCCTCCAACCAAACTACGTCCACCCTGCCAAGCTGCTGCTGAAAAAGCCCAGCGTCATAAGGTGTCATTGACGTAGGCTTCTTGCTTTTCGGTACGAAATCGATGTGTCATGCAAGCCGAGTCCACTGGTGGCTCTATAGAAAGGCAGCGTGTGGGAGCCAGGATATTGACGCAAGGATGGAGAGAGAGGGGTCATGACTCCTCTCAGTCCATTCTGACTGTTCTGCAACACAACACACTCTCCTCCAACCTCCAGCAATGATGGACGGGGTTGAGTGAATGGTAATATTGGGACTGGGTGCAATGTTCCGGAGGATAACATTTGATTCCAAAATAGATGCTGTTACTAATAGGCACCCAGCCTGACCCACAGGAAATAGAATAGCGGTTAACCACTTTCAACATGGCATCCTTATTTCGGGCGTGTAATTATAGCAAAGGAAAATTCTAAACATTTCCAAATATTTCTAGAAATATCTACAACTTTTTTTTAATTTTAATTAAAGAAAATAGCACATCTACAGGATTGTAGATCTGCTACTTTCGCTATTCGTCGTGCAACAAGGTATATAGGGCTTAAGTGGTTAAAGTAGAAAAAAGCTGAACATTTAGAATGGTTGATAGAAAGAGGATCACCTCTCTTTTTCTTTCAATGTATCTGAATAATGATCCCTCTACACACTAGTGTTTACAGAGCAGACTGTCAATAAACATTACGAGAGCTGGGCTGACCTCTGGTGTCCATTTGGTATATTACCGGAGAGAGCTGAGCAAATTGGTCAACCATCAACTACACCTCACCACCCGATTGGTTCCCTAATCATCAGTTCACCAATCATCTCCCATCACCTACAATAAACACATCTTTGCAGCATACCAACCATTTTGTCCCCTTTTGCCATGTCCAGAGAGACAGTTCTGTTATGTGTTCTGGCCTACATTCTGCTATGGTCAATCCAAGCTTGTTCAGTGCATGTGTCTAGCTTTCTGTATTTTTCTGTTCCTATCAGGGAAACAATGGGGTACCTTTTACATTTTCACACGTAGGAATTTTATGTTAAAAACACTACATTAGGTGTGAGTGCCAGCTTCTTCTTTTTTTTATCGTTTAGTAAAAAAAAAGTGATTTTGTTTAGATGGTAGTTTTTGGGGGGTTTGCTGTGAATTTTGATTTAGCACTTTTCATTTTCCCTGTTGGATTTTGTTGAACACCAGGAAAATAAAACACTGAATTGTACTTCATCCCTCAGTTTCAAGCCATCATTTCACTGGATACCATGTTATTGTCCCTTACATACCCTAGACCAGTAGACCACCAGTAGGGGATATGACTGGCACAGTGGTTCTCAAAGTGGGGTCTGGGGACCTGCAGGGGTCCTTGAGGGGTTTCCACGGAGTCTCCAGCAACATGTGTTAATGTAGCATATCAG
Source organism: Gymnoscopelus braueri (assembly GCF_963280865.1). NCBI lineage: Eukaryota > Metazoa > Chordata > Actinopteri > Myctophiformes > Myctophidae > Gymnoscopelus > Gymnoscopelus braueri. The sequence continues at coordinate 22,583,426 of NC_137610.1, read as the reverse complement.
TTTAACCACATTAAACCTATAAACATGAATTTGCTAATTTTTTGAAGATTTAACATTTTAAACAATACAAATCTTGTATGGGGGTCCCTGTGGCACAATGTTATTTCTGATGGGGGGCCAAATGCATATTAATTTGGGGGTTCTGTTTGAGAAGCGCTGCTGTAGCAGACCAGGTAGCCTTCTCACATGATCCTCTCTTTGTTTGCACGGTCAGTCAGGCTCTCCAAGAGGCTGTTGTCATCCTTGTCTGCAACACACAATGGTGGAAAGCACCGGTCAGCAAGAGTTCATCCCTTCATTCCATCCATCAATTGATCTCCACCTTCCATCCACAAGCTCGAAAGCTTGAACTTGTAAATCTGCTACTTTTGCTATTTTTTATTTATTTTAATCTTGGAAAAGTAACAGTTTTGGACATGAGGTTTCCACTCGACAGAGACGATATCCTGTGGGTGGGTCAACTACCGTTTGATTACAAAGCAGGTATGACAATGAAAGCTATAATAAAACACAGGATGCTACAGTGTACTTGCCAAAGACCACCAGGGTGCAGGAGCACTGTGTCTTTCCCAGAGGGTTCTCCAGCACCAGAGTGTATTCTCCACTGTCTTTGACTCCACAGGTGGGGATGACCAGGGTACACACCCCGTTGGCGGTGCTGTGCCAAAAGCGAGAGGAGTCCGAAATCTTCACTCCTCCCTTGTGCCAGCACGCCTGCAGACCACCGGAGTTACAAAACGTTTACTTTGTGCGTTTGTCCTTTGTGCAAACACGTCATGCCGGCTGGTAATTATAGATTGTTCTCATTTAGGTATGCAATTGTTCATCTCCTTCATACCTGTGGAGTAGGCATGCCCTGGTAGGCACAGCTCATGGTGCAGTCGTGACCTCTGCTGACAGCGTGGTTCTTCAATGGAAGCAGGAAGGATGGCTTTACCTGGCGAGATGGTGCCTTATACTCCTTCATCATGAGACTGCTGATGGCCTCTGAGGCACACACACACACACACACACACACACACACACACACACACACACACACACACACACGCTTACATTAACACTTACAAGTAAGACGCGCGAACGCTGGAAGCGAACGCAGCTCGAAAATATTGTGTATTTACGGACTTGTAATCCGTGTTATTTCACTGTGATGGGGGATTGTGTGTGTGTGTGTGTGTGTGTGTGTGTGTGTGTGTGTGTGTGTGTGTGTGTGTGTGTGTGTGTGTGTGTGTGTGTGTGTGTGTGTGTGTGTGTGTGTGTGTGTGTGTGTGTGTGTGTGTGTGTGTGTGTGTGTGTGGGGGTATTGCATTGTCTAAATTCCTGCACTCTGGCGCCCTCTACATAGGTACTGCATGCACACAGACAGACATACAGACAGACACACACACACACACACACAACAACACTTATAAACTGAAACATTATTTTCAAATACTGTGCAGTGGTACTGAGAACTAGGGTTGCAACAGTTAATCAAACTAATACATTTGGTCAATTATGAAAAATCGATATAGAAATATTTTGCGTTGATCTAAAAAAAAACAATTGATAAAAACGTGCTTCTTCATTATACAATTAATCGGAAAAAGTAATCAATAGAATAATCGATGGTTGCGGCCCTACTGAGCACCACAAGCAAATTAGCCACCTTTATGCTTGGCGATGATCATGGGCTCCTTGGAGTCCAGAGGATCGCTGTCTCCAATGGAGTTCTGGGCCAGGACCCGAAAGTAGTACTTCCTCCCAGGAAGCAGTCCGGTGACGGTGTACTTGCTGCTGTAGATGCGCTCGGCGGCAGTGAACCAGGAAGCGGTGCTGGTGTCTCGTTTGAGGATGACATAATGGGTGTCCTCGTCATCCTCCAGGTCAGGGGTGTGGTCCCACTGCAGGGTGACCGTGCCTGGAACCTCCTCCTTCAGACACAGGTTCTTAGGAGGACGGGGGAAGTCTGGCCAAAAAAAGGGAAGAGAGAAGAGAGGAGCACAAAGAGATGAAAATGTTCTTTTTTGGGGGGGCGTGGCTCTGCAAGAGGCTAGCCGTCTAATGAGAGGGTCTGTGTGTGTCTGTCCGGAGCTAATCTCACAAACCACACACAGTAGTAGTTCCACTCATTTCATTTCACATATGTTTTATAGATTTTTTTGGTATTTAACTTAAAACGTATAATGTAAGACAATGGGGCTGTGATCATGCTGAAGCCTTAAGTCCGTGGTCACATGAAGTCCGAGATCAATGTTGGTGCCAAGTCCGAGATCCACCTTAAGCCATACTGTTTCTGTGGATCCCGAGAAGATCCACATAATGTTCTATTCTTTTATAGTCAGTTTTTATAGCTGTAAGACGGAGCTCTCACTCTGTGGAGTGAGAATTCCAGAAATAAACCTCTAAGGATCAAGGTTTCATAAGAAAAAGGGCACAAAGAGCTTCCGTCACTGGTGTTTCTCAAACTGCCTCCAGAAATGTGTCGTTTTCAGTGCTGTCTTTTGTCAGGGATTAGCCACACAGTATGACTGCATAAACACATAGCACTGCCTCAGCAATGGAGAAAATTGGTTTCCTATCCAGCGTGTGATGCAAAATGGCCAACTTGTGCATATTGTCGCTGTCAGGCAAAATCGTTGTCTTTATTAATTTTTTCTTTTCCATTTGAATGCCCTATTTTATTCTTTGTACATATGACAGTGTGATAATAACCAATCAAAAAGCTCACAAGCTGTGAGCTTTGAGTTTGTAGATCTGGGGGGAAAGTTATTTTTTTTGCCTTTGAGAGTCCAGTGTAGAAAGACCGAAAACGGAGAGAGAGAGAGAGTCTGTGAGTGACATGCAGCAAAGGTCCGCCCGGGCACGGGAATCAAACCCAGGAGGTAGAGCGTGTGTGTGATGCACATTGTAAAGCGCTATATAAATGCACCATTTAGGACTCGCTGTCATGAATCAGCCAGGTTGAAAACGAGTAAGTTTGTCTGTGGTTTTATAAATACTTAACCAATAAAGTGTTTGTGACTAAATACAACAACCTGTGTTCCATTGTAACGTTTTTTTGCACACACAAGGTTTCCACCCGACAGCGTACCTGTCACCCTGACGTTGACGTCATAGTGGACCGCTCCATAAGGGTTCTTCAGTTGGACACGATAGACGCCAGAGTCAGATCTCTTGGAGGAGGAGATGAGCAGCTGGGAGTGACTCTTGCTCTTAGTGATGGCCTCCTTGCCGCTGGTTCGAACGCCGTCCTTTAGCCAAGTGACCACCGGGGGAGGGGAACCCTGGGAGGAGGACGGGTAGAGGGGAAGGGGGTGGGAGGTATTAGATTGATCCATTAAATGAGAATTAACCACTTGAACCCCAGCATCCCTATTCTGGGGGGAACTATTGGCAAAAACAGGCAATCTACAAGCTCACACGAGTTGTGAGCTTGTAGATTGCCTATTTTTGGCAAAGCGATTTCGTGTAGATGGGGAAAAAAGCGGTCCAAGTACAGTTGCAACTCAGGTCTGTTTTGACTACGATTAGAGGGTTTTAAGTGGACAGATAATTCTGTCCAATATATAGTAGAGTATGTTAATACAATATAACTTATACATTTGTGGTGGTTGTATTTTATCTCCCGGCTCTTCTATTGAGACATTTAGATCGTGTCAAAGGTCATGTCTCACCTACTGTAGACACAGGAACTGACACGAAATCTTTACCTGATGGTCAAGATTCAGGCATGCATGCTCTATTAGATCAATGCAATGGTAAAACATTTCAGCACTTCCACAGGAAACCGGGTTCAAATCCGGGGTAGAAGAGGAAAGTTACATTTAGCAGCTTTAAGTGGTTAGGCTTCCTTTTAAGGTAGAACACATGCTCAACTCTGAGTCGAAGTAAGTGAACTGTGGGGAGCTATAACTTGACTAGATGAAAGGAAAAAAACTGCACTCTCTGGAGTATTGTTGAAATATTTAATATAGCACGCAAACAGATGTTTCTGGCATAAACTGCCACAAAAATAAGTAATTTATTTTATTTATTAGATTATGAAAATTATATACACTGCTCTTTGTAAATATTGTTTTTGATCACATCTTATGATACATTTTGTACTTATTTGTTGTGATTCATTGCTTATTGTATAGCATCAAAGCCTGATTCATGGCTTATGGTAGAAATGCACCCGTTTTCATTCTGCATTAAACATTTCGTCTCTGTCGGGTGGAAACCTCATTATGTCCAAAAGGTTACTTTTCCGGATTCAAATTCCAAAATAGAAAAAAATAGCAGATTGAAATGCTCAAAGCGCGTCCTTCGCGCTGCGTTTCGAGCTTGTAGATCTGCTATTTTTGATACTTTTGTTTGACGCTGTAGTTGTATGCACTTATTGTAAGTCGCTTTGGATAAAAGCGTCTGCTAAATGACTGTAATGTAATGTAGTATGATCAATAGTAGGGCGTTAATATACGAAAAAACACGAAAAGTTAAAATATGGAGATGAGAGTTTTCTGTCCGACAGCATTAGTCAACAGAGGGTGCGGTTGGTTGGTTGCTGTTGATGGCATGTGACTGATTGAGGTCTTACTATGAAGCCGAGTTGAAGGCAGAGTGCTGTTCCAGCACGGACCACCATCCGGTTCTTCAGCTTGCCCTGGATGTCAAATCTGGGAGCCACTGCATGGGAAGTAGTCGCACATAATGTTAACCACATGAACCCAAAAAATAGACGATCTACAAGCTCAACACCTCGACACATTGTGAGCTTGATCTGCAATTTTCCTGCGAAGAGATTTGTCGTAGGGGGAAACGGGGAGAGGAGCAGACCTAGCATAGACCCCTGGGGGACCCCAGTCGGCTAAGTACATAGGGTTTAAGTGGTTAAGTGTTTCTTCAATATAGGGTCCAGGGCCCTGCAGGGGTCCTTGAGGGGGATCCTGGGGGTCCCCAGCCAGATTAACTAATGCAGCATCAAGATCAGTTTAACCACTTTAAGCCATCTCTTTTTTTTTTATTATCTTGAAATATTTTAATTATGGGGGTCCTTATGGCACAAAATGATATGGCAGCCAAATGCACATTAATTTGGAGGTCCGTGACCACTGGGCTAATAATAGAATGTACAGTATAGTCATCTCACCAGGTGGGGGCATAGCCAAAACGCCCCGGTCCAGTTCGATGGGTTCCCCCACCCCTCCCTCGTTGACGGCCCGGATTCGGAAGAAGTACTTCATGCGTTCCTGCAGTCCCAACACCGTGTGGCCGGTGCCAGCGATGGGGATCTTGGAGACCTTGGTCCACTCTTTAGCGTCCTCGGGTCGGACCTCCAGGATGTAGCCAGAGGGCTCGTCCCCTTGCTCCGGGGGCCTCCAGCTCAGAGAGATGGAGGAGTTAGAAGAATCTGACACACGCAAGTCCCTCACCAGACCGGGTGCACCTATAGGTGGGAGGAAGTGAGAATGTTCATGAACCCTCGTGTCCTTATATTCTGGAGGCGAAAATTCGGCGAAAATGGCAGATGTACAAGCTCACAACGTGACTACTCTCGGCAAAGAGATTTGGTGAAGAGGGAAAAAAGGTTGGGGCCTAGTATAGACCCCTGGGGAATCCGGTCAACTAAGTATGCGTTGTTGTCGGGCAGAAACCTCTTATCTCTAACTTTTGTGTGTTTTTTTTCATACTACTTGATCATTTTACAGCATCACACAACGGCATCAAAAGCAGATCTACAAGCTCGAAACGCGGCGCAAAGCGATGTGTTTTGATGACAGAGATGAATACGATAGGGTTTAAGAGCTTAAATTATAGTTTGATATAGGCTGAGCTATAGATTTGATTTGACTTGATTTCATGCTTCAAGTGAAGCCCAGCCCATACTGTATGGGCGTATACTTTTAGTTAAACATCTTTATAAACAATGATCAAGTAAACATCTAATAGAAACAAAAGTTGCATATAGGTATCTATAATAAATACACCATAAAACCTACCAAACTGCAGCAATAGGCCTATAAACTTACACTTGCGTCAGGAAAGCCAGCAACAGGAATGGATATAACAAGACCAGGAGACCTGGTTCTGCCAGACCCAGAATGAAGTCCTAGTATGTGACATAATAATGATGTCATGAATAGTTCGTTTTTTGGCTGGGGCCGGAGGACAAAGTGACCATGCCCATGTATGGACGAAACAGGTACAAAGCCTCATGTAAGCCCGACCCCTTGGGTCTGGCAAAAACATATTGCACATAAAAAGCTGAGACTGCCTCCTTTTCCAGTTGGAGTGGCTATATACAGTACTGTAGGTTTGAAGTATTTAGGACTGCCAATTTTATCTCCAATTTCTATTGATACATTTTTTTTAAATTAAAAGCAGAGATGTGAGAAGGAACAGGAGAAGAAAGGCTCACGTATGGGGTCTTTGGCGATGACTGCGTTGGAGCTGGAACTGGGGCTTCCTGCTCCCGCTCTGTTCACACTGGTCACTCTGAACTCATACTCCATGTCCTCCATCAGTCCATCCACCACACATTTAGTATCTGGACCAAACGGTAGAGTTACACACAAATACAGCTGGATCAGTAGAACACACATACGGTAGATTAGATAAAGTTACACACAAATACGTCAAGATACACAAGTATCTATTTTCCACCCACAGGTGACGGTAGGGCTGCTTAATTAATCAAATTTAGTTTTCAATTAGGATTTTAGGTTCCAATGATTATGAAAACAAGATGATGTAAACACTTTTACTTTCAAATTCAATTCAAAAACAGCAAAAGTAGCAGATCTACAAACTCAAAACGTTTCACGCTGTGTTTCGAGCTTGTGGATCTGCAACTTTTGCTGTTTTTGCAGTCATCGCAAGTATGATCAGCAAAAGTAACACAAAAAGGTAAAATATGGAGATAGGAGTTTTCGGCCCGACAGCAACGATATGTCCAAAACTAACTTTTCAGTATTCAAATTCAAAAGTATTAAAAGTATCAGATCAACAAGCTCAAAACGCGTCGCTTCGTGCCACGTTTTGAGCTTGTAGATCTGCTACTTTTAATACTTTTGTGACCCTGTAGTATGATGTAGGGCATTCATTTATGAAAAAATCACACCCTGTGTGAAGTGGGCGGTGTCTTGCTAGCTAATCACAATACTGAATGGAGTCAACCAATCATGTACAAAAAATAAATACATTTATTGAAACACTCTTTATGATGGACGAAACCATAACTTAAAAAAAACAAAATATGTTTTTTTTAAAGTTATGGTTTCTTATATAGGGCTATGCACATGTGTCATGTGACACTGGCCAATCACAGTCCTGAATAGACTGTGATTGGCCAATCACGGTGCAGGGTTAGGCGGGGTACTTTTTGGCCAATCACAGCGCAGGATAATTGTACAAATATCCAAACCTCACTTATAGGGGCGGTTTCACCGCCCAAAAACACAAAGTTAACGATATATACAGTAAACATTTATGTTTGCCATAATCAAGCAGCCCAATCGGCCCAATTTCCAGATGGAGACTGACCTGTGAGCGGCTCCTTGCTGACTGGGACCCACATGCTGCTGCCTTTCTTCCTCCTCTCCAGGACGTAGCCCAAGACAGGAGCTCCTCCGTCCTGGCCTGGAGGAGACCAGCTCACCGTCATGGTGTCCTTGGTGATGTTGGACACCTGGGGCTGGGACACCACGCCTGGTGGCTCTGGGGAGGTGGACAGGAGAAAACACATTCAGATGCTGGAATGGAAGGAACAATGAAGGTGACTGGGAACACGCACATTGCTATATTTGGATGATGAAGATGAAGATTAGGGTGATGATAATGATGGTGATGACGAGTACAATGATGCAGGGGTGCAACAGTTAATCGATCGAATTGATTTAATGAATTGATAAAATAATATATTTTAAAAAATAGTGAATATTTTCATTGTACAGTATGACAAAGTATAAATAAAATAGGGCTTAAATGGTTAATCAGACTAATTAATTTATAGTTATATTCGTTGATGTATATAATGGGGAAAGAAAGCTTATATAATCGATAGTTGCAGCCCTACAATGATGATACTTAGCTCACCTGTGGATCTTTAGAAATACTCATTCTCTTGATGATGATTGATGATGACAATAAGGAAACGGAAGGTCCAAGGTTTGATTTCCGTCTCTGGCTACTGATCAGGGACGGATCTGGCGGGGGGGACACAGGGCGGGACTTGTACCCTGTGTGCCACGGACCCTGTATGGGGACTTCAATGTATTTCTATGGGGCTTATGGTCAATCACAGCCACAGGGAGGGTTCTAGCAGCAGCATGCGGCTCTGTGAATGGTTGGGTGTATACATGGGGACCTGTGTGGAACTTGGAGAGGTACGTACAGTACATGTGTGTGTTTGTTTATGTAATGCTGGCCCGGTAACTTGTTGTGGAGTGAGATGCACTTTCCGATCAATGAGCATGTTAAGTTGGATGATAAATTGTTGTCTCTCCGGTTTATGGAATCGTTACAATACTGCATTTGAAGAGGCTCGGCAGGCGATCATCAAAAAGGATTGGGTTTCTAGCGCACACTTCAAATCAGGTAACGTTAAATCAAGTATTATTATTATCTGTTGTAGGAATTAATGTGTCAAAAAAATTGCAATGTGGGCCTATACAAAAATGGTCCCCCCGGCCCCCACCTCGGAAGTCACAGATACATACCTGCTACTGATCGAGATGTTTAGAGCAACACACAAAACCCCTAACTGCTCCCCCGGTGAGCACTCGAGAACCACCTAAGCAGCCATCAGCTAAGTGAAGCTGAAAATGGACTAACCAAGTCTCCCCCTTCCGTGGTACATTGGCTCTCACCTATGGGCTCACCGGCGCACACCTCGTCGGTCTCCAGAGGGTCGCTCGTGCCCTGGGAGTTGACGGCCCGGATGCGGTACTGGTACGCCTGGCCCTCGTCCACCTTGGCGTCGGCGAAGACGGTGGTGCTGCTCTCCACCTCGCCCACCTTCAGCCAGGACTTCTTCCCCGCCGCGCGGCGCTCCACCACAAAGCCGGTGACCTGCTTCCCCCCGTTGTCCCGGGGGGCCTTCCACTTCATCCTGATGCACCGGCCCGACCGCTCCATGAACTCCACTTTACCCTGAGGGGGCCTGGGCCGGTCTGGAGGGAAGAGGCACACGATCGCTTGCGTGAAGTACAGTATTTCAAAGCTAAAGCCTGATTTATGCTTTGTCGTATCGTATGACCAGGCATCTCATTGAAAATAACTTATCAAATATGTATAGTAGGGCTGTCCTCTCATAGATGATTAATCGCTCTGTTTGGTCTTAGTCGACCAAGACATTGTTGATTTATGATGTGATCATGGGTTGATCATGATTTTTGATGAGTCTATAATTTTCAATATGCAGTAGCCATTGTGAAATCAACATTAGAATGTTCAATTCTCAACCTCACCAACCTGAAAACGCAACTATACAAATTTGATGATTAGATCAACTAATCGATTTAAAGTCGACAAATTCCTCTTAGTCGACTTTTCATTTCTTTAGTCGAGGGCAGCCCTGACATATGTTTTTCACTTTGCGGTGAGCACAGGGCATAAATTAGCATTGAGATATGTCTCTCGGGTGTGTTGCACACTTTGACCCACCAATCACATTGAGGTGCAGGTTGGCGACGGCAGTGCCACAGTCACTCTTCAGACGGAGCATGACGTCACCGCTGTCCTCTCTGATGCACCTGGATGCACACATTGAGTAGATCTCTATTAGTGCAGTGGTTCTCAAACTTTTTCAAGTCAAGGACCCACAAAATGATATGTATTTGGCCGCGGACCCCCATCTGAAAGTGTGCCAGGGACCTCCAGAAGCAAAGATTTGAAGTTATAAGTAGCCTTGAGATCCAATGGTCCACGAGCCATGTGGCCCATAGGTCAAAAGCCTATCTCTGTGTGCATAGTGCGTGAGGCAGTACACTGCTAGTATGTCTCCCAGAAAACTGTAGGTCTGCTGCCACTCTTTTAAATCATTTTAAAACACAACTGAAGACCTTTCTGTTTGCCGCTGCCTATGTTTTTTCTTTCTCTTTCTCTTTCTCTTCTGCACTGTAACTATCTGTTATTTTTTACTCCTTTTGTTTATGCTTCCTAATTGTATACATTGTATATATTTTTTCCCTTTGCTTGATGTTCTGTGTAAAGCACATTGAATTGCCTTGTTGTTGAAATGTGCTATTCAAATAAAAACTGCTTTGCCTTGCCTTGCCTATGTCGCAGGGACTTACCCCCACACTACAACCCTTGATGCAGAGTGCCAAGCAGGGCATTAGGTACCATTTTTATAATCTTTGTTATTACTCGGCCGGGGATTGAACCCCCAAACTCCCAACACTCCCACCACAATGTCACTGTGCTGTTAGCTACAGTATGTACTATATGCATTATTAATATGTGATTAAAATATAAAGATGATGAAAGGTTTTAGAAATACCACACGCCCACAGTACCAAACGCCCAGCATGACAGTTTTCTCTGCTTCCTTACCTGCTGATTACCAGCGTGGTGGAGTCTGCCGTTCGCTCCACCTTGGTCCTCTCATCCTCCGTCATCTCCAGGCCGTCCTTGTACCAGGTCACCTTGGGCGGGGGTCTACCTCTGAAGGGGATCTTGATGGTAGCTGTCTGGCCCGCTTTCACCATCACAGGCTGGGCCGCCAGAATCTCCAGCACTGCAGGGTCGATCTCCGGAGGGTCTGGGGATAAGAGGGGATTGGACTGAGGAAAAGCACCTCATTCTGTTTAGGGCAGGGGTCTTCAACCCTAGGGGGTCCTCAGAGTTACTAGTTAAATCTTTCTGTGATAGGACGTTTCTTTTTACATTAACCACTGAACCCTAGAATCCCTATTAGCCGAAAATAGCATGAACCCTAGTCGGCAAATGACAGGGTAAATGGTCACATGGCAAAGAGAACAATGTAGTGCTTCAAAGAAACTAGGATACCAGGAAAAAAGTCCTTGTTAGCGTCGCTCTTAACCAGTGTTTCACTGGAGTCCTGAACCACAGCAAGCTCACTGGAGTAAAGAAAGTTCTACATTGCGCTTGACAGGGCCCTTAGAGCTAGGTGCTATTATTCGTCTCCGTCGGGTGGATGTCCAAAACTGTTACTAAAAAGTTAGAAAAAAACCCACAAAAATGGCAGTACCCTTTTTTTCGGTGCACAACAGTCTAGCGTGTAACTAAGTATAAATCAGGTATAACTCTATCCGAACTCCTAAACCTAACCTCTAAATGTCTATTACCTAAGCTTATCCTAACCTGAATCTTTTCCTAATTGTAAATGTATCTCTAAAAATCTTTTTTTTTCAACCATAAAACAACCATTTCTCTTGTGAGGACCAGGAGAAACGGTTCCTCACAATGTCTATTTCTCACATTCTACTATACTTTTGCACATTTGATCCTCACAAGCATAGTAACACACACACGCACGCACACACACACACACACAGACCTGCAATGGTCAACACGGCCTCGCTGTCGGCACCCTTGGCTCTGAAGGTGTATTTGCCCTGGTGGGCGTCGGTCACTCCACTGAAGGTCAGCTTGTGGACAGCACCCTGTTTGACCACCTGCACCCCGCTCATATCTGTAATCTGTCAGATGTAACACAACTGTTTTAGAAAAATACACACTCAAATATATGTACCAGGGGGGGGGTTAAAGTAAGAAATCCGGAAACATAAAGAAATACAATCCGACAATATAGTAATGTCTACTAAGTAGACAACCTATTTCCACAGTAGGAACTTTATCAGGTATCTCTATTCACAGAAATGGGTTTAGGGGTTATTATATCGTCTTTGTCGGGTGGAAACCTCATAATGTCCAAAACTGGTACTTTTCAGGATTCAAATTCAAAAGCATCAAAAGTTGCAGTTCTACAAGATCAAAACGTGGCGCGATTCGAGCATGCAGATCTGCTACTTTTGAGGCTTTTGTGTGACCCTGTAGTTTGATCAAATAGGGCATTAATTTCCAAAAAAACGCGAAAAGTTAGAATATTGAGATAAGAGGTTTCTGCCCAAAAGCGACAATAGGTGTCTTGTTCCAGTGTTTATATTTTAGAAGGGATAGGGTGATTCCAGGCTGCCCCCCCCCCTTCTTCTTGTTGATTTCTTGTTATTGCTGTTTTGTTATTGTCGTGTTGTTGTTGTTGTCGTCTCACCTCCACTCCATCCTTCAGCCAGACTCCGTCCACCTTCTCGTCATCCAGTACAACACACAGCTCAGCGGGGGAGCCTGTAGTACACTTGCTATCTGACATGCCACTCTTCACCGTGGCCAGACGCTCTGCGTGGCCACACACACACACACACACACATGTTCAGGATTCGAATTCAAAAACAGCAAAAGTAGCAGATCTACAAGCTTTTGGATCTGCTTTTGGATCTTGACTTTTGTGTGACACTATGATCAAGTAGGGCGTTAATTTACGAAAAAGTTAAAATTTGGAGATAAGAGGTTTTACTGTGCTTCTCTATTATTCAATTAATCAAAAAAGCTATCGATAGAATAATCTCTAATAAAATAATCCATAGTGGCAGCCCTAACTCTGGTGAAAGGTAGTTTCTGATGTTGCACTTCAACTACTAGATAGTAGTGGCAGTGCTGCTCCATCCTTACCCATCACAGTGAGGCTGGCAGAGCTGACGTACTCATGCTCGTCATTGTCCTGGGTGCACACGATGGCGTACTCCCCCTCGTCAGACCAATCGCAGTCCTCGATGACGAGCTCTGCCCTCTTGCCCTCGCGCACGAAGATGTAGCGAGGGTTCCCCGTGACGTCGCGTCCGTCCTTCTTCCAGCGGACGTGCACGTCCTTGTGGCTCATCTCACACTCCAGGCGGGCCTTGCTCTTCTCCTTGACCTGCACGTTCTTCAGGTAGCTGGCGAACTTGATGGGAATCCCTGGAGAGAGGAGGAGGGAATCAGGCCTGCAATGTTCCATTATTTATCTTATAGCGGTTATTCAATCGATTAGTTTTATAATCGAGAAGCCCTTTAATTTTTTCATATAATTTGTATATTTTTTCTATGTTAACAGGTCTAATTGATTGCTATAGTATACAGACAGACAGACAGACAGACACGCACATTTGTACTTGCTGCTTTGAAGCAACTTAACTAATAACAATTGTTCACAGAGCAAAAACTCTCCACCAATAAATAGACAGAAAAAGATGCACAGAAAGTGTTAAAGAGTAGAGAGCGCGTCTAATGATATATATCCTAATTAGCACGTCCCCAATTAACTGTGAGTGTGTTATAGTGTAACCCCAGAGGAGAGCCTGATGTCCTTGTCCGGATAATACGGTACACATGTTCCAGCTTGTACCGGGGGCTGAGCATCTTGTTAGACATAGAGCTTTAATAATAAATGTGCTTTCCAGCTTGTACCGTGGGCTGATGAGCAGTGGTGGAAAGTAACTAATTACATTTACTCAAGTACTGTATCTAAGTAAAATTTTGATGTATTTTTTCCATTACTAGAGTATTTCCAGTTTTCAGTACTTTAACTTCTACTCCACAACATCTCAGAGACAAATATTGTACTGTTACTCCACTACAATTATTAGAAAACTTTAGGTACTAGTTACTTTTTTGATTATTATTGCAAAACACACATTACCCGCTTCAGCCCTATATACATTTCGGCCATTTGAAAATAGCTGATCTGCAAGCTCACAATGCGTCGCCAATACTTTTGCACTTTTGCACTTGTAACAGAGTATTTCTACATTACAGTATTGATACTTTTACTTCAGTACCTCAGCCGATGAGCATCTTGTTAGACAGAGCTGTAATAAATGTGCCTGTTGTGAGGAAGGATTTGGTGGGATTACTTTCAACTCGGCACTAGAAGAGAGGTTTTAATTACAGTATGCCGCCCATACAACCTTCATGTGCAGTGGTGGAACTAAGTACATTTACTCAATCACTGTGCTTAAATGTAATTTTGAGGTATATTTATTAACTTTCCATTTTTTGATACTTTGAACTTTTACTCTGCTACATCTCAGAGGCAAATACTGTAAGTTTTTCTCCACTTATTGAATAGCTTTAGCTACAAGATACTTTGCAGATTTAGATTATTATTATAAAACGAAAAATTGTAATACCTGCTTTGGTACTGTAAGTATATTTTGATGCCTACTACTATGTACTATTACTCGGGTAAAAAAATATAACGGTAGGCATTTTTCTTGTCATTTTTATATGGTGGTATTGCTACCTTTACATAAGTAAAAGACCTGCATACTTCTTCCACCACTGTTCATGTGGGAGATGAAGGCGAGTTGATGTTGTTTAGCACAGTTATGAAAGAAATCAGTCACTATACTCTCAGGGGAGAAACGCAGCGACTGCTCGTCTCCACTTAAAGTCTGTGGGGAACGCTCGTTTCTGCGGCGATGTTACTTCCACTAGACCGGAAGAATGCAACACCCTTCTGGGACAAAAACAAAACACGCAACATAAACACACACAAAGGGGTTTTCATGGTACAGCAAGAGAAACCAAACGCTCGGGCGTACTTTCTATGAAGAGCGGCACGGTGGCCGTGAGGTCTCCGATGTTGATGCTGTAGTCTCCCGTGTCGCTGGATTTGACGTCCTTGATCTTCAAGGTGTAGGTCAGGCCGTCCTCTGACAGGGACACCTCGAACTTCTCGTCTCTCTTCACCTCCTTTCCCTTTACCTGTTCCAGCACAAGCAAACACAACCAGGGAACGGACTTACATAAGGGCCTTTATTGATTTAAACTCATCTTAAAAACTCATATTTTTTAAGCTATCAAGATGCACAGCTTGCGTGGTGGTAACCCAGACAGACTGTCTACCTCTCTCTCTCTCAGAGTTCTGTTTGAATAAATCTTGGTATTTGAGACGTGCACCACCAACCTTCCATATGAGCGGCGCGTCTGTCTTCTTGGAGAGACGGACCTCAATCACGGCTGTCTGGCGCTCCGTCACTCTCATGGGCTTAAAGTCGGACAGGAACTTCAGAGGCTCGTCTGAGCGAGCCAAGAAAGTGTGTGTGAGAGAGAAAGAGAGGGTGGGGGGTTAGACAATGATGGAATAGCAGAGAGAAAGAGGTTGCTGATGATGAATGAGTCAGGAACACAATGGAGGGGTTGCTGAGAGGGTGCAGGGATCATCACAAAATACCAAAGTAGATTCACATGCTATTTGGTCTCAGAGAGGAGCATTGGTTCCGGACGCTCTCTCTTCTACCGGTGTTTCGCCCAGGTGGACGTGGTTTTGAGGTTAGGTTTAGGCATACTTTCTATGAGGTTAGGGTTAGGGTTAGGCATAGTGTTTGTGAGGTTAGGGTTAGGGTTAGGCATAGTTTTGTGGTGTTTTTGTGATGTTAAAGGTTAGGGCGACACACCAAAGGAAGAGGGAGTCCGGCATTGTTTCTGCGCTCAGGGGAGACATTTTTTTTTGACCTTCAGGCAGTACCACTTGTCAACCAGTAGTGGTCAGACCCTACCACAGGATCTGAATTGTTCAAAAGAAGAGCAGGGAGACCAAATGCAACCACTGCAGTTGTGTTAGTTATTGTGTCAACATACTCTACCATACTGTTTGGTCAAAACAGCATTTTATTCATTAACCAAAGTTCCCTCTACAGCAAATCTCTTAGCTGAAAACAGCAAGCTCACAACGCGGCAGGTTGTGAGCTTGCAGATGAGCTGTTTTCGGCAAATGTTCGCCCCCCAAAATAAGGATGCGTGGTTAAATAATAGTCACACGACTTCCCAGCGAAAAGAGACAGTGATGAATCTATTACTGTAGGAACAATGGGGGAGGAGCGGCGCATTGCATGCGGGGGCCGTGCACTTGCCTACGACTTTGAGTTTGGCTGACAAGCTCTTGTCTCCGACGTACAGAGTGTAGGTGCCCATGTCAGCCAGGCACACGGCCGAGATGCACAGCATGTGCTTGGTTCCCATCTGCTTCACTTCGTACTTCCCGTGAGAATACTGGATCCTCAGCAGCTCCGTGCCCTGCATGATAAATCACACGAGTTGAGGAGGGAAACCCGGGCACGCGTTTTTCATGTATGCAAATTCACACCGCATGGGGCACACACACACGTCGCACGCACACACACACATACAAACACACGCACGCACGTGCACAAGCAAACAAACAAACAAACAGACTGTGTTTTACCTGGAACCATTGCATCTTGACGTTTGGGTCTCTGAGTTCCAGGATGGTATCAAAGACAATATAGCTGTCAGGCTTGGCAGTGATGTCTTCTAGGGGTTTGAGAACACGCACCATCTGGAATGAAATGTGAAAAATATGAAATATGAAAAGCCTGCCGCCACTGCCGAGACACCAGAGCCGAGAACTGTTGCCAGTGGTTTCAAAAGTTATATTTCAGCTTAGGTGACCTTGATTGTTGCTATACGTGACGTTACTGCACGGTAAAATCCTTTGTTAATTTAAGTGTGTAAAATTGGACCCAAATAGACCAGATACGTTTACACTGAGGATTTTAACGTGTGTTGCTTGACATTATGTCCTCGACCTTGTCTGACTTTGTGGTATATGAATGAGCGCACTATAAAGATTTATTTAAGAAGTAGTGAAAATAGCAGATCTACAAGCTCGCAATGTGGTGCAAAGTGACGCGTTGTGACCTTGTAGATCTGCTATTTTCACTAGTTTGGGTCCCAGGCAAATGTCTCATTTCTCTTTTGGGTCTTGAACTAAAAAGTTTGTGAACCACTGGTCGAGGGTTTAAGCCGTTAAGTTCATGTATGTATGTTTTACCTCCACCTCCTCTTTCTTCCTCATCTCCTTCAGCCTACGGAGGAGTCCTCTGAAGTCGGTGAAGCCGTGCTCAGTGCAGATCCTCTCAAAGTCCTTCCTGTCCGCTCCAGACAGGATCTTCAGCATCTCCTCTTCTGTCGGAGGCTTCTTCTCCTCCCGCTTCACCACACTCCTGCACAGCACCAACAGTCCTCAGTGTGCGTGTTTGTATTACTATACTTGTGAGGACCAAATATCCCCACAAGTATAGTAGAATATGAGAAATAGACATTGTGAGGACCCTTTTCCTGGTCCTCACAAGAGCAATGGTGGTTTTATGGTTGGAAAAAAACATTTCTAGAGATATGAATTAGACAAAGATTCAGGTTGGGGTTAGGATTAGGATTACAGACATTTAGAGGTTAGGTTTAAGGTTAGCGTTAGAGTAAAACATGATGCATACTGTACATAGTTGCGTGCCAGTGTTGCGCGTGCACCGAAAAATAGTCGACGTGTTTGTGAGCTTGTAGATCTGCTATTTTTCATCTCTAGGCTTACAGTTAAAAATGCCAAAGAATTGTAAGCCCTAAAATGTTCATGTCCTTACAAGTAGTATACGTTCTGCATAGTTAGTACTTTTATATTTGGTGCTATAAGTATATTTTGATGCTAATGTACTTTTACTCAAGTAAAATGTTTAATACAGGACCTTTGCTAAATATTTCTGCATTTACAAGAGTAAAACAAAATCTGAGTGCTTCTTCCACCACTGTTAAGAAGTACTCACTGGAAAAGGATCTGCTTGCCAAATGATTTAGTTATTTATGTATGTATTTTTGGATGAATTTGTCTACAGAGGCTTGTGTTGTGTTCTTACCGTTTATGCAGCATCTTTTTGAGTTGCATCGCTGGATCTAGGAGACAGAGACAGACAAGAACCATACCAACCAATCTGAGTCCAGGTACCAGTGTTCATTTCCCAGACTAAAGCTATGATGAAAAAATGTCATATTTTTTCACAATATGTACAAAAAATATGATTTAAAGAGAATCATTTAAAACACCTCAATTCAATTTTAGCCAACTAAATCAATTGTAGATCTTAGATCTTATATTTAGCCAACTATTATCATAAGGTTATCATTATTATGACAAAAATGTGACTAAAACTAAATTGGAATTTTATTCAAAAGAGTATGACTAAAACTAAATAAAAAAATAATACTGTGTATCACGCTATGAATGTGGTTCTCAAACTTTTCAAGGATCCCCCCATAACTCTGAGAAAGTACAAATGGACCCTTATGGGTCCATGTGGTTCCACTTGTACACTCTCAGAGTTACAGACCCTCTTTAAGGGTCCATTTGGAACCCCCCTCAAGGACCCCTGAGTGATTCTGGCCCCCCACTTTGAGAACCACTGAATTCATATAGGCCTATATCGTTGCTTTCGGGCAGAAACCTGTTTTTCGTAAATTGATGCCCTACTTTTCATACTACAGCGTCGCACAAAAGTATCAAAAATAGCAGATCTGCAAGCTCGAAAAGCGTCGCTTCGCGCCGTGTTTTGAGCTTGTACATCTGCTATTTCTTTTCCATTTTTGAATTTTAATCCTGAAAAGTAACAGCTTTGGACATATGAGGCTTCCACCCGACAGAGTGGACGATAACACCATTCAGATGCATGCGTCAGGCTTACTCTCTGTGACAGTCAGAGATACGGAGGAGACGGCCTCTCCGTGGCTGTTGGAGGCGACGCACCTGTAGACATCAGCCTCTTCCAGGGTCAGGCTCTTGATCTGCAGGCAGGGCAGAAATGCATTCACTTTGCTATTATCACACACTGCCAGCAAGCAACTCCAAATGTCACTGGAGTTAATGAATTCAGTGCTGTTCACACAACATCTGCAGTTATGACAGGAGACAGACAGAACAGATTAACCGCCTGCTGAGTTCACCGGGAGGGAGACTAATCGCTGATTTTGGTATTTCTAAGGCAGGGGGCTTTCAACGTTTTTAAGGCCAAAGACTCCCTAGCTGAGAGAGAGTTAGCGTGGGACCCCCCCCCCCCCCCCCCCCACTTCATATTTTATAAAATGGTGTTGCACATTAAACCTTTTCATAAATGTCATAGATTGCTTCATAGACTTGTTTGACAGCACTGTCATCAGTGTACAGTATGTTGGATTCATGTTAGCCTAATGTGTATTTTCCAGACATTTAACCACTTAAACCGTCAATACTAAGTGAACTTGAGTGAAAGTGAGCTTATAGATTAGCTATTTTTTGGCTAACGTTCTCCTCAGAATAGGGATGCTAGGGTTCAAGTGGTTAATGTAAAAAAATAAAATCCTATCACACAAAGATGTGTCAGACCCCTTGTAGTAACTCTGAGGACCCCCTAGGGGTCCCGGACCCCCTGTTGAAGACCCCTGATCTAAACTATAGACCGCCGAAGTCTGACGTCATTTATACATCCTTTGTTTGTCTACCTGGTTCGCAGTTTTCCACCCCCGTTCTGAATCCCATACACGTATTTAATATCGCGTCAAATAAGAACTGTGTTCCAAAAATAAACAAATGACCCCGGCGGGTTGACTCTTATGGATATGAAGCATCAACTGACGGTGAGAAAACGCTAATGTTACTTCCGCCGAATTAGTTACATTTTCGCCAGAAACAGACTGTATCAAATATAAGTGACTAACTATCATAAACGATACAGAACCTCCTCCCTGACAATAACGCCGACACGCGGTGTTTATTTTTGGACCACAATTCTTATATGAGACGATTCTAAGATGACCCAATGTTATTCTCCATAGAGAAATTACTTCCGCAAACCTGGGGATGAACGAGTGACGTCAGGACTTCGGTGCTCTATAGTTATAGTGCCTAACTCTCTGAGGCGTACATGACTGAAACTTCTCAGGTCAAAAAAAATCCCCTGCAGTGCTTGAATCAAACAGCAGGAGGCGGTGCCACGTCAGGAATCATGTTCTCATAAGCCTTCATCCCTGCATCTTAAAAGTCATCCCTCAACCATGAAACAGATGGCAACGGTAGATGCATGTCAGCATCCGCAAGTTCATTGCTTTATAATAGCCATTTAAGCTTCACTTAAGCTCCCCGGCTGGTAAGGAGATGGCATATAAATCCACTCCAGAGTGGTTATATAGATAAAAGGATCAGAGTTTGTTTTTTTCTATGTACTTTTCCGCATGATGCATGGCGTGCTGTATGAGGTGACTGTGCTAGGATGGCAGAACGGGTTTATTATTGGCAGCCTGTTCAAGAGAATTGGGTTTCTTTCTACTTTCTCTCTCCTCTCATGTCTTTAATCAGTAGATTTCAACAGCGCTGGAAGAAATATACTCAGATTCTTTTCTTCTTAGCCTAAATCAGTGGTTCTCAAAGTCCTTTGGGGGGAGAGGAGTTCCATTTTTCGTGCTGCGCTTCAAGCTTATAGATCTGCTATATTTGAAACATTTTGAATAATTTTGATATTTTTTTACACATAAATCTTCTGTTCTGGGGGTCCCTAGCAAAACCTTTTCAGATGGGGGTCCGCGGACAAATACATAATCAATTTGGGGGTCCAGGTAGCAATACCACAATGTAGAAATTCCCTGTTAAAGTAAAGTTGCATTACAAATGTTACTTTAAAAAAAGTATTGGCACCAAAACATACTTACAGTAGGCTACCAAATGTAACATTACTCATGCAGAATGTCCTATAACAATCATTCTTGGATTGTTATTACTTATGCATTAATGTGTTCATCACTTCAATGTTGCTGCTGGTAAAGGTGGGGCTTATTTTATGTTTCCTTTATGTACATCTATAATACATCAAAATGTATGTTTGTAATAACCTCGTGAACCCCAGCATGCCTTTTCTGGGGGGAACACTTGACAAAAAAATAGCAGATCTACGAGCTTGTAGCTCGGCTATTTTTAGCGAAGAGATTTGGTGTAGATGTACAGTTGTAACTCAGCTCTGTTATAAGGATAGAGGGTTTGAGTGGTTAACAATCATCTAAATCTGAAAAATAACTAGTAACTAAAGCTGTCAAAGAATTGTAGTATCATATTTACCTCTGAGATGCTCAAAATAGTAGTAGCCTACTTGAGTAAATGTGCTTATTAAATCAGGCTATCTTTAGATTAGATTGTTAGATTAGCTACTTAGTAGCAGACAAAAGTAGCAGATCTGCAAGCGACGCGTTTTGAGCTTCTTTTGCTATATTTGAATTGGAATCAGTTTTGGGCATAATGAGGTTTCCACCCGACAGAGACGATATACATCGAGGCTGCGACTGCGAGGCATACATTCTGAAATGCAGAAAAATAGCATAGACCCCATGCTCACCAACCATGTACAGTGCACACGCATGTTAAAAATAAGACTCCACCACGTGGAAACACTGTGGAGTTATGATTTAAAACAGCATGCCATGCAAAAGTACAGTAACTGGGGCATATACAGTATATTACCACAATCAATCTTGTGACCAAGTGAGGTAGAATTCACCTTTTAGTCAATGGACTTGCTTACTGTAGTGTACAGCATTGGTTCTCAAAGTGGTGTCTGGGGACCCCCAGGGGTCCTTTGGTGGAGGAGGGGGTCCCCAGCCAAATGTGTTAATATAGCGTCATCATTTTAATCACTTGAACCATATTTGACCCCCCACCCCGACAACGACAAGCACTTGGAGTTGTAGGAGTTGAGGCATTACATTTAGTTTGACTCAGTTCAAATCAACAGATAAATATTGTGAAAATATCTGATCTAACAAGCTCACAACGCCTAGCAATAGCTATTCTCAAAATGTTTACCTCTTTCTTACTTAATGTTTGACAATTTGACCAAAGTTAGATTTTTTTTAATAGTACAGTATATAGTCTACCTTTAATGCAGTAATGGTCTTAAAAACTGTATGTTGGTTTGTTTGCTGTTGAGTGAGAAAACAATGTTCCACATTAAGCTAAGCATCTGCGGACCCTCCTAAAATCATTTGGGGACCCCCCACATGTTAAAAACCACTGGTGTAGACCAGTGGTTCTCAAAGTGGGGTCCGGGGACCCCAAGCAAAATGTGTTGGTAGGCTACAGATCACAATCATTTGAACCCCTTTACCCATATTTTATAGGGTGGCTATTCAAAAATAGCAGATCTGCAGCACAATCTGCTATTTTTGAACAATTTTGTGTTTGAATTGTTTTCACAAATCTTCTCTACTGGGGTCCCTGGCACAACATATTTTCAGATGGGGGTTAAGCCAAATAGGCCTGTAGATATATTAATTTGGGGGTCATTGATATGAAAAAGTTTGAGAACCACTGCTGTAGACTACAGGCTGTGTACAGTATGTAGTTGTACAGGCAAACCTTGAGTATATGGTGTTTGTTGATGCTGTCATAGAAAGTCTTGGTCCCATCAGACAGTGGCTGTCCGCTGGCTCTCTCCCAGGTCACTCTGGGCTCAGGTCTTCCTGTCACCTTTGCCTTGAACACCACCTTTTCATCTAAAAAAACAAATACATATTAATTTTGAGGGTCCTTGAAATGAAAATGTGTGAGAAGCACCACTGCTCTAAAACAACATTAGACCATTCACTATTAAATCACGTGGCCTGGCTGCTTATTTTTGGGCTTGTTGCTTGTTTCTCTCGCAAAAATCTGGCAACATGCAGAGAACTCCATTCGAGTCACTTACAGCGATGGATCGAGCAGGGTTGCAATGCTCACAGGACGGCCTTGCACGCCGTGCATGAACCTATTTGACCAGAAGCACGCGCAGGCACTTTAAAACTACTTTAAATTCACACCTCAACAAAGTTTTCAAAGGCTCCCGACTCACACCTAACGAATTAACAAAGGAATAAGCCTAGATGCATATCATTGTCCATTGTGTGACTTGCAGTGTATGTGTTAAGCGACGTGCGCGTCACGTCATTGAAATAGAATGCATGGACATACCAAATGAGCATTGCATGCCTGGTCAGGAGTCTTCAAGTGTCATATTAGTTGTTTTATTTGATTCTAGGCTACTTACTTAGCCAAATTGTTTAACTATAAAGGTCCTTACACACCGGGGCGAATTCTTCATGCGAATAAATACGTTTTTTTTAAAAACCTTATACAGTCAATGCAAGCGTCCACATCAGTTTCGCGAAGCGAAAAAGCGTCTTTTGATTATTCGGAACGAGTCCGAATTTTGCGTATATTCGCATATTCGCACCTTAACTCACGCCACCTGTCCCCCCACTTAACAGGTCAGGCCATAGAGTAGCCTAACTAGGTCGGACCAGGTGGCGATCATGTTGCTATTTAGCTCGAGCAAAGTTAGACTAGGAACATAAATGTATTTATTATTTGTCTTGATAAAGGATTTTGATGACAATAATTATTTATGATAGGCTAATGCAGTGTGTGTGTGTGTGTGTGTGTGTGTGTGCGTGTGTGTGTGTGTGTGTGTGTGTGTGTGTGTGTGTGTGTGTGTGTGTGTGTGTGTGTGTGTGTGTGTGTGTGTGTGGAAGCGACGACGAGTAGCCTACGTGATGAGACAATGTGAACTTGACTCTTTTAATTTGTCATAATGACACTGATATTTATTTGCATTTGAGCTTGTTATCAATGGCTGTTGTGTTAGTGAGTGTGTGTGTGTGTGTGTGTGTGTGTGTGTGTGTGTGTGTGTGTGTGTGTGTGTGTGTGTGTGTGTGTGTGTGTGTGTGTGTGTGTGTGTGTGTGTGTGTGTGTGTGTGTGTGTGTGTGCAGGATACATCCAGAACACTATTTCTCTACAGTTAAACCATGTTTTGAAGTGTACATACATTTGTCATACAAAAAAAAAAAAAGCTGAGTAATTTTATTCTAAAACATCTATTTTCATTTCTGTTCCACATAGTGTGTGGTGTGTTGCGCAGGCACATACAAAATATTCTCTCTTTGTCAAGGAGATACTGGAGGCCATTTGTGGGGCAGCTACCCTGAAAACAACAAGGAGGAACCTCAAAGTCGAGTGCCCAACCACCAAAAGGGAGGCCAAACCTCCCCTGACCCCCAAGGAACTGAAGGCACTGAGAGAGAGGTATAAATGCTAATGAAAAAGTCTGAATTAGGATGCATTATGTTACTTTGATCTCATTATCTGAAGGAGGCAGGTCCTAGCTGAAACAGGGTGTTAAGTTACTCTTTAAACATCACAATTCTTAGCGTCTTTATCTTTATACATATCATATCGTGTGTGTGTGTCCATCCGCATCTCTCTAAGCTGGTCACCAGCTAACCAGCTTTTGCTGGTCTAAGCTGGTTTTTTTTCATCAGGGTTTACTTGCTTTTAAAAATAGTACAGTGCTGTATTCAAAAGTACACGCTTTAAACAGTACAAGTTACAAAGAACATTAAGCTTTTTTTTATATCGATGCATTGCTGTATTAAAATGTAGACATTTCCCGAAAACACACAAGATTTTCCAGAAATTTCAAAACAATATCAATTATAGTGAAAATAGAAGATCTACAAGCTCACAATGCATTGCAATGTGACATGTTGGGAGCTTGTAGATCTGCTACTTTCACCATATTTGAAATAGGAATTAAGTGGTTCACATTCATCATGCACTTTTTCCCTTCCTAGAAATGTAGTCGAAAAGTACAATATTTGTCCTTGAAATGTAGTGGAGTGGAAGTCATAGCTATCCAAAAATACAAACACTTAAATAAAGTACAGATACAATTTCTTTTTTTACTTAAGTACAGTAGCCTACTCAAGTAAATGTACTGTGTTACTGTCCACCACGACTAACGAAAGATAATGCTATAATCTGCAGAGTTATAGTATAATTTGGGCTGTGTGTTTGGCCCCTTGATCTATAAATCACAGTCAGAGACGGCGCAAATAAGGCTTCCAATGCTACAACAGCCCGCAGTATTTGTTCAAAGCAATTGCTACAGTGCATCTCCTCTTTTCCCCTGCCCAGAGGTCATCATCGAGAGCACAAAGAAAGTTCCAAGCACAGCTACTTTGTGCTTTCATGATCGTGTCCTGGGAGCTCGGGCCTGTTTATAAAGTAAGGGGATGAGAGATGCTGGGGTTATGCAGATGGTGCTGCTTTGCAATTTCACAGAGTTTCGAGATGAAAGGGGAAAAAAGAGGGAGCCGCTAACTCACCCTCCTGGGCAGTGACAGGGCGTGGTTTCTCCTCAAAATCTGGGACAGACTCCCCCTCTGGGATGCGGGGGGATGTTTGCACCTGGCTGAAGGCCTCGGCGGTGGCTGGATTGTCACCAAGTAACACAGAGATTAAGTACAGCAACAACACACACAAGCATACGTATACCATTTAGATAATGTTGCAACAAATAATTAGTTTGTCGTTGTGCCAGGTGGTTAAAAGGGTGGTTTGGATGGTTTTACGCTTTGGAAAATAAACGAGTCGAAAGCATTATCGCTCCTTGTGCCACCTGTTTAGGGTTGTGCTGATGAATAGTATTCAAGGAGTAGTCCACCCAAAAAAAAAACTTATTTTCTATCCATTACACACACCATTCAGGACCTCAACGGAAACAAGTCTGCAAGGACTTTTTTGGACGGACCTTTTAGACAAAAGTATTATAAATGTAATTGTGATGTTTACATTCTTTTGCCTAATAACATTTCAATCAATCAATCAAAAACCATGAAGCCTTGAATTCATAGAGATTTTTTTGTTTTTGTCACAAGCCAATAATTTCATGACCGGCAGAAAGATGCCAATGTCTCCGGTAGGAGACTCAAAGAGTCTCCATTGAGTCTCCTACAGGGGAGTCCACCGGTTATAAAATTATTGGCTCAGGAATGCGACAAAAACTAAAGAATCTCCACGAATTCAAGGCTTCATTGGGTGTGTAATGGATAGAAATAAATAAGCAATTTTTTTGGTGAACTACTCCTTTGAGCAAAGCCTGTTGAACACTTAAAAATCTGGCGTCCCTATTTTGGGCATGTTATTGTCAAAACATGTAATTAATATATATAAACAAGCTCACAATGCTGTGCAATGTGCCGCATTGTAAGCTTGTAAATCAATAATTGCAGCAATTTTTGCTAGTTTCAGCTTAAAGGACCACTTCACCCTGTATCTTCATATAATTGGTCCTCACTAATGCTCCATTATAGCACAATTTCTGTCTACTCACTCTGTCTCTCAGAGGAGGGCTGTGTGTGGACAGTTCAGAAACCTGCCTACCAGTGATGTCATCGGTAGGCAGGTTTTGTCCTTTCAAACAAGATTTCAAAAATATGTTTACATCTGAAACGGAAAGGGTGCCGTCGTATAATGAGCGTTAGTGAGGACCAATTATATGAAGATATGGTTGAAAATGAGTGAAGAGGTTAATGCCGTTTCTTGTGACCAGAGTAACAGAATCTGTTGTCTTTGTCAGGAGATGTGATCCCATACCCTCGGCGGTCTTGGAGGAGCTCTGGTAGACCTTACGCAGCTTGCCAGAGGAGGTGGTGGTGGTGGAGGAGGAGGAGCTCATGGAGAGGGAGGAGGTGGAGGTGGAGGAGGTGGAGAAGGATGACATCTCGGACACCTGCCTCAGCTCGCCTACCTGCTGCTCCATCATGCCCTCGCTGGCCTGGCGCAGCTCTGCTGCCATGGCGGGACAAAGTCACCTTGGTGCTGCTGAGACTGAGACAAGGCTTTTGGGGCTTGGCAGGTGGGTGGTGAGAGAGAGAGAGAGAGAGAGAGAGAGAGAGAGAGAGATCGTTGCTGTCTGGCAGAAAAGTCGTATCTCCATAATTATTTCAACGTTTTATAGTTTTTTCTTTTAATGCCCTACTTAATTCGTCATAAAAGAGCTATTGTCACACAAAAGTAGCAAAAATAGCCGATCTACAAGCTCACAACGCTGCTATTTTTGAACAATTTTGAAAGTGATTAAAGGGATACTTCACTTTCGGGCCGGGGAAACATTTAAAAAATATATTAAAAATAAATGAAAAAAGTTATGGAAAATTCATGGCCCCCTCACGCATTAGTAGGACACTCTAATGCGTGAGGGGGCCATGAATTTTCCATAACTTTTTTCATTTATTTTTAATATATTTTTTAAATGTTTCCCCGGCCCTAAAGTGAAGTATCCCTTTAAGTCTATCTGGCTTTTTTATAAATATTTAACAGATGAAAAATATTAACAAGAGCTTCTGTGACCAAATAATAACTACAGGGGGCGCCGATGGCCTAGTGGTTATGGGGTTGGCATACCACATATAGGCTCTAATGCAGCCCGACAGTGAGTCGCAGGTTCAATTCCCGGACTCTCTCTACTTGTTTCCTGTCACTCTCTACTGAACTATCCAAACAAAGGCAGAAAACCCCCCAAAATAGATTTAAAAATAAATAATAATAATAACTACATTGTATCCGGTGCTGTATCCAACATAGGGTTCTTATTTCCAATTCCAGAAACGTATACGGTTGTTGGGACATACAAGGTTTCTGCCCGACAGCGAACGATACTGTGTGCTCAGTTAATAATAGGCCTTGATGAATGGCACAGCATAATTCACATACTCCACTGGGTCTTGTTACTGTCTAATAGTTTATCTGCTTTATATTGTACTGTAGGCTCACGTTGCTTCCATTAGATAAAGGGAATTTAATGGGACAAGCCTAACTATGTGTCCTCTATATTCATACACAGCTGTCCTCAATACCCCAAAGAGCACTCACAAAGGCAAAAGAGTGTGTGCGTGTGCATGTGTGTGCACCAGGCACCATGCATGTGCCATCAGGGTGCCTCCCTTGGCCTTACAGGTAATTAGGTTTGTGGTTTGCAGACACACGCTCCCAAACATGATTGAAACGCTGTTTCTCTCTCCGCCCATCTCTCACATCCCTCGCCTGCCGTCTCACACACGCCTTTAATGCAGTGATTATAATTGGCCAGTGTCTTTGCCACACTCCGACAAATATCCAGTTATGAATGTAATCCACGCACATGCTGTGTGGGGGGGAATAGCCGGCGGTCTGTACCCTTTCTTTGATCTATCTTGAAACGTCAAATTCCCCTCTTGTGTCCATATTTCATTTTTTATCTCTCCCTGTGTATTTAAGCTTTGTGTGTGTGTGTGTGTGTGTGTGTGTGTGTGTGTGTGTGTGTGTGTGTGTGTGTGTGTGTGTGTGTGTGTGTGTGTGTGTGTGTGTGCACAATCTTTGGGCCATTGTCTGGTGGGAAAAGCGTTAAGTGTTTAAAAAAAAGAAGTGTTAAGAGACATTATAGGTATTCTCCTCCACAAAGCAGATTACCTGTGTCTATCTCTCTGATGATATGCCTTCTAACAGAAAAACGTATATAGCTAAGATCTAAAATGACACGCATGCTTTCCAGGTTTAAATGGGTTAAAGAAAGTATCAGAATATTCTGATGGTGGATTTATTTGGACTAAAACAGAAAAGTTGAACACAAGAAAACAAAGGATTCTCCTGGAGCCTCCTGACTAGGCCTGAAGTTGGTGAGAGTGCTTTTCTCTTTCTTTCTTTCTTTCTTTCTAATGCATTCCTAATTTTAGCGTGGAACATGGTTTTCTTTGGAAGCTTTTGGATTCTATTGTTGTTGGTGGGGATATAGGAACCTGCACAGTATAAATGAGACATTAACTTTAGGAATAGTTTATTCATATTCATCACACTCCTGAGCAGTGTTGCAATGCTGAATTGGAACGTGGTTGCACTCTGTTTTAATGCTTAACACCTACACCACAGGTCACACAATAGACAATTGATATGCATCTAGGCTCATTCCTATGTTAATCCACCTGGTGTGAGTCGGGAGCCTTTGTAAACTTTGTTGAGGTGTGAATTTAAAGTAGTTTTAAATCTATGCGTGTGCCTGCGTGTGCTCCTGGTCAAATAGATTCCTGCACGGCGTGCAAGGCCGTCCCACGAGCAATGCAACCCTGCTCCTGAGTGTAAAGACCTTGAAACCTGCTCTGTACGAGCACAGGGCGAAAGGACTTCAAATCAACATCACCATTATCCACTGCATACCTTGAAACAGTCATACGTGCTTTCATTTCATCACACTTGGATTACTGTAACTCCCTCTACTATTTTATTGATCACTTTTATCAACCGCGGGTGTGGAACTCTGTGTGTGGGCGTGGCTTGACGTCATGGTGACATCACAGCGATGATGTAAAGTGTTTAGGTGCTCCTGGTATAAAAGTAGAGCCCAAACAGAGAGACCTCGTTCCGACGCACGTCTCCTACTGGACTCTTCACCACCTGCTAGAAGAATCCTTGAGCTTTCACAACATCTTCACAGCTTAACGGTGGAATTGTAGCATCATCGAACATATACACCGGAAGAGTCACAATAGTGATCACTGGTTGCGTTCTCTCTTACAAAGAAAGTTATTTATTTAGATTTTACACTTTTTTAGTTTGTAGAAATGGGGTCTGCCAACAATCTCCAGTCTGAAAAGCTGTTCCTGTGTGCTATCTGTATGGATGTGTTCACTGATCCAATCACCACTCCATGTGGACACAACTACTGCAAAGCCTGTATCACACATTACTGGGACACTAATGTGTGCAAGTGTCCACTGTGTAACAAAACCTTCCATACAAGACCAGAATTCTCTGTTAATAAAGTTCTCTCAGAGATGGCCGATCAGTTCAGGAGTCACAGGTTCAAAGAAGAGTATGATGCAAAGACTGAGGCTGAAATTCTGCAGATGATCCAGGGAAGACGACTGAAGATTCAGGAGGTCAAACACTCGGTAGAGCTCAGCAGGAAAGATGCCGATGCAGTCATAGCCGTCGGTGTGCAGGTCTTCACTGCTCTGATCAGCTGTATTGAGAGAAGCCAGGCTGAGCTCATTGATGTGGTTGAAGAGAAGCAGAAAACAACTGAGAAACAGGCTGAAGGCTTCATTACAGAGCTGCAACAGGAAGTCACTCAGTTAGAGAAGAGAAGTTCTGAGCTGAATCAGCACTCACAAACTGAAGACCACCTCCATAACTTCAAATCCAACAACACAGGGTGGAGACCCACCAAGGACTCGACAAAGGTCAATGTCCATCAGTCTTCACATGTGGGGACAGTGAGGACAGCTGTGGCTCAGCTGGAGAAGACATTCAGTCAAGAGATGAAGAAGCTGTGTGATGCTGAGCTGTGGAGGATCCAGCAATATGCAGTGGGTGTAACTCTGGACCCTGACACAGCACACAGTGCACTCATCCTGTCTGAGGATGGAAAACAAGTGAGTTGTGGTAAAGTAAAGAAGAATCTCCCAGACAACACAAAGAGATTCTCTAGATATCTCAATGTCTTAGGAAAACAAAGTTTATTCTCAGGAAGGTGTTACTATGAGGTTCAGGTTACAGGGAGGACTGATTGGAGTTTAGGAGTGGTCAGAGAGTCCATCAACAGGAAAGATGAAAGCATAATGAGTCCCAAATATGGTTACTGGACTATAAGGTTGACGAATAGAAAAAAGTATATGGCTAATGCTGACCATGTTGTTGTCCTCTCTTTCAGAGAGGTCCAGAAAGTTGGAGTGTTTGTGGATTATGAGGAGGGTCTGGTCTCCTTTTATGATGTGGAGACTAGAGTTCATCTCTACTCTTTCACTGGCTGCACCTTCACTGAGAAACTCTTTCCATTGTTCAGTCCTCATGGGCCTAACGGTACAAACACTGCTCCTCTGATCATCTCTCCTGTCAACATGAAGAAGAACAGAATGGAGTTTAAATAAGCAGTAAATTGGACATGTCCTTATAGGCAGAAGACATTAAAAACATGTAAAAAGAAAAACATAAAAATGTATAAAACAGTAAAAAAAGGTGGGGGGGGAGCAGATTACAATCTAACAAGTGTAGTGTGAACAAGGCCGTAATTGTATCACATTTGACTTGCAATTATCTTGAGGTATTGCACACTCTATTTGTCCTTTAATAAATAATTCAATATCAAACTCACAACAATAAAATATCAATGCACAGTAAAGTGCTGGGTGCGTAATTATTGTGAGTTTCAGTCTGAATATTGTTTAGTTTGTCGACTACGCCACTTTTGTTATAGAGGAGAGTCCCCTTTAAATACACCTTTACTTCTACAGGCTTTCACAGGTTCGAGTTACTGGTAAGTTTCAATACTTTGGTTTTGAGAACACACACTTTAGAAAATTCCCTTGAGAAACTGGACACGGATGCAAAATGTATCAAAAAGGTAAGTATATTTATTGGTCCCTAATACAGTGGCTTCTTTGCCTTAAAAACAATCAAAATAACACTATACTAATAAAACCTAACTAAAACACAACAAAGTAATTTACACAACAACTATAAAATGGATTATAAAGTTGTGCAAATTACGCAGGGCTTGGTCAACAGGTTTTCAATTTAGCAGGGGTTTCTGTGCAACAATACTTAAGTAAAGTGCTGTGCCAATAAAGTGCTTTTGAGGTACTCAACACGTTTCGTTTCAGGGGGAAATGCTGCATGTCCATATATGGGGGTAAGTAGGAAGAGGGTTTATGCCAGTCGTCTTTGTCTTCTTTTCTTCTTCTCTCCTTCTGCAATGATAGAAACTATGACCAGTTCACTGTGCATTGGTAAAGTACATGCGTGTTTTCACAGTTGGTGGTTTATACAAGGATGAACGTTGCATGGATCGGTACTTACTGACAGGCCAGGCTTTTACACCTGGCGCTGAGTAGGTTGCGTATGCAACGTTTATCACCACTCTCCGTCTCAGCGCTCCTTTTATGGTCTGGTCTCGGTTCGTATGGTCCTCTGTTTATGGTCTGGTCTCGCTCTCTCTTCCTCCCCTTCGGTTCGATCGTTCCTCCCTCTTGGCTCATAGATAGGTACACCTCGGCTTCCAACTGCTTGGTGGCTGGTGTAACTCGCTCAAGTTCCCTCACTTTATTCCGGGGCTCTCATACAACCTCCTCCTCTGCTACCTCTCTCCGTCTGACCCTCCTTCTCTCTGGGCTCTGCTTCTGCTTTCAACTGTCCCGCCTCCTCTTTTATACCTGTCAAAACCACACCTCTCTCTTCCTTCATTTGTCCGTGGTGACATAATGTCTGGGGACATTGGCCATGACCGTGGCCTTGGGCGGGACCTCGTGACCACCTCTCTGCCACTGAATGTCTCTCAATGAGTGAACCAAGGGACCGGGGGAAAACAATTGTAACTCAATACAGTGCAAAACGGTTGTACAAAAATAATAAGATGGTGGTTAAATGAGCAAATAATTATACATTAAGCACCAATAAAAACCTTTACAAAAGTTTTAAGAAACCCCCGTTTCACCTTTGTCACATTCCCCCCTACTTTTCCGTTGGCAGTCCCTGACAACTGGTTCTAATCGTCATGTCCATACCTCTCAGGTGGCTGTCCTAGGTTCGCTCTTCCAGAGCGTCGCGGACCTTCAGGTTCCCTAGGACCAGGAAAAAACCCTATATAAGGCGGCCATACAGGTCCCACCGGTTCTGACACTGGGGCAGGTGCGGGGCTCTCCATCGGGGACCTGGGGGCTATACACACTTTTAATGCATTCCTATGGATCGTTTTATCTCGCCCTCCTTTCTCAGGTCGGATCCTATATACTAACCCCGCATCCCCCACCCTCTCCAACACCACAAAAGGTTCTGGGTCCCACCATGGGCCCAGTTTACCTTGTCCCTGGCGGTTCCTGTTTCGCACCCATACTCTCTCTCCAGGCAATAGCGGTGGCATGCCAGCTCGGCGGTCATAAACCTGTTTACGCTGTGCTGCTATATTTACCATTTTTTTCTCTGCTGTCCTATACGCTGTGGCCATTCGTTTCTGGTGATCCTGCACCCAATCTCCCACTCCCATTCGATTCTGTGACAGCGGTACTCCTAATGCTACATCTACCGGACGCCTCAGATGGCGACCGAACATTAAGAACGCAGGGGCATAGCCTGTAGCACTATGTTCAGTATTGTTATAAGCATGTACTAACTCAGGTAGGTGTTCATTCCATCTTCCTTGGCGATCAGTATCTAAGGAGCGCAACATGTTCAACAGGGTTTGGTTAAACCTCTCCACCCCCCCATTACCAGCTGGGTGGTAAGGGGTGGTGCGACTCTTAGTAATACCGTAAGTATGACACAATTGCTGCATTAATTCAGATTCAAAATTTGGGCCTCTGTCAGAGTGGAAACGAGCCGGGCAGCCAAAGGGCTGGATAATATGTGTCCAAAGCGCACGGACAGTCGTGGGCGCTGTTTGGTCACGCGTTGGAATAGCCCAACTGTACCGAGTAAACAAATCGGTTGCTACAAGAATATTCTGCCATGCATCATTAGGTCTACCTAATGTGAGGAAATCAATAGCCACTACCTCCATAGGATACGACACTTTAAATGGCTGTAAGGGGGCCCTCGGTTCTAACCTGTCCTTCAGTAGGCTGCAGGCGACACAACCTCGCTGGAACTGGCGCACCGCCCCCTCCATGCCCGGCCAGTAGAACCGGCGCCGAAGCTGCGCCAAAGTCCGGTCTAACCCGGCGTGTGCCGCGGCCACATGGAGTCCTTTCCACACCTCCTCTCGTCGCGCTCCTGGACAAACAAGTTGTGAGTATGTTTCTTGTGTATGTTGATCAGTCACTTGCCTATATAACACATTGTCTCGTATGCGTAACCTGTCCCATTGTCGCAGCAGCTGTCTGGCTTCCCGTGACCAACCCTTCTTCTCCATAAGGGTAGGCAGCCTCCTCCGCTCTACACAACTCCTCACCATTTGGATGTCTGGATCCCGATCCTGTGCTTCCCGCCACTCAGCTCCAGCCCACCCATCCTCCCTAGCCACCGGCGTCAACTCCACCACGGCCACTCCTACAGGTTGAACAGGGAATCTAGACAGGGCATCTGCATTTGCATTGTTTTTTCCAGGTCGGTACTTTATGTCGTATGTGAACGATGCTAATTGGGCCGCCCAGCGCTGTTCCACAGCGCCTAATCGAGCTGTTTGAAGATGCGCAACGGGGTTATTGTCTGTATATATTGTAAACTGAGCGCCGGTTAAATAATCCTTAAATTTTTCTGTCACGGCCCATTTAAGGGCCAAGAGCTCTAACTTAAAGGAACTATAATTTGCATCATTTTGCTCGGTCGGGTGTAGACTTCGGCTGGCGTAGGCAATCACTCGTTCCTGGCCATCCTGGACCTGCGCCAGAACCGCACCGAGCCCACGGCCACTCGCATCAGTATATACCACAAAAGGCTGGTCATAATCTGCGTAAGCCAGTATTGGAGCCTGCGTGAGGGCAGTTTTTAGAGCATTAAACGAATTTTGGCATTCAGGGGACCACACTATTTTACACTGGTGGGACTTGACATCATTTGGGATTCCGATTAACAAACTATTTAGTGGCCTAGCTATAGCAGCAAACGAGGACACAAAGCGGCGATAATACCCGGCCAGACCTAGAAAAGCGCGGACCTCACGGACAGTCGAGGGTGGGGACCAATCTCTTACCGCCGCCACCTTTTCAGGGTCCGGTCGCACTCCCTCCTTGTCTACAACATGGCCCAAGAATTTTACCTCCTTTTGGAGGAGCTTGCATTTGTCCAAACGCAACTTCAGTCCGTGTCTCCACAACCGCTCGAAGACCTGGTCAAGGTGCTGCATGTGAGAGGAGAAGTCAGGTGAATAAACAATAATGTCATCAAGGTACACTAATAACGATTCTGTCACCTGGCCACTCAAACATCGCTGCATTAGTCTTTGGAAGGTTGCGGGGGCGTTACATAGCCCAAACGGCATCCGCTGGAATTCGAACAGTCCTAGGGGGGTGGTGAACGCTGTCTTCTCCCGATCCCGAGGGTCCATGCCCACCTGCCAATACCCGCTAGCCAGGTCGAGTGTGGAGAACCACTGGGCTTTGGTCAGGCTCGTTAAGGTCTCCTCGATCCGAGGTAAGGGGAAAGCATCTTTGTGGGTTACTGCATTCAGTTTTCGGTAGTCGACGCAGAAACGCCAGCTGCCATCTTTTTTCTTCACCAGGACAATGGGCGCTGCCCATGGACTGCAACTTTCTTTTATCACTCCCTTGTCCAGCATGTCACTCAGTAGAGTCTTCATTTCTCTGTACATGGAGGGCGGCAGCGGTCGGTGCCTCTCACGAAGACTTCGGCTGGCGTAGGCAATCACTCGTTCCTGGCCATCCTGGACCTGCGCCAGAACCGCACCGAGCCCACGGCCACTCGCATCAGTATATACCACAAAAGGCTGGTCATAATCTGCGTAAGCCAGTATTGGAGCCTGCGTGAGGGCAGTTTTTAGAGCATTAAACGAATTTTGGCATTCAGGGGACCACACTATTTTACACTGGTGGGACTTGACATCATTTGGGATTCCGATTAACAAACTATTTAGTGGCCTAGCTATAGCAGCAAACGAGGACACAAAGCGGCGATAATACCCGGCCAGACCTAGAAAAGCGCGGACCTCACGGACAGTCGAGGGTGGGGACCAATCTCTTACCGCCGCCACCTTTTCAGGGTCCGGTCGCACTCCCTCCTTGTCTACAACATGGCCCAAGAATTTTACCTCCTTTTGGAGGAGCTTGCATTTGTCCAAACGCAACTTCAGTCCGTGTCTCCACAACCGCTCGAAGACCTGGTCAAGGTGCTGCATGTGAGAGGAGAAGTCAGGTGAATAAACAATAATGTCATCAAGGTACACTAATAACGATTCTGTCACCTGGCCACTCAAACATCGCTGCATTAGTCTTTGGAAGGTTGCGGGGGCGTTACATAGCCCAAACGGCATCCGCTGGAATTCGAACAGTCCTAGGGGGGTGGTGAACGCTGTCTTCTCCCGATCCCGAGGGTCCATGCCCACCTGCCAATACCCGCTAGCCAGGTCGAGTGTGGAGAACCACTGGGCTTTGGTCAGGCTCGTTAAGGTCTCCTCGATCCGAGGTAAGGGGAAAGCATCTTTGTGGGTTACTGCATTCAGTTTTCGGTAGTCGACGCAGAAACGCCAGCTGCCATCTTTTTTCTTCACCAGGACAATGGGCGCTGCCCATGGACTGCAACTTTCTTTTATCACTCCCTTGTCCAGCATGTCACTCAGTAGAGTCTTCATTTCTCTGTACATGGAGGGCGGCAGCGGTCGGTGCCTCTCACGAATGGGTGCCGCGTCTCCAGTCGGTATTTGGTGCTGTACAACGTCCGTCTGCCCGAAATCCTCATCATGGACTGCAAACACCTTCTTCCATTTACACATCATCGCATGCAGCTCCTTCCTCTGCTGTTCAGGTAAGTCATCTCGTCGGGTCAACTCCTCCATCTCCTCAGGTAAGGTCTTCACTGGTCCATCGTCTTCTATGCTCACCAGGGACACTTCCACTGCTCCATCGGTTCCCAGGGACAGGTTCAGGTCTCGTCTCCCGCGGACGTCGGCCTCCTCCACCGGATACAGCTTCCCTAATTTTTGATATCGGCCCACGGACAGGCTATACGAGTGGGGGTTGCAAATGCGCACTGGGACTCGACCATTACGCACGGTGACCAACGCTCGGGCCACTCCCAGATCCTTCCCTTCCGGTATGGCCTCCATCAGGGCCTCGTATTCTGCTCCATTTGGTCCTTTCCATGCACGGCCCCATACTACTAATTCACTGCGGGCGGGGACTCGGATTCTCCGCCGGCCGACAGGCCACACATAGCCCAACGCTCCATCTTCGTGGGTTACGGCTTCCACCCTCCTACAGGCGGCGAAGGCTTCTCTCCATGGCGTCCTCTCCTGTTGGCATGGAAACACAGACCTCCCAGGTAATTTAAATAGTGCGTGCCACACGGCGTGGACCACATTCATTCCAATTATCAGCGGCTGGATACAATGTTCATCTTTCACAATTACTATTCCTCTTCCAGGTATCTTCAGTCCTTCTAATTCTAAATCGAATATGGCATAGCCAGAGTATGGTAAATCGAGACCATTCGCTGCCCGTAGGCTAAACACCAGAGGCCCATTTTCCATCTTTTCTTGTGAGAACTTTTCGTTAAACAAATTCTGTTGCATCAGCGTTACTTGGGACCCCGTATCTAATAAACCCCGCAATTTGACTCCCCCCATCATTATCCCAATTGTCGGACATTCCCCAATAAACACTT
This sequence comes from Gymnoscopelus braueri, assembly GCF_963280865.1. Taxonomy (NCBI): domain Eukaryota; kingdom Metazoa; phylum Chordata; class Actinopteri; order Myctophiformes; family Myctophidae; genus Gymnoscopelus; species Gymnoscopelus braueri. The sequence continues at coordinate 22,546,473 of NC_137610.1, read as the reverse complement.
CATTGGCCCTTAACTTTTTCAGTGAACGTTGCACCTCTGCCCCCCGGACCTCGGCGACAGGGCGTACTAGTTTAACTGAGCTCGATCGGATCTACAGAACCTCGCTATATGACCAGCCTGCCCACACTGTCCACATATCGGCCTACCTCCTTCATCCCATTCATAGCGCTGAGAGGCCGTGTACCGTCGTTCAGGTGGGGGCGGAGTGCGAGATCGTGCGTCAGCGGTGCCAGTGCGGAGGAGCGGTCTGATTTCTTTCATGAGTTCCTGCGTGAATCCTTGCATTTGGGTTTTAACGTCGTCCATGATTTCCTGTTTTAACTTTTCTCTCCAAGCGGGGTCCTGAGAGGGTTTGGGGACAGAAATAGGATTAACAGCGTGGCACATTATTTCAGTAGTTCCGTGTTCAGCATCTAACAGACAGGCTTCTTCGCGCAGAGCAGCAAAATCTTCATCAGGGTGTCGTCGAGCATATACTTTTAAGGCTTGGCCCAGAGGGCCCTCAGCTAAGCCCATAATAAACTGATCACGAAGAATGGCATCGGAGGGAGCGGTGCCTGAGTCGTGTCGCCGCAGCCCACAAAACAGCTCTCTAAGTCTCAGGATATAGGTTTGTACATTCTCTCCTGCACGCTGTGCGCACCCATAAAATAAAGAGCGCATTTCTGCGACTGAAACAGTTTCTTTATATAAAGTGTCTAAGTATGTAAAGATTTTTGCCACTGTGTCACGTTCGCCATCATCAACCACACTAATTTGCCGTTTAGCTTCGTTCGTGAGTGTTTTGATTACAATAGCAACTTTTTTTACTTCTGTTAGTTCCTGGGTACTTAATAATCCTTTGATCTGCTCTTTCCATTCCTTATATCTACTCTCACCTTCTGTACCACCAAAAGTGGGCAACCACGGGGCACCGGGATACACTGGCATCATCATCATTATAAAGCAAAAACAAAACACAAAAATAACAAAATAACAGTACAGTTTCTCTTAAGGGTTTTTTCTGTGTGTTCTCAACCAGTCCTGCCGCGCTACGCCAAATATGTGAACAAGGCCGTAATTGTATCACATTTGACTTGCAATTATCTTGAGGTATTGCACACTCTATTTGTCCTTTAATAAATAATTCAATATCAAACTCACAACAATAAAATATCAATGCACAGTAAAGTGCTGGGTGCGTAATTATTGTGAGTTTCAGTCTGAATATTGTTTAGTTTGTCGACTACGCCACTTTTGTTATAGAGGAGAGTCCCCTTTAAATACACCTTTACTTCTACAGGCTTTCACAGGTTCGAGTTACTGGTAAGTTTCAATACTTTGGTTTTGAGAACACACACTTTAGAAAATTCCCTTGAGAAACTGGACACGGATGCAAAATGTATCAAAAAGGTAAGTATATTTATTGGTCCCTAATACAGTGGCTTCTTTGCCTTAAAAACAATCAAAATAACACTATACTAATAAAACCTAACTAAAACACAACAAAGTAATTTACACAACAACTATAAAATGGATTATAAAGTTGTGCAAATTACGCAGGGCTTGGTCAACCACATTAGTCGAACTCACATTACTTCTCTCGAGCGAACGCAGAAACTTTAACTCAAAGATTAGTCTCCGAGTGGCAAAACAATAAACATGTATTTTCTCTCCTGCGGCAAACATGCCAGGGTTAGAAAACTAATTAATCCAGCGAGCTTTGATGACTCCCAGCGGAAGCGAAACAAAAATCCATCTTTATGTGGTGCTACAGAAGAAGTCTTTTGATGGAGACTTCATACTGTAGTTAAAGGTAGTTAACACAACATGGCTCAAAGCGGTGGAGCGGGTTGCCATCTCGCTGAAGAGGGAGCTTGACACTAAAAACTCTATTTCTAAATGCTCTCTCGCTGGGTTTTCTTGAAACGTACTGATCTCTGCACTGTAACTGGCAGAGCAGCCTTTCTGCTCTTCACCCCAACAGCTCCGTAAGGCCTGTCATATATCAGCACAAAGGCAATGACGCATTCATGCACGCACACGCACACACACACTAGGGCTGGGCAATATATCAATATTATATATCTTTGCTGTCGGGCAGAAACCTCCTATCTCCATATTTTAACTTTTTGTGTTTTTTTGTAAATTAACACGCACAAAAGCATCAAAAGTAGCAGATCTACAAGCTCTCGCGCCGCGTTTCGAGCTTGTAGATCTGCTGCTTTTTCTGTTTCTGAATTTGAATCCTGAAAAATAACCGTTTTGGACATACGAGGTTTCCACCTGACAGAGACGATATAGCCTACTGTATATTTCTGGTTTTAATCACTTAAGCCGTATAATATACGGCTTAAGTAAAAGCATATTAGGCTTTCAAAGCTCACAACGTGTTGCGATGCGCCACATTGTGAGCTAGTAGAACCGCTATTTTTGCTATTTTTAGTCTAATGTAATTAAGAAAATGTATATTATTGTCACAATATTGATACCGAGGTATTAGGGTAAAAATATTGTGAGTTTGTCCATATCACTCAGCCCTAACGCACGCACGCACGCACGCACGCACGCACGCACGCACGCACGCACCCACGTTGACATTGGCATTTTAGGATGTTTTTTAACCACCCTCAAGCTGAAAATAGCCGATCTACAAGCTCACAACACATCGGTTCGCAACATTAGGCGCACAATTACATTAAGTATAAATCAGGCATAACTCCATCTCCATCCCCAAACTATAAAACTATAATCCTCCTAACCCCAACCTGAATCATTTCCTAATTGTAATTCTAACCATTAAAACCATTGCTCTTGTGAAGACTACAATGCAGTCCTCACAACGTTTACTTCTCAAATTCTACTTCACTGTCTTTGTGGGAAGTTTGGCCCTCACTAACAGTGGTGTAACTAAGTACATTTACTTAAGTACTGTACTTAAATCCAATTTTGAGGTATTCTTTACTTTACTCCAATTTTCTGTACTTTTACTTCTACTCCACTACATCTCAGAGGCAAATATTGTACTTATACTCCACTACAATTATTTAAAAACTTTAGTTACTAGTTACTTGGATTATTATTACAAAACATACAGTACATTACCCACTTCAGCCCTATATAAATTTCGGCTATTTGAAAATAGCTGATCTACAAGCTCACAACGCGTCGCGACGCGTTGTGAGCTTGTAGATCTGCTATTTTCAAAAGATTTTTATACATTTGAAAAACTGCACAATGAGTACTTTCTACTTTTGGTTCTTTAAGTACATTTTGATACCAATACTTTTGTACTTTTACTCAAGTAAATTTTTAATTCCGGACTTTTACTAACAGAGTATTTCTACGTTGCAGTATTGATCCTTTTACTTAAGTAAACAATTTGAGTACTTTTTCCACCACTGCTCACTAGCATAGTAATACAAGTACACACACACAAACTTACATGGTTTTATCTGGTCCTTTCACCTCTCTACAGGTGTAGCGTTATAACAACAAGGTTCAGTTGCTTCTGGCTTTAACGTCTCCACTCAGGATGCTGTCGTTCCACCAGCGAGGCTGCTTCTTCCGTCTAAAGTCTCCTACCTGCTCGGTCTCTCCTCCTTTTACTCACACACTTTCTTTTCTGGGTGGATGAGCAGTGACTGTGCGGGTCAGGATGTGACTAACGGCCAGCTGGGTCCCTCTTTCTTTTCTCTGGACAAATAAGGCTCTGATCTGTTCTGAGCTGCCCGGGTCCATGCTCTCCTCCTGGGCCCGACCCGGGCCAATAGATCATCCTAATGCCTCCCCTCTGGTCAGCTCTGAGCCGCTCGGGCCCAGGCTGTCCTGGGGTGGAAAAGAAAAGTACATTTACTCAAGTGCTGTACTAAGTGCAATTCTGAGGTACTTTTTTTTACTGTACTTTAGACTTCTACTACGCTACAATGATTTGGAAACTTTAGTTACTGTACTTGTTGCTTTGCAGATTTTGATTATTACAAAACATACAACTAATTAAGCCCTCTCTTATACTTCCGCTTGAGTATACCGTGAGCTGTTTTTGAAAAGGTTTTTACATTTAAAGTTTTTAAGTTTTAAGTATTCTTACTTTGGTGCTCACTGCTTTGGTACTGTAAGTATATTTTGTAAGTATATTTTGTAGTATATTTTGATGCCAATACTTTTGGATCCTCACACAAGTCAAAGTTTGCATGCAGTAGTTTTATATTGTGGTATTGCTACTTTTACTTTTACCACTGCCGGCCGGGCCAATAGATCATCCTAATGCCTCCCACCGGTCAGCTGAAGTTTATGTCTGCAGGCCCGGCCCGGCCCGGCCCTCCTCAGAACATCATCACTCTCTCTCTGAGGAGCCTGTGGTGATGGAGAGGTTCTAGCAGCCCTTAAAGTCCCCCCAGCACTTCTTCTTCTTCTTATGCCTTGGTTTCAGAGAGTGTGTAACTAACTTCACATTAGAGCCCCACTGATGGCCAGTTTTTATGGGTCTGATGGTGATCCTGATTTGGGAGAGTCCTAGACCACCGATTGCCAATGTTTTGACCGATAAACAAATGTGTAGAAAAATAATCTGTATATCTCTGCTGTCCGGCAGAAACCAGCTAACTCCAAAAAGTTAGGAGGTTTTGTTCATCATTGATAAGAACAGCTGAATGGACCTCCAAGCTCACAATGAGGTTGGAGGTCAAAAGGGGGTGGAGCCTGGAGTCAGCAAAACCAGCTAACTCCAGGTGGAGTTATATTAGCTGGTTTAGCAGAAAGTTTGAGGATCCAATGGAGTTAGCTGGTTTTGTCAGAAGCGCTTTTTAATGCTTTTCATTGGTTCAATATTTTTTTTAACCAACACACAGACATAAAGGGTGTTCAATGGCTCTGATTTATGGAAAGAAATGCAAAAGCGTCAAAATGGAGTTAGCTGGTTTCTGCCGGACAGCAACGAGATATTAAACTTCAATCTATTAAAATGACATTTAAAGCTGCACTATGTAACTTTCCTCTTCTACCCCGGTATTTGAACCCGGTATCCTACGCAAGTGCTGACATTTTTACCATTGAGCTAATAGAGCCGGCCTGCTTGCTCAGGGGACAAATTGAATTTTGACCATCAGGTCAAAATTTCATGTCAGATCCTGTGTCTAGGTGAGACATGACCTTTGGCACAATCTAAATGTCTCTATAGAAGAGCAGGGAGACAAAATACAACCACCCCAATTGTATAAGTTATATTGTATTAGCATACTCTACGTAACTACCATACAAATTGGACAAATTGACCTTTTATTCATAAACGTTTTTTACATAGTGCCGCTTTAACCACCTAAGCCCTGTTCAAAAATGACCAATCTACAAGCTAGCAATGTCATCAAAAGAGTCAAATAATGGCCGATATATCGGCCAGACCGATATACAGCGGTCGGGCTCTACTTCACATAACAAAAAGAGTATTCTTTCTACCTGCTCCTCTCTTTGAATAGAAGTACAACGATGTGCGATTAGTTTAACTATACAGTTTTAAATTAAAGTTGCTCTTTGAACAAAGCACTGAGCACTCTTCCTAAAGGCATGAAAAAATGACAAAAGAATAGACTAGGCGGCGGAGGAGCGTGACCATATGTCTGTACTATTTCGGTGCTATCTTTGGATTACACAGACCGCGAGTCATAATAGAGAAGAATTCAAAACCAGTCAACACTCTCTACTCTCTCAGTTCAGTGGCATGAACACTAGCTCACAGCATCATCAATATTTTAAACTAGGAAGCTATTCTTTGCTGCCGGGCAGAAATCTCCTATCTCCATATTTTAACTTTTTGGGGTGTTTTTTCGGAAATTAGTGCCCTATTTGATCATACTACAGCGTCACACAAAAGCATCAAAAGTAACATATCTACAAGCTCGAAACGCGGTGCGAAGCGAAACGTTTCGAGCTTGTTGATCTGCTACTTTTGATGCTTTTGAACTTCAAACCTGAAAAGTGACAGTTTTGGACCCGACAGAGACGTATTATTGTTTCTGTCAGTGCTGGGAGAAGTACTCTTTTGCTCTTTTACTTAATTAAAAGTAGCAGTACCACAATACAGAGATACTGTAGTCTGTTACTGTAGTCCTGTATTACTTGAGTAAAAGTACACAAGTATTGCCATCAAAGTATACTTAACCACTTGATCCCTACTGTATGACCCCTCAGGGCTCTGTACTAGTGTATTTTCAGTTTTGTGTTATTGTGGGGTAAGCTTTTGCTGAAAATAGCCGATTGACAAGCTCACAACACGTCGCAGCACGGCGCGTTGTGAGCTTGTCGATCTGCCATGTTCTGCGAAAGCTTTCCCCACAATAAGGATGCTGGGGTTGAAGTGGTTGAAGTACAAAAGGTCAAAGTACTGATTATGCAAGTACTATTTCTAATTTTCCTGTTTGAAAGTATAAATTGGGACTTAAGTGGTTAAATTGTTTAAAAGTCATAGGCTGAATAATGCAATTGGGCTTAAAGAGATTCTAATCAAATGAGTCGATATTTGTAACAGCCTTTGTTTACCTTCCTTATATTGTGTTCAGTGAGAGTAGCCCTGCTGAAGCCTGTAACAAATACGGTCATGGTTAACACCAGCTGAAGGGGGTTTGTCAAACCACATTTTCTAGCTCCGATGCTCTCAGTGCTGAAACAGCAAGACCACTTTCCATTTAAATAAACCGAGACAGACTAATCCCCTTTAAACTGTTTTATAGGCTAGATTAAACAGAGGACAAGGGGGTTCGGCCACCTATTGCACCTACTGATTACTTATAGCGATAAAATGGCAATAAAAGGAGCATTTAAAGAACAGCGGATATAGAAACAACGGCCTCTGTGCGTAAAGTCTCTTGTGCAGGTGAGACATCACTTAGCAGCAAATATCAAACATGTCAGTGTGTATACAGGGAGTACTTTCACTAAATATGATTGTTTGGTTTGAAAGAGAGCTGGTGGGTGTATGAGAGAGAGACGGAGAGAGAGAGAGAAGGAAAGAGAGAGACAATTTCTCTCTAATCCTCTTTGTGCCGTACCTGACTGGCATACTAATGATGGAGAAACGTCCTAGAGATATTCCTCCATGCAATCATCTTTACAACCCAAAACGAAATGAATGAATGAAGTGGTTGGATTGTATTTTTTGTGCCTCTGCTCTTTTTCTGTCACCATTCATTGAACTAGGGAGAAGTGGGCCAGGCATGGATATTCAGCATTGATGAAAGACAGTGCATAACAATAGTCACGCTTGATCTTCTCATCTCAAGCCCAATTTTACTTGAGTTACGTGCAGAAAATAGCGTGTTGGAGATGTGTGTGTGGGGGGGGGGGGGGGGTACCAGGGGGTCCCCAGCAAAATTAGTTAATATAGCGTCGCTATCATTTTAACCACTTTATCCATGTTGGCTATTCAAAAACAACAGATCTACAAGCATGCTATTTTTGAAGACTTTTGGAAAATATCGAAAATGCTTGGAAGATTTCTTACACAAATCTTCTCTTCTGGGGGTCCCTGGCACAAAACGTTTTCAGGTGGGGGTCCTTGGCCAAATACATATCAATTTGGGGGGTCCTTGACATGAGAACTACTGGTATAGAGTATAGTTCGCCTCTTACTTGTTTGAGCACCTGCAGCTTTCTTCAGGAGATGCTGGGAAGTAATTAAGTACATTTACTCAAGTACAGTACTTAAGTACAATTTTGAAGTGCTTTTTACTTTACTTGAGTATTTCCATTTTTCAGCAGGCCTACTTTATATTTACACTCCACTACATCTCAGAGACAAATATAGAACTTTTTTACTCCACTGCAATTATTTGACAGCTTATTTTCTTTTTAAAGATTTTTCAGCCTTTATTGACACAGGACAGTAGGCTGACAGGAAATGGGGAGAGAGATGGGGGGTGACACACAGCAAAGGTCATCGGGATCAGGAATTGAACCCACGACACGCTGTCGAGCTGGATTACCAGCCTATGTGGTATGCACCTGGACCGCTAGGCCAGTGGGTGCACATTGACAGCTTTAGTTTACTTTACTTTCACTCAAGTACAACTTGGAATACAGAATACTTTCACTTGTACCAGAGGATTTTTATATCGTGTTATTGCAGTAAAAAATAAATCGGAGTACACCGCTATGATGAGAATGAGACGGTGGGAGGATTGTCTCCAGGAGTGACAGACTTCCTGTGCCTTGGGATAAGCCATGCCTCCTCGCTAAAGTGTCCTCAGAAGGAAAGAACGCTTTGAAGCTATGAGATCATAATCGCAGGCAACAGAACGACGGAGGCAGCGGGCGCAGGCTATTTTTTACCACAGCTGCGTTTAGATGCCTCACCTGTTTCAGATGAGGGAGGTGCGTGCGTGCGTGCGTGCGTGCGTGCGTGCGTGCGTGCGTGCGTGTGTGTGCTCGCAAATAAACGTGTTCATTTAAAGCAGCACTTTGTAACTTTTCTTTCATGAATAAAGTCCAATCTGTATGGTAGAGTAACTCTTAGTTGCTTGTTTTAGAAGAGAATGCACTTAAGACTTCTGGTGATTAGTAGTTTCCTTGCCTACCTATGTTGAATGCACTTATTGTAAAGTCGCTTTCGATAGCGTCTGCTAAATGATTGGTTGTATTTTGTCTCCTTGTTCTTCTATTGAGACATTTAGATCGTGTCTCACCATAGACACAGGATCTGACACGATTTTTGACCTGATGGTCAAGATTCAATTTATCCCCTGAGCAAGCAGGCAGGCTCTATTAGCTCAATGGTAAAAATGTCAGCACTTGCGCAGGAAACCGGGTTCTAATCCGGGGTGGAAGAGGAAAGTTACATAGTGCTGTTTAACTCTGAGTGTATACAAATGAATAAAATGAACACAGATTATTTTACTGTGCGTGCGTGCATATGAATGTGGGTGTTCAGGGAGGGGGCGTAAAGAGTCAAAAGAGATCTCTCCGGAATGACGGGAAGGAAGATCCATGTGAATGTTAAAGAATGGAGAGTCTCTGGTGACAGAGGACAGCGTTGGATGGGATTTCATGTGTAGATGTGGCCCACGTTAAACACAGAGCTCTGGTAAGATGCCTGCAGCTTTATACAATTTTATCCATCTCATATTAAAAGTCCCCCTCTATGCACTTCTACTTAAGACCCTTGGGAGGCGTCTAATCCTCCAAACCGCTTGACCGTATTAGGAGGAGACAGCTGCAGGCAGCGTGTGTGTGTGTGCGTGTGTGTGTGTGTGTCTGTCCTGTGTCTGCACACGCACACGCAACTATGAATGCCATGCTGAATATGTGTGGAGGTGGGACTTAGGGTAACCATTTGTCTTAGAGCTCTGCAATTAACAGCATGAGCTCATGTGTGCATGATGACCAAGCGGATTCGAACCTGAGGTATCCCACTTTGGGAAACCAAGCATCTATCGCCAAAGGCCCGGGGAGGTAGTAAGGCTTGTGGGCTTCGGTCAGGTACTGTTCACCCTTCATTTGACCTTATACCAGCACCAGTGGTGGGAAGAGTGTTCAAATGTTTTAGTAAAAGTATCAATACTGCAATTTAGAAATACTCTCTTACAAGTGAATGTCCGGAATTCAAAATTTACTTCATTAAAAGTACAAAAGTATTGGTATCAAAATGTACTTAAAAGTACCAAAAGTAGAAAGTGCTCATTATGCAGAATGTCCCATTTCACAAGTTTTAAAATGTGTACAAATCTTTTGAAAATAGAATTCTACTACTTTAAATACCAAAAGTAGAAAGTAGGCTACTCGTTATGCAGAATGTTTTCAAATGTATAATATGTATACAAATCTTTTGAAAATAGCAGATCTACAAGCTCACAATGTGTCACATTGTGACGCATTGTGAGCTTGTAGATCTGCTATTTCAAATGGCCAAAATGGGTTGAAGTGGTTAATGTATGTTTTGTAATAATAATCAAAAACTAAAAAAGTAACCACTAACCAGTAACTAAAGTTTTCAAATAATTGTAGTGGAGTAAAACACTAAAATGATTCGCCTCTGAGATGTAGTGAAGTAGAAGTAAAAGTACTGAAAATTGGAAATACTCCAGCAAAGTAAAAAAAAGATTTTATTTTTTACTTAAAGTTGTACAATGCAGGTTCACAAATAACGATTTTTAGCAACCTCTGCTGGTCACTACCATCACTGCATACAATTTTCCGTAGTCCTCGATTACCCAGAATTCCATTTGTTTTCACCGGAAGCCGGAAGCGTTTCAAAAAGCGTTCTTTTAATTGTTTTATACTATCTGCGGATCGTTTCTCTTAGCCAGTGGAGCATTAGTTACCATGAGCTGTGTTTTCTTTTTCTGTTGTTTTTTGATCTCCCAATCCTACATTCTCTTAAAATCAGCGTGAGGTTCCTTTTTGTTATTAGCGCGGTAGTTCCTGGCCAAACAGGAAACCGGTGCGGTAGTTCCTGGCAAAACAGGAAACCGGTGCATTTTCCGGCCGGATGACGTCATTTTCGCGGGAGAGTCTCCCCCGACACCGTTCAATAGAAAATATATAAATAAAAGGCTTTCGGGGGTGAAATTCATGGAGTGGGTGGTGTGAAACATTTGCCACTCACAAAAGATATACAATTTAACTTTAGTTTTTATTTTAAAGTTACCTAGTATTACTTTAATGACTGCCAGAGTTTATTCATAATGTACTCACCCCCTTGCCAGCGATTTGCGTGTTTATTTTTTTTTGTAATTTTTCATTCAAATAAATTGTCTGACTGCGGTTTTAAACACATACGACAGACTACCAGCAGAGAGCAGCAAATAGACACCTCGATCACTAGCTGACTCACTCAACCCCCCCTCGCGATCGCCGACCAGACCGTTGTGATACACGACGACGATGACTGCTCGTCACCCAGACTAAAGAAAATAGAAGTGGAGCTATCCATTCGTGTTTTATACCGTGTGAAAACCCGTGTTTTTAGCGCATTAGCGCATTTTTCAAGCTAAAACCGGAAACCGGAAACGGAAATCGCTGAAATTGCTTCCGGGTGAAGCGGAGGTGACTGGAAAACGAAACTGATCTCGGAATGTAAATAAAACAGCGTGATCGTCTATTAACCAAATTAAACATTAGGACGCAGATCTGCGTCCTAGATTATTCTGGCAGCCCACGGTTGTATCTAATAGGACGCAGATCAGCTTATGTGTTAAGTACAGTACTTAAGTAAATGTACTTAGCTACTTTCCGCCACTGGGAAAAAACTGATCCCCGGGACGAGCCCCCAATGTTACCGCCTGAAGCGGAATCCCTGGTCTCATGCATGTATGGGGAATCAAACATCTACCGCTCAACCAAAGGGGTAATCCGCTCTGCCCAAGGGAGATATCAGGCTTCTGAGAGGTGCTCAGTTACACATAGGCATCAGCATGGTGGTTTGCATGTTTGTGGAGGTGTTGATTGGAGGAAACGCTTGGCCGAGCATCCTCATTATGTAATAAGGAAAACCCCACACTCTTTTTACATGTCTGCTTATCCCCTCTCCCCTATACCCACACTCATCACCAGTGGTGTAAAGTAACTAAGTACATTTACTCAAGTACTGTACTTAATTAATGGGTATTTCCAATTTTCAATACTTTTACTTCTACTCCACTACATTGCAGAACCAAATGTTGTACTTTTACTCGATTACAATTATTTGAAAACTTTAGTTACTAGTTACTTTGCTTATTATTAATACAAAACATACATTAACCACTTCAGTCCTATATGCATTTCGGCCATTTGAAAATAGCAGATCTACAAGCTCACAATGCGTCGCATCGCGACGTATTGTGAGCTTGTAGATCTGCTATTTTCAAAAGATTTTCATAAATTCGAAAACTTGAAATTGGATATTCTGCATAATGGGTACTTTTACTTTTAGCACTTCAAGTACATTTTGATGCCAATACTTTTGTACTTTTACTCAAGTACATTTGACTTGTAACAGAGTACTTCTACATTGCAGTATTGATACTTTTACTTAAGTAAAACATTTGAGTACCTCTTCCACCACTGCTGCTCTTCACACACTCATCCCACTCCCCTGATCACTTCTCCTCCCCTCCTCTGGTCTCCAGCCATCCTCCCGTATAGTCTCATCACCCCCCCCCCCCACCACCACCCCACCTCATCCACAATCCTGGTGGAGACTAATCTTCTTCCAGAGTGGGTAATCCAATAGGACTCGGTGGAGCAGAGCGAAGATGCCACTCCACACCTGTTCAGGAGGAGGAGGAGGAGGGGAGGGCAGCGGTCGGAGCTCATCCGGCAGGATGCGGGAGGCGACCCAACCCAACCCGCTCTGCTGTTAATCCACATGGCATTGCAGCTCAGAGCCTCTCATCAAAACCCTCCTGAGCTGCTGCTCTGCTGACCAGGGATACAAGTGGAAGGTTAAGGAGGCTGGAGAGACAGACGCTCCTTGTTGTTGGTGTTGGGGTGTGTGTGTGTGTGTGTGTGTGTGTGTGTGTGTGTGTGTGTGTGTGTGTGTGTGTGTGTGTGCGTGTGCGTGTGCGTTCGTGCGTTTGTTTGTGTATGGGGGGGGTGTGTGCGAGAGAGAGAGAGAACGCAGGTTACATTTTATACTTTCTCTGAGTTACAAATGGAGTGTGTGTGTGTGTGTGCGACTGCACGCGTGTATTTGATTGATTGATTGAATATTTTAATGGCAAAAAGTAAAACAGCACAGTTGCATTTAAAATACTGTCTAAAAGGTCAGTTCAAAAAAGTCCTTGCGGTCTTGCTTCCATTGAGGTCCTTGGTATTCAATTCATAGTCATATATAGTGGCACCAACAGTTCAAATATCAACACACAAGTAAGACGCGCGAACGCGGGAAGCGAACGCCCCAAAAAAAAAAACATTATGAAAAAAAAAGTATTTAAAAAAAAGTAACCAATAAAACAATATATAAAAAATACCAAAAAAATCTGCGTTAAAAGGAGCATCTTAGAAAAATACAAATTCACAAAAAAAGAACTTTGAATGTTTTTGAACAATTCAACAAAGTGTTTGAAGTGCCTGTTTCACCCACTTCCGGGGGGCGGAGCCAAAATCCGAGCCCGAAGTATTTGTTCGTAGACCCCCACTTAGGGGGGGTAGAAAAAGTTTCGGAGCGATTCGGGCACTTTTCATTTAACATGGGGTTTCAATGGGGAGTTTTTAGGAGGCTTCTCCGGGGCGGGCTTAAACGCAACCTTGACAGGTGTGTTCAGTTTTCAAAGACCTTTCATTTGATGTATGGTACGTCTATATTGGACATTTACTTGGCTGCACACAGGCAGTGCACAGGCATAGCCCCTTTCGGGACCCTGTTTACCTTTTTTGTATTTGGGAAGGCGGTATACCAGGGTCCCTTGTTGGTTAGAACACGCTCTCTCGTACCGGCGGCTACCACTGTCTGGTCTCGGGCGTACAGCTCGTCGCTTAGAAGTTGCAGAGATTTCTCAAAGGTACCAACAAGAGCAATACTAACACGCGAGAAAGCGGCATCAAAAAGCGGGGATAGGCGATGCCGTTTAACATTTTTAATAATTTAGTAAACCTTAAGCTCATTTCTCACACTCTGCTCCACTGCCCATGTTCCGCCTCCCCGCGGTGACTGACAAGCTGCGCGTCCTACGTTACTGCCTCTGATTGGCGAGCTCCTACACGCTTGCATGACAATCACAACGCGGGGAGGCGGGACATGGGAAGTGGAGCAGAGTGTGAGAAATGAGCTTAAGGTTTACTAAATTATTAAAAATGTTAAACGGCATCGCTGATCCCCGCTTTTTGATGCCGCTTTCTCGCGTGTTAGTATTGCTCTTGTTGGTACCTTTGAGAAATCTCTGCAACTTCTAAGCGACGAGCTGTACGCCCGAGACCAGACAGTGGTAGCCGCCGGTACGAGAGAGCGTGTTCTAACCAACAAGGGACCCTGGTATACCGCCTTCCCAAATACAAAAAAGGTAAACAGGGTCCCGAAAGGGGCTATGCACAGGCAGTGCACACAGACAGAGAGACACACAAGCCGAGCACGGTGTCATAGTAAGCTCCACTTGCGCGGAGGCGCGCCGCGCGCCTCCTTCCGCTGCGTTCGCAACAACATACAGAAAAAAAGAATATCACTATAGCTAAAACAAAACAAAAAAGCAGGGGGAAATTAATACAGTATGTACAAGCAATGGGGGGGGGGGGATGAGGGTCAAAGCAATAATAACACTATGTACAACAATGGGGGGTGGGAGTCAAAGCAGAAAAAAGGGGGGGGGTTGTCTATCTAATGGGAAAAAAGGTACTACCTCATTTTTTGGCCTCCTGAAAGGTGAATTATTTTCAGGGCTGATTTAAATGAGCCCAGCGAACTAAAACTACTTCAAAAGGTTTATAATATACTTCACATTCAAGACGTCACATAACCAACAAAATAGGCTGATTCATCATCAACGTTCACAATGCAAGTTATCAAACAAACACCAATATTAACAGCAAACTTAGGTTGATAATCAAATCAGGTAGGCTACAAGCATGAAATAATTACAACTAAGAACACACACACACATCACTTATTAAACGTCAGCGACGCACAAACATGCACCTCTCTGCTAGTATAGTATAGTATAGGTCAGGAGTTGGTTTGTAGAGTGAGGCTGAAAACTGCAGACTAACTGGATAACACAGCTGAGTCTACCTCTGATAATTAAACTAGCAGGTGTGTCTCAATTAGCTCTCATTAGCAGATCAGAGGCTCCAGGGCAGCCTGACATAGATCAAAGGCCCCATGCCTGCTAGCAGGGCAGCCTGACATATTGACCTTTCCAACAGCTCCTGATGAGCAGCTTTGTGCCTTGCATGGTTTCCTCCGCCATCGGTGTGTGAACGTGTGTGTGTGAATGGGTGAATGTTACGCACATTGTGCGGCGCTTTGGATAAAGGTGCTCTATACTTAATGCACCATTTACCATTTGTGTGCATGCATGTGTTTGTGTGTAAGAAAAACAGAGGTGTATGTGTGATTGTGAGGGAAGGGAAGCGTGGTGTGTGTGTGTGTGGGGGGTTTGTTTCATCTTTAAGGTTTTAAGTTCTTATTCTTCCTCTGAGGTCTATGCGACTCACTGATTAAGTCCCACTATACTGTGGAGTCTGGCTTTCACGTGCAGCCTGACAGTTGTCTCCACCTCTGCGTTGCACACAATGCAGTCACCGCTCTGTTTGAAATGCCAGCGGCCATCATGCTTTGAACTGCTTCCTGCGAGCCTGCTCCCTCGCGGGCCACACGGAAAAAATAATGGTGCCAAATGGAAACGAAACTGACTCTTCAGTGTGATGCCATAGAAGAACCAATTTTGGGTTCCAGAAAGAACCTTTCAGACCAAGCTTCTTTAACCTGTTAAGACCTGAGGCTGATGAAACAGTTTTCTGAAACACTGTTATGTTGCTATATCAGTGGTTCTCAAACTTTTTCATGTCAAGGACCACCCAAAATGACATGTATTTGGGCCACGGATCCCCCCATCTCAAAATATTTTGTTCCAGGGACCCCCCCCCAGAAGCAAAGATTTGAGTTACAAATGTTCGCTTAAAAAAAAAAAAAAAGCCTATATATTACAAGATTTGCACAAATTATTGTTCTTTTTTTTTTTGCTTTTCTGCTGTTTTTGATTAGCAAGAAATCTAAAATGACACAGATGCGTTCCCGGTTTGAATGGGTTAAACCATGGTTCTATAACATAACCGGATATCGTTCATCGACCAGTGTTTCCAGGGGTCTGTACTTGGTCCGCTCTTTTCCCCCCCTTCTAAACCAAAATGTCCATGTCGAAAATAGCTGATCTACAAGCTCACGACACGTCGCAACCACTGTCATAGATTAGTGATTCTCAAGCTTTTTCATGTCAAGGACCCCCGAATCATGTCTGTAGCCAAATACATAATATGTATTTGGCTACAGACCCCCAACCAGAAACATTTTGTGCCAAGGACCACCATACAAGATTTGTGTGGTTAAAATCTTTCAAAAATATTCAACATTTCTTAAACATTTTCACGATTTCTTTTGAAAATAGAAGCTCTACAAGCTCACAGCGCATTGCATCGTGACACATTGTGAGTTGGTAGATCGGCTATTTTCAATAGCCAATTAAAGTTAAAAATGTTGATGCTATATTAACCCACATATATTATTAACCCCCTCAAGAAGCCCTGCGGGGTCCCCGGACCCCACTTTGAGAACCACTGTCATATACTCTATGGCTGTGCACTTCCTGGCCTGGGGCCTAACCTCCTCCTATAGCTCCGTAACACCTCTCTGGAGCTATTTAGCTCAAAAAAGAAGATGGGGGGGGTGGGGGGGAGAAAAACCCACTCCTATTCAGCTGGTATAGCTGTCAGCTGCCAGGCAGCCTGTACCCTGCCCATATCACCGGCCTGCACACCCACAGCCTTCTGCATGCAGGATTTATCCATCCATGGTGTCAGCCCAGCTCCACCCGCTGAGAGGGGGAAAGGAGGAAGCAAGGTTGAAAAAAGATTTGAGCTGTGTGTGTGTGTGTGTGTGTGTGTGTGTGTGTGTGTGTGTGTGTGTGTGTGTGTGTGTGTGTGTGTGTGTGTGTGTGTGTGTGTGTGTTATGTGCAGTAAAATCTTCAGTGTTTACAGTGTATACAAATGAACACTGAGGATTTTACTGTGTGTGTGTGTGTGTGTGTGTGTGTGTGTGTGTGTGTGTGTGTGTGTGTGTGTGTGTGTGCGCGTGTGTGTGTGTGTGTGTGTGTGTGTGTGTGTGTGTGTGTGTGTGCGTGCGTGCGCACAGACGCGTGTGCGCTTACGTGCATATGTGCAGGCATGATAAAGAAAGGTAAAAGGTGATAGAAGGTTTAAAGTTTAAATTTGAGAAGGATAAAAAGGGCAGAAGGACATAACCTTTGTGTGAAAGCCCCATGCTGTAAATGTTTGAAGAAGAGTGAATTCTCTCACTGGCATTACCGAGGGAGCCCATGATGGAACAGAGCCATCCATCCATCCATCCTCAGTGTGAAATAAAGCCTCCTGTTTCCTTTAATGTGAGTTAAAAGCATTGCAAAGACCCCCTGCTGTGTTGTGGAATCTGGATGCCTGTGCAGTGCACCCTCCACTGAAACACAAGTGGTGACGAGGCAAAAATATTGGGTAGACTAAATGCACTGTGAAATGTTCAAAAGTGTGCATTTAACGGTCTGTTTTCACACTCTCTGAGTTAGATTAACACAGTGTTTTGCAGTGTTTTTTTTATTGATTGAATACTTTATTCAAAAAACGGGAAAGCAGCTGTGTCATTTTAGATTTTAGCGTTGGCTATTCAAAAAGCTCACAGCTTGTACATCTGCTATTTCTTAACCTTTATGAAAAATCTTGAAGGTGTGAGAACTACCGATTTAGAAGGCATTTGTAGAATCGGGCCTCAGGTCTTGATGAGTTAACAAATTGCAAACAGACTAGTATAGTACAATTACACAAGCAATGCTAAAAGGATAACAGAAAAAGCCCTGAGGGCTTAAGTTGTTTCCATTGTGGTCCGTTGTGGTAGAGCGGTTGTTCTCAAAGTGGGGTCCGGGGACCCACAGGGGTCCTTGAGGGGGTTCCAGGACTGGAGTTCCCCAGCTAAATGAGCTAATAGCGTAAAAATCGGTTCAACCACTTTAACCCGATATACACTGACTTTGAAAATCGCCACAATCTGCGATCTACAAGCTCACAACGTGCCGCGTTCAGATTTCTTTTGAACAACACATGGGGTCCCTGGCACCAAATATTTTCAGATGGGGGTCCGTTGCCAAATACATACATTTGAGGGTTCTTGACATGAAAACATTTGAAAACCACGGGGGTAGAGAATAGTTCTGTTTGTTCTAAAAGTTTGTTTTGTTTTTAACCACTTAAACCCTATATACGTACTATAGACCTGAGTCCCCCAGGGGTCTGTAGTAGGCCCCCTCCTCCCCCCCCCCCATCTACACCAAACCTCTTCACCGAAAATAGCCGATCTACGACTTAACAGCGTTGGGACGCCTTGTTGTGACCTTGTAGATCCGCTATCGCCGCCGATTGTTTGCCCCCAGGATTGGTACACTAGAGTCCATTGGATTAAAAAAGGTGAATGGTATTGGCTTAAGGTCACTCTCTGCACGAATCGCTGCAGTAAGACCAGGAGGACGAATACTCCAAGGATTCCATATATACGCTATGAGTGTTTGCCCTGAAGATTGCGTTTTATTTAATCCATCCAGAGGATTACAATTTGCAGCTCGACTCTCTGAGAGAGCACAGATGGAGGACAGAGGTCGCGTATTATTTTTGGTCTGGCTTTGGTGTCCGTTTGATCCTGTATGCCAGATGCATAATGACATCAGTAACCTGGCAGGCAGCTTAGGCTGGGGATGAATGATTAGACCTATGGTTAAGAGGCGGATAAGCCTCTCTGTTGTGTATAGATGTAGTGTTACAGACTATACAGAGAGTACATTTATTTGTGGATGATAAGGGCATCATGATTGAATGTGGGGGGAATCCACTTCTCTGGTCATTGGAATGTCCTTGTATATTTCGTTTGAACAAAAAATGTCTTCTAAATCAGTTTAGCTGAAAAACCTGTTGCTATATCAGTGGTGCTCAAACTTTTTCATGTCAAGGACCCGCAAAATTATATGTATTTGGCCACCGACCCCCATCTCAACATATTTTGTTCCAGTGACCCCCAGAAGAAAAGATTTGAGTTTAAAATGTTCGCTTTTAAAAAATATATGTATGGATTTGCACACATTTTCAAGATTTTTCAAAAACAGCAGATTTATAAGCTCATAACGCGGCACAAAGTGACGCGCTATGAGCTTGTATATCTGCTATTTTTGAATAGCCAAAGTATAAAATAATGGGTAAAGTGGTTACACAGATGCTTTCCCAGTTTTAATGGGGTAAAACCCCTTTATAGGTAGTAAACTTTTGACTGGGACCGGCTGTGTACTTACTTGGTCCACTCTGTCTAACTATTTCAATAAAGTGAGTGACACCCACAGTCTATTTTCTGCAAATGTTCTCCCCAGAATAGGGATGGCTATGTGGGTCAAAGTAGTTAAATGCTGTATCTTTTCCCGTATTTGGGTTTCATTAGTACAAATCAATCAAAATGAATGATCATAATCTAACATAATAACTAATAACTGACTGTGACAGACATGGCTGACACACGGACTGTGTTCTGGTATGGCTCTACAATGAGCATTGTGACCTGCAATATTTCGGAACACATTGTACAATACTTGTGTAGAACAGTGATTCTCAAAGTGGGGTCCGGGGACCATCAGAGGTCCTTGAGGAGGTTTCAGGGGGGGTCCCCTGCAAAATGTGTTGCATCATAATCATTTTAACCCCTTGTATTCATATTCTATACGTTGGCTATTCAAACATAGCAGATCTACAAGCTCACGAGCTTGTACTTCTGCTATTTAAAACAAAAATAAAAAAAATCTTGAGTGTTGACATTTTTATTTCTGTTCTGGGGGTCCCTTGCACATTTTTTTTTTCCAGATGGGGTCTGCATATATATCAATTTGGGGGTGCTTGGCACAAAAACGTTTTAAGAACCACTGGCTGTTAGAAAACAGAGTGCAAAGCACCAGACTTGTAGAGAGGAGGAGAGGAGTGCCCGTGGTGAAAGTAGATTATTTATAATGGTATTGTGGGTAAAAGTAATTAGAACATAATTGCACTTGCTGCTCTTGTGTTCCTTAACGGTGCACACCGACATTAACGCATAATACAATTATTAAAGTGCTCAGTCTGTGTGGGCGTCCTGGTTGGAGAGTCATTACTGCTCTTCTCTCATTTCACCACAGGGCGGCAGCATCACGCGCATAACCCGAGAGTGTCTCCTTTCCTGTAGTAGGTGTAATATTAGGATCAATATGCAACGTTTAAATAAATTGCGTCCGTTTTGGACAAGGCTGATCAACTAATGTGATTTTCTTAATCTTAAAAAAACAACAAAAAAAAGCCCCCCCATGGCCCCCAGAGCTTTTTGTGTTATCCTTTTAACAATCTTTGTAAACTGTACCTCTGTAAGATCTGCAAACTGTTAATAAAGTAGGCTATTCAATCAATCAATCAATCAATCAATCAATCAATCAATCAATCAATCAATCAATCAATCAATCAATCAATCAATCAATCAATCAATCAATCAATCAAAGAACATCATCACACCTTACAGGCTATATAAAATATATCTTCTTTTAGAAAGATAATGCAAAATAATTTAATATATTTAAATGGAACTTTTAGCGTTGATCTGTTGGAGTTCAATCTTGTCCAACAGTTGGACAATGGATCAATATTTATTTATCCCAATGTGGGAGCAAACCCCATTTATAGGACATTATGTCGTCATCCCACCCCCCACCGAAACGGAGGCTTGTGATTGGCCGGCGCGACCTGTCATTTTACCCTCCTGGCAAGTTCGGTTGCTCAGCACCGTCTAAGATGCTCAATTGATGGGCGTGAAGCGATCTGCCGTGAGAGAGGAGAGGAGATAATATAACCGTAGATCCATCTCTGTTATTAGATCAACCCCACGGTTATGGTTTTATTGTCTTCACATCATCCTCGTTGTTGGGAGAGCTTTGTGTGTTCGTGGTGCACGTTATTGCGAACAAGAGGCGCTGCATGCAGGAGGACGATGCGTTCTAAGCTCATTTTAATAACAACACGGAGGGACAGTTGCACCGCTGCCTGCTAGCTGTTATTATTACAGTACCAGTGTTTATGATCACTGTACAGCATCATCTGGATGTGCATTGTTCCAGCTCTGGGCTCGTTTCCACGGTGGATCCACGGTGAGAGAGATGCACCTGCTGTCCGGGCTGATGGGAGACAACACACCGTAGAGTTTACCCTGCATGCTGCTGCACATGGACGCTTTGTGTGGAGCTGGGATCACCTGAGTATCATCATCATCATCATCATCTGATCATCATCATCCTCATCATCATCATAATACAACCCGTACAGCGTGGATCACCCACTGACTGACGATGCACGGCTGTGGATCATTACGACTGGACGGGTTCTCCTCGTGGGGCTTTGAACGGACCCGAAAATAAAGGGAATAAAAGGGATGACAGTGGTGTGTGTGTGCGTGTGCGCGGCTCCTGGACTGGGACTATGATAAAAGCGCGCATCTCCTCCTAATCAGATAAGCGTCCACTTTGTCACACACACACAGTGTCACACACAGTGTCACCTGTGTGATGATGAACAAGTGATGGAGCGTCCAGCGCAGTGACAGCTGATCTACTGGACTAAAGACACTCTCTCCTCCTGCAAAGTGTCTTCATCATCATCATCCAGTGTGGGACGCTTTCTATAGGCTCACAGTGAAGGCTAGAATCCCGCTATAGTCTATACTGTATAATATACTGTATGTAGGTTCAGTTATTTGTAAGAGCAGCAGAAATAAGGCTCCATTGGTGTAGCATTTTGACTCAAAACGCCGGGTTTACAGAGTGTTGTAGCTTGATCGTGCGTTTGTTTGACTCTTGCGGACTCTTTGGAGTGTGTGTGTGTGTGTGTGTGTGTGTGTGTGTGCGCGCGCGTGCGTGCGTGTGCGTGTGTGTGCGTGTGCGTGTGTCTGAGTGAGAGTCGCGGAGGAGTGCTGAGTGTGTGTGTGTGTGTGTGTGTGTGTGTGTGTGTGTGTGTGTGTGTGTGTGTGTGTGTGTGTGTGTGTGTGTGTGTGTGTGCACGTGCGTGTGCGTAATGCCGCCGCGCTGTGCACTTGAGTGCGTCTAAAAGCCACACAGATGATCCGTGTGTGAGAGACTGTGTGAGAGAGTGTGTGTGAGAGAGTGTGTGAGGACCAGATCACATCATCAGGCAGAGGAGAGGGATTTGTGTAGATTATCTGACTGCTATTTTGTCCGCTCGTCTGGTCGGGTCACACGCTCTTTAGACTGAACCGTGTCGAGAGGCTCTATGTTGTAGTCGAGGCTATTTATTTATATTTCTATGAGCTGTCACCGCCGTGCAAAGAGACTGGATGGAATGCGAGCCTTCGTTGTTGTTCACGAGCCAAAAATTCCTCTTCCAAGGCAAAGAAAAGCCGGGCAGAGTTAATGATTGACACAGAGATGCGATGACACGTCTAAAGATACGACTGGTTTTGCGTTAGTGTCGCTGGACGGTGGTCACTCTGCACGGAACGGAACGGGGGGACATCCATGCTTTAACATCACCGTCTAAAGGAACTAAACAAACAAACAAACAAACAAACAACCCGGGATGTTATCGGCTCCTCCACGGCCGTGGGCGGTCACTGTGTGAACGATCAACCCCGAAGAAACGACTCTGTTTTCCCCCACTCACTCACTCACTCCATCTCCTCACCATCATCATCTCACAGTGTAGCTGCATCCAGGGCTTATTATTGTAAGCGGACGATGTGTGATCGAGGATGCTGCGGTTCCCAGTGAAGAAGATTCGCAAGCAGTTCAAGCTGCTGCTGCTGCTGGTGCTGCTCACCTTCGCCGTGTGGTTCACCTACCTGCACATCAACCAGGGCAAGAGCATCAGGCTGCACTTCAACTATGGCAAAGGTAAGGACCTCTAATACTGTACTATGTGATAGTGGTTCTCAACCTGTGGGTCGGGACCCCACCAGATTTTTTTTGGGGGGGTCCCCAGATCAAATATGATTATTTTTGGGGGTCACAGCCTGAAAAGGTTGAGAACCACTACTGCTGGTGATGACACAGACACTTCAACTATGGCAAAGATAGGACCTGTACTTAGCCCTGAAACATGTGAACCATGGCTAGACCTGTACTATATGACACAGACACTTGACTCACTTCATGCTGCTGCTGCTGGATTGATTGTTGTGGTGGTCATATAAAAGAACATGGGTTTATAAAAAAGGCTGTGTGGTCTGTGCTGTTGTTAAGGATTTCTTCTCATGACCTCCTGAGATCATTTATGGCTTGCCAGAATATTTTGGTTGAGATATTTAAGCCTATATTCAATATACCTTGTAAATACTGAAGGCCTATACACAGGATAGCCTATATTCTATAAAACTGTATATATACAGTAGCCTATAGTCTGTCTGTCTGTCTGTCTGTCTGTCTGTCTGTCTGTCTGTCTGTCTACTGTTATACAGGCAGAGTGAAGATGTGTGTCATAAATGGAAGCGTTTCTTCTTTCTAGAAAGGCTGCTGCTGTGTGGTTTGGTTCCAGCCGTGGGTCGAAAGCCAGCAGGCCGCCAGCGGATTAATAATAGAAGAGCTGATCGTACATTAATAATACAAGGGTTGATCAGGCATGCAGCTGCTGAGGTCATGACATGTCAGTCATATGTGGTAGAGATGTGTGCTGTGTGTGTGTGTGTGTGTGTGTGTGTGTGTGTGTGTGTGTGTGTGTGTGTGTGTGTGTGTGTGTGTGTGTGTGTGTGTGTGTGTGTGTGCGCACCTGCTGCTTGTGGTGGCAGGAGCTGCAGCCTGCACACCTGCTGGGTTTACTGATGGAATTTGTTCACTGTAATAGTGGTTCTCCAACTTGTTCATGTCAAAGGACCCTCAACTTGATATGGATTTGGGCCGTGGACCCCCCCTGTAAAGAGATTTTGTGCCAGGGCAGGGACCCCCAGAGTTTTCAAAAAAGTTTAAAAAGTAGCAGATCTCACAACGCATTGTTTTTGGTAGACAGGGATGTTTTTGGGCTACCAAAAGAAACGGTGAAAACACCAAAATACAGAGAGAGGGCAATGTGTTTTTGCCGCTAAACACCACCACAGTATTCCAGGGGCTGATGATGACTGCTGGACTAGAGGGAAATTATGGGTACAAAATGTATTTTTTTTACGTATACCCAGGCCAGGGCAAAGTCACGTACTATGCCTTTAAGTGTCAGCTTTCACTAGGTGGACTAAAAACATATGTTCATCGCCATTAACATGCTGACTTAGATAAAAGGCATTCTGTGCTGTCTGTCTGCCAGGGCTGATATCATGCACTGTTCTCTAGAGTCTATAGTAGATGCTGTTAACTGATATGATAATGGTCATCATCATATAATGTCCTGTACAATCTGTACCACCCTTCAGCCTGTCTGCCTGCCTGCCTGTCTGTCTGTCTGTCTGTCTGTCTGTCTGTCTGTCTGTCTGTCTGTCTGTCTGGCTGGCTGGCTGGCTGGCTGGCTGTCTCTCTCTTTCAAGCACATATCTTTCCGTCCCTCATGGGCTTTGCCTGGATCCATACTAGATCTGTTTTGTTGATGATGAGAATCCATTTGGCCACCGACCATGGATGGCGTGCTACTGCTAGTCCTGGTTGTGATCGAGTGCTGACTGAGTTGTTATGCCGGGGCTCAGGCGACAGAAAAACAGTGTACTGTTACTACATGACATTTTAATTGAAACAGCCACTGTGTTCTCATATTCAGGAAGGGCAACGTGTGTCAAAGCCCGTCATTTAGAGGTAACTTGAAGTTCACTGAATTAGCCCGCAACCTTTCTCGCTTTCAATTCTGACTCCCAACTTCCCTTTCTCTCTTTCTCTCGCTCTCTGTCGCTCTCACACACACACACACACACACACACACACACACACGCGCACACGCGCACAGCCGCACATGCACACACGCATACACGCAGCACACCAGAATGAGGTTATGTAATAAATGATCAAATGAGGTTTCACATCTCCTTGGTTTTTGCTCTTACACTCACACTGCACTCTTTCATATATTTTATTCCTTGTCTCACTATGTGCTGCGAGGGACAGATGGATTTCAAGTTTTCCACTTTCAATACTTTATATTGCCGTAGACGGCGTAGAGAGACTCAGGGGGATTTGCCTTACTGCATGCTGCTCAATGGAGTCTCAGTTTGAGAAAGAGGGACAACGTCTTTGTTTTTGTCCAATAAGACCCCGTCAGTCATAAGTTCGCTGTCAGGCAGAAACCTTGTATCTCCACATTTGAACTGTGTATGTTTTTTTTTAAATAAATTAGTGCCCTACTTTGTCACTCAAAAGTACAAGCTGTATGTGTGTAATTGTGTTGTGAGTTTGTAGATCTGTCTGTGGATTCTACACACAACATTTAACAAATGAAAAGCATTAACAAGTGCTTGTGAGTAAATAGCTCCATTGGATCCACTAGAACGTAGGTTATTGAAAAAAAATTAAGGTTTCCAACCAGACAGCAACGATAGCAAAATGCAGACACATAGGGTGGCCCGCGGTGTCAAGCCACGGAGTGAAAAGGTTTGTTGAGACCTATTGATCCACAGGACTCCTCCACAACAGCACAACAGCGTGTGTGAATATCTGCGAGTCAGACAGTTTGTTCTGTCGAAGGCTTTTGTGATCACGCTGTCTGCAAGGCAGCCGCCGATGTCTTGTTAACTTGACCAGGAGCGGAACCGGCCTGCTTTCATTTTCCAGAGAAACGCACAACTCTCTACTCCCTTGCGTACATTCGGGTGATTTCTCCAACCTTGCTGTTTTTTAGCTATAGTTTCCGCTAGTAGTCTGTCTGTGTTACTTCTCTACTCTGTCTGTCTTGGAAGGAAGCCGTGAAACAGGCTCTGTTGTTCTGGGCTCTAATTAACAAACCATTTGAACAGGTCAACCCACTTAACCTCTTTACCAATAACGCGTCTCCTCGGAACGAAGGCATTCTAAGAGCGATGTAGCTATTACAGAAAATAGGGCCATATATTATGAAGCATGTAAATATTCGTATAATGGCTGTAATTGCCGTAAGTGAGCAATTGATTTTTCAATACCGAGATTGGGGCCAGATACTGTAGAAATGATGTCATTTCCTTTTTATTGTTATGAAAGGACATCTTGTTGAATTTACCCTCTGCTACTACCATGTTCTGAATAGTCGAATTCAATTACATTTGATTAGATTAGAAAAGCCATGTTTTTCTATGCTCAGGATGCATAACATTTTGGTTCTGCCAGCGTTTCATCCTAAAGAGAATTGGCAGGTAATCACCAGATCCTAATAGAATTTGAATATCTTTGTGCAAAGCAGCCCAATAGGAATGCCTCTGTTAACCCATTAAGACCGGAAACGCATCTGTGTCATTTTAGATTTCTTTGGCTATTCAAAAATAGCAGATATACAAGCTCATAGCGCTTTGAGCTTTTTGAAAAATCGTGAAAATTTGAGCAAATCTTTGAATATATAAGCCAACATTTGTATAATATTTTGTTCCAGGGAAGCAAAGATTTACAGAGTTACAAATGTTCGCTTTAAATATATATATCCAAAGATTTGCACACATTTTCACAATTTTTCAAAGATAGCAGATCTACAAGCTCAGTGCCGCGCTGTGAGCTATTTTGAATAGCCAAAGAAATCAAAAATCACGGATTGAATGGGTTAATCTGTGTTATGTGAGAAATCATTAGAGGTACGTGGAGAGGGTTATTTAAAGCAAAAAACAAACACTGATGCATAGCTGATTCACTTTCGGTCTACTTTAAGCTACGATCCGTTATTCTTATGTCCTCTCCCTCCCCGAGTCCTGATGGGAGAGAGGTAATAGCACCTGTGTAACACCTGAGCTTCAGGCAGTACTACCTGTAGGTGTCAACATCTAAGTAAAAAGATGAGTATAATGTATAACGCAATGTAATGTTCAACTACACATTCCTTTACATTATTATTTGGTAGTCTGCATGTTTTGAGCCTTTTGTTTATTTGTGTGCCTAGAAAAGCTCTAAAGGCAGCAGAGTTGAAGGTATTAACCACCACTTAAGCCCTATATTGTCGTCTGTGTTGGGGCAGAAACCTCTTATCTCCATATTCTAACTTTTTGTGTTTTTTTTTAACTTAATACTACGGCATCACACAAAAGCATCAAAAGTAGCAGATCTACAAGCTCGAAACTTGAGCTTGTAGATCTGCTACTTTTGCTATTTTCGAATTTGAAAAGTCCTGAAAAGTGACAGTTTTGGACATATGAGGTTTCCGCCCATACTAGTTGACTGGGGTCCCCCAGGGTTCTAGGTCCGCTCCTTTTTTTTTAATCTACAAGGCTATTTTTGCCAAACGTTGGCCCCCAGAATAAGAACGATAGGATTCACGTGATGCTTTTTGCCGGACCCAGGGGGTCTGGCTTACATGAGGCTTTGTACCTGTTTTCTCCATACATGGGCATGGTCACTTTGTCCTTAGGCCCCAGCCATAAAAGTCTGTCCCCCTTTCGTCCATACATGGGCATGTTTTGTACCTGTTTTCTCCATACATGGGCAAAAAACAAGTTTTGGTCACTTTGTCCTTAGGCCCCAGCCATAAAAGTCTGTCCCCCTTTCGTCCATACATGGGCATAGACACAGGCTGACACGTCATGTGAAGTCTGGGTCTGGCAGAACCAGGTCTCCTGGTCTTTTTTTCCTGAATTTTACAATGGTCTCCCTCCCACGTCATATTTGTGCTTTGGACCTTTGTCTTTTTTTTTAATACTCTAGGACAGGGATCTTCAACAGGGGGTCCTTAGAGTTACTACAGGGGGGCCGCCAAATCTTTGTGTGATATGATTTTTTTTTTAAACCACTTGCATCCCTATTCTGAGGAGAACTTTAGCCATAAATAGCAGATCTACAAGCTCACAACGCCTCGCGCTGTAGATCGGCTATTTATGGGAAGAGGTACAGGTGTCGAGGGAAAAAAAGAGCAGACCAAGTAAAAAAAAAAGAAGTTTAATCTGATACACAATTTTATACAATATAGAGGGGGTCCCTGCTTCATCTCTCTCTCAGCTAGGGGGTCCTTGGCCTGAAAAACGTTGAAGACCCCTCCTCTAGGACTTTCAAATTATTTTTTTAGAACATCTATGAACACGAGGCAGGCTGATCATACAGTACTCTCCTTGTTTACCCTCATAATGTCGTTGACCAAGGCGATCAGTCTCCAACCGGCTTATAGCAGCATGAGGCTGCTTGTACAGTAGAACCTGGCGGCCAGCCACCCTGTACAGTATGAACGTACAGAACAAAGTTAGCCTCCCTCTGCTTCTGTAATAGCTTCTCACCATGGACACTGTCAATAGGTCAATATACTGCAGGTGAGACATTTCTACGGTGGTGGTGTGTCGTGTGAGAGGGTTTCTCAAGGTTTTGACCCATTAAGACCGGGAACGCATGTGCGTCATTTTAGATTTGAGCTATTACCATTATTTTATACTTTTGGCCGTTCAAAAATAGCAGATATACAAGCTCATAGCTTGTAGATCTGCTATTTTTTAGATCTGCTATTTTTGAAAAATCTGGAACATTTGTGCAAAACTTTGAATATGTATATTTTTAAAGCGAACATTTGTAACTCAAATCTTTGCTTCTGAAGGTCCCTGGAACAAAACATTTTACCGATGTTAGCAGACAAAAATAGCAGATCTACAAGCTCATAGCGTGGCACTCGGTGCCGCATTACGAACTTGTATATTTTATTGTTTATTAAAGCGAGAATAATGGCGTCCATTATAGCATGCTAACTTTCCCCGGAATAGAAAGCCTGCCGTTTCTATTAGCTTGGATTCCCGATCGATGATGTCACTGTGTTTTTTAAGCCCTAATTGCTCCCCCCCTGAGCACTAAATATATGTCCACCTGAGCAGCCATCACCTGGGTGAAGCTGAAACTGAATTCCCCCCCCGTTAGGAGTAATAAGGTCTACAATATTATGAGAGCCAGTGGATTAGCTAACTATCCAGCAGGCCATCGCCCAGTGGACGTGATGTAATGTGATCACTATGACTGCATGAGCTCATTTCATTGCTCCGTCACCAGAGGCCATTCCACAGCTGTGTGTGTGTGTGTGTGTGTGTGTGTGTGTGTGTGTGTGTGCATTAATGTAGTGCTATATCGTTGTTGTCGGGCAGAAACCTCTTATCTCCGTATTCTAATGTTTTGTGTTCTTTTCTCCTAAATGAACGCCCTACTTGATCATACTACAGCGTCACACGAAAGCATCCAAAGCAGCAGATCCTTTGAGCTTGTAGATCTGTTAACTTAGCTGTTTTTTTATTTAACCCTTTAAGACCGGGAAAGCATAATTTTTGTCATTTTAAGATTTCTTTGGCTATTCAAAAATAGCAGATATACAAGCTCATAGCGCGGCACCGAGTGCCGCGCTGTGAGCTTGTAGATCTGCTATTTTTGAAAGATAGTGAAAATTTGTGCAAATCTTGGAATATATATTTGTTAAAGCGAACATTTGTAAAATATTTAGTTCCAGGGACCCCCAGAAGCAAAGATTTGAGTTACAAACACTGGTGGAAAAAGTACTCAAATGTTTTACTTAAGTAAAAGTATCAATACTGCAATGTAGAAGTACTCTGTTACAAATAAAAGTCTGGAGTTAAAAATTTACTTGAGTAAAAGTACAAAAGTATTGGTATCAAAATGTACTTAAAGTATCAAAAGTAGAAGTACTAAAATATTTGAAAATAGCAGATCTACAAGCTCCCAACGCGTTGCGATGCGACGCGTTGGGAGCTGTGAGCTTGTAGATCGGCTATTTTCAAATAGCCTAGGTATAAAATAGGGCTAAAGTGGTTAATGTGTGTTTTATAATAATAATAATTTATATCTGCAAAGTAACTAGTAACTAAAGTTTTCAAATAATTGTAGTGGAGTAAAAGTACGATATTTGCCTCTCAGATGTAGTGGAGTAGAAGTAAAAGTATAGACAATTGGAAATACTCCAGTGAAGTAAAAGTACCTCAACATTGTACTTAAGTACAGTACTTAATGTACTTAGTTACTTTCCACCACTGGTTACAAATGTCTGCTTCAAAACACATTTTCACGATAAAAAAAAGATAGCAGATCTACAAGCACATAGCGCGGCACTCAGTACTGCGCTATGAGCTCTTATATCTGCTATTTTTGAATAGCCAAAGAAATCTAAAATGATCCTGAAAAGTCCACAGTTTTGGACAGAGACAGAGACGATATAGAGTGGAGAAATTACAGCTCTCTCCACCGTCTGAATGGAATCCTCTACGGGACAGGCTTTTATCCACAGTATTCATCATTCAGAATAGAAAACCCAGCCAGGAGCCTTCTTCAAACTCCCATTTTCAGAAGTTGAATTTTGAAAGGTATGAGATGATGTGTTAAAATGATCTACATTATCTGGCTTAGAGATAACCCTCTAGATATTTCTCGCTTTATTCTTCTGTACGCTGTCAGATATTGAGTGTTCATTTAACTCTCTCTCCATCCAATGGATCCTTTCGGGTCGTTATGGTGGACATGACCATTGTTCTAATTTATATACACACGTTTATATTACCGGTGATTCATGACTATAGATTATCCATATTGTGTGTTGTTAACACACATCTAGGCGTGTGCGTGTGCGTGCGTGTGCGTGTGCGTGTGTGTGTGTGTGTGTGTGTGTGTGTGTTTGTTTGTTTGTGTGTGTGTGTGTGTGTGTGTGTGTGTGTGTGTGTGTGTGTGTGTGTGTGTGTGTGTGTGTGTGTGTGTGTGTGTGTGTGTGTGTGCGTGTGCGCGCACAATGTCTGGATTAGAATAGGTATGCATACACTACATTTCAAGACTGCATAAACCCTATATCGTCTCTGTCGGGTCTTTTGACGCTTTTGCGTGACTCTGTACTGTAGTATGATCATCAAGTAGGGCGTTAATTTACGAAAAAACACAAAAAGTTAGAACATGGAGATAAGTCGTTTCTGCCCGGCAGTGACTAGGGTCCCCTAGGGCTCTCTACTAGGTCAGCTCTTTGGTATCGAACACAACGGTTTCCTGTGCCATGCAGTCCATAGGTCAGGAGCCTACTACAGTATATTCTGTTTCTGTGACTCGATGCACAAGTACACAGCTAAGTACACACCTAAACGGTGGTTTTGATACGGGGTGTCGGAGTGATGTCCTTTAGGATTGACCCCGCCTCCCTCTGGTTCAGATGCGGCATCCCCGCCCACTCTGAAATCGGTCTCGGAAGACAGGTTCCGTTTCGGTGTTGTTGCGGGGTTGTTGCGGGGTTGTTGACACTTTCAGAACCAATACAGCGAGCCAGCGGTGATAGGGTGATGTCGGTCAGTAAAAACAGAGAGATGTGTCAGGGTGAGCGGTGGTCACCTTATCACCGCGGCTCAGTGACGTCATGTTGTAGCTTTCAAACCACCGCGGTGATAAGGTGACCACCAGCTTTACCCTCCAAATCCAACCAACCCTTGAGGCTGAGTACCAAGCAGGCACTGGGTACCATTTTGATCTTTTTGGTAAAACTCAGCCAGGTTTGATATCTTTTGGGCTTTTTCTGCCTTTATTTATAGTTTTATAGTAGAGACGGACAGGACACAGGGGGAGAGAGAATGGGGAGAGACATGCAGCAAAGACCGTCGGGAACGGGACTCGAACCCACGGTGCGCTGTCAGACTACTTAGGTGTGTCCAGGGCGGACAGTGGACACTCTTAACCACAAGGCCGCTAATCTTAGGACGCTGCCGATTCCTTTAGCAATCACATTTCCCTTTCATTATCAAAGTCAACCTTTTGTTAAAAATACCCCAAAAATTCTAATGGAACCATTTTCGACTTTGATGATGAGTTAAAAACTGGTGAAAGGTGTTGTCGTGTAACAGTTTTTCCAAATTTGCGCACCCGGCCGGACTGACCTTATTTAATCAGAATTTCAATGAGGAAGTGCGTTGGCAGGCGGCGCGGTGGCGCATAGTAGATGAGAGGCACATTTCTGCGGTCACGCCGTCGCACACAACAGCTCCCCTGTTCCCCCTAGTCAACAGGTCCACTGACGGCCTGGCTGGCTTCCTGATACAGCCCTCCATTCATTCCACCATCATTACACATGGGGGAGGCACACGCACGTGCACACACACGCACGCACACATGCACACACGTGCACATGAAGCAGTGGTTCGAAAACTTTTTCAAGTCAAGGACCCCCAAATTGATATGTATTTGGCCGCGGACCCCCCATCTCACAAGTATTTTGTGCCAGGGATTTTTCAAAAATAGAAGATCTACAAGCTCATAGCGCGGCACTCGGTGCCGTGCTATGAGCTTGTAGATCTGCTATTCTTTTATAGCCAAAGTATACAATAATGGTTAAAGTGGTTAAAATGATTGTGACTCTATATTAACTAATTTAATCTGAAAAGGTTTTGTGCCAGGTACTCCCCAGAAGACAAGATTTTGTGTTAAAACAATTAAAGATTATTCAAACTTTTCCAAACATTTTCTGTATTTTTAAATTTTTATTTAAAAAAATAGCAGATGTACAGTGTGTGAGCTTGTAGATCTGCAGCTTTTGAATAGCCAACGTATGAATGGATAATGTTGAATTAAGGGACGAGGAAGCGCTGCGTGGGTCCCTAATTATCAGGAAGTGAAACTCTTTGGAGAGGGTTCAATTGTAGGTCAAAGCGTTTACGTTCCTTCCCTTTGTATTAGGGCTGACGAGTGTGAGAATCAGGTGAACTTAACCCATTCAATCCGGGAACGCATCTGTGTCATTTTAGATTTCTTTGGCTATTCAAAAATAGCAGATATACAAGCTCATGAGCTTGTAGATCTGCTATTTTTTAAAAATCGTGAACATTTGTGCAAATCTTTGAATATATATATTTTTAAAAGATTTAAAAAACGTATTTTTAAAATCGATTGTAAGTCGCTGTGCTCATGGCATGCTATAAATTATGAGTTTTAAACACACACGCACACACACACACACACACACACACACACACACGGACACACACACACAAGGGCACAAATATTACACGAGTAGGACTGCAACAACTATTAATTATTTTCTTAGAGATCATTCTATTGGCTACTTTTTTGATTAATCGAATAATCGGGACGCATGCAATCGGTATCTTCTTGTGAGCTTATAGCTCTGCTCTTTTCTCTATTTCTATTTTTATAGTTTTTTAAACTTGCCCAAAATAGGGATAAATTATTTGATTTAATGATCAACTATTGGTTATTTTGCATAATCAATTCAATCGATTAAACTAACCCTATGCGCCAGTGCAATTCGCTGCACTCATTACACAGACACACACGCACACACACACACACACACACGCACACGCACACGCACACGCACACACACACACGCACACACGCACACACGCACACACAGATGATCATTCTTGTATCGTAAGGAGGAAGTCAAAGGGAGGAAGTGTGTGGAGATTGAACAGATTGGCTACTTGGTTGCCCAGGGAGACACCATATGGGAGAGGGCGTAACACACACACAGTTCTGAGTGTCCGTTTAACTCCGAGAGGGTGCCAAACGTAACCAAATGGACCCGCAAGGGTCCATTTGGTTACGTTTGGCACCCTTTCGGAGTTACAAATGGATACATTAACACTGAGGGTTTTTACTGGGTTAGTTTAGCATTGGTAGAACATTCTGTACTGCACATTTGGCCCCATTGATTGTTGCCTGGAGACAAATATGATTAAAAAAATAAAACCGTAAGCTGCATTCATCTGTAATTAACTATGCATATTTTCTTTTCTTTTTTTTTTTACCTCAGAATGAGAATGAGAATCAGCTTTATTGTTACATCACAGGTTTACAGGTGTAAACAAGGGATTGAAATTATTTTTCTGGTACAGTTATTTTATTATGCAGAGACGTGTGTCTTACTGTCAAAGAATTGATTGAAATTCATTTTCTCGTACAGTTATTTTATTATGCAGAGATGTGTTTCTTACTGTCAAATAATTGATTTAAAAATACTACTGCTGGTCTATAAAGCTTTGAATGGTTTAGGGCCAAAAGGCATTTCTGATCTCGTACGATATCATAAACCATCCTCACCTCTCAGGTCATCTGGGCAAGGTCTGCTTTCTGTTCCTACAACCAAAACTAAACGTAGTTTTTATGCACCACATATCTGGAACAAACTCCCAGAAAACGGCAGGTCTGTTGCACTCTTTATAAAACACAACTAAAGACCTTTCTGTTTGCCGCTGCCTTTGATTGAGTTATTTTAGTTTTTCCTTTTTATTTCTCTTCTGCACTGTAATTGCATCTGTTATTTTTTACTTCTTTTTGTTTTATTCATCCTAATGTCATTGTGTAAATGTGGTTCCTTTGCTTGATGTTCTGTGTAAAGCACATTGAATTGCCTTGTTGCTGGAATGTGCTATATAAATAAAATGGCCTTGCCTAGCCTTGCCTTGCTGCACACATGTACAAAGTATTATACATGTACATGTACATTTTGACATTTATTCTAATATGCCCCCCTGATTCTACACATTCCCCATTGCACATTCCCTTTTCAAGTCAGACTCTTTCATCAAGATAAACCATTTATTGCAATGATATTTCATTAAATGGACTCGGTGTGACTCTGCTCCTGTGATACTACAGATTTATCTGCGCCAACACAACACAGAATCTGAAATCACAAACCCCCCTGAAGCAGAGCCTTAAGATACAGAGTTATGAACACACCATTAAACCAGTCAAGGGCATAACGTTAAGATACACAGACATAACATAAACAACGTAAAATCCACATAATTCATGCATTGTATATACTGTAGTACTGCAGAACTACTGTAAATGCCACTAGGAGGAGGCTTGGGAGGTGGAGGGAGTTTGATCACTGACTAGGGATGGGACGATTATCATTATTGTTTATCGCAATTAAAAAACGCTCACCGTTATCGTAGAGATTTTAATTTATCGTTAAATTGTCCTCCATCATACACTGAGATCAATTCGCTTTTGGTGAGCTGTGTATCCGGTCTGGACCTGTTGGCTCTGTATTTGGACCGTGTTTTTCCGTCTACACCAAATCTCTTCGCCAAATGTTACTAATGTGGCTAATGTTACGCCCATAATATGGATGCTGGGGTTCAAGTGGTTAATAACACTGTAATTTTAAAAGAGTTTTAAGCATATTTTGATTATCACGATAATATCGTTGATCGCAATAATTTTGGAAATGTTCATATGGTCCCATCCCTACCACTGAGAAGCTGCAAGAACGTGTGAAGAGTGAACTGCTTTCTGCTTAAAAAGACTAGAACTATTAGGACTGGGGGCGTATGTGTGTTAGCTTGTTAGCGCATGAGATTGAAGGGTGATTGAGCGTGGCTGAGCGCGGGGAACCGTCGGTCTGACTGCCGAGACTTGCTCGCGATGCTCGATTTGCTGCTGATTTCTCGTTTTATTTAATTTCATATACCGTTTTGAACATTGTGACAAGCAGCAAAATGGTGCGTATAAGTGAGTGACAAATAAGTAAACCGAGGCCTGTCACAATTATTACATAATCGTCTAATCGCAATTATTTGAGATAATCGCATTTTTTTTTGCATAATAATCGTCATAATCGTGTTGAAAAAGTTTCACACATTTTCAAATATTGAAAATAGCAGAAATAGCTGATCTACAAGCTTACAACGCGCCACAAAGTGATGCGTTGTAATAATAAAATTGACATATTTAATAATAAATAAAATGATTAAATATGTCAACAATTTCTTTGTATATTTCAGTTATGTCATATACTGTATGCACTGTGATTTTTTTTATTACGAAGCTCATATGTTCCAATGTTCAATGCCAAACACACAATTAAATCGTTAAATTATTTGAGTGACAGTTAATCGTCAACTTAAATTTGTAATCGTGACAGCCCTAGTTGTACTGTACCTATAGCCTATAAGTGAGTGACAAGTACGTAAACCCCTGTTGATTCTCTTGATCGAAATCCAATGTCGTCACAGTGAGAGGAATACAACACAACCAATGAAATAAAACAGTATTGTACATGTGGCCGTACAGTATTGTGATAATACCTGGAGGAGGCTGCTGCTGCTGCTGCTGCTGCTGCTGCTGCTGCTGCTGTGTGCACACTACACCCACATGCATGCTTGGATGTAGACGTGTGAAGCCAGATAAGGGTTGCTTGATCTTGCCATCGGCGCCCTGCAGGTTTCGGTTGGCTTGTTGTCATGGTAACTGGTGCCCTCTGATGTCACCTCCGCTGCCTAAACTTCTTTCATCAGCTGTGTGGTGGGGCCTACAGTCAGTCGGCTGGTAGTGAGCCTGAGACACTTGCTCTGACTGGCGGTGGATGCGGCGCGCACACAGACACACGATCACACACACACACACACGTCTGTATTACTAGGATTACTGGGACAGCAACATTTTAGGACGACAATTTTATAAAT
Source organism: Gymnoscopelus braueri (assembly GCF_963280865.1). Taxonomy (NCBI): domain Eukaryota; kingdom Metazoa; phylum Chordata; class Actinopteri; order Myctophiformes; family Myctophidae; genus Gymnoscopelus; species Gymnoscopelus braueri. The sequence continues at coordinate 22,510,252 of NC_137610.1, read as the reverse complement.
GCAATTTTTACCATTTTTGCATTCAGTCTTTTTTTATTATCCTAAAGCCTGAGTTGTACGTAGTTGCTTGCCGGTGTCGTGCAGCGAAGTCTATCTTCTATATCAGTGTTTCTCAAACTTTTTCATGCCAAGGACCCCCAAATTGTATGTGGCCACGGACCCCCATCTGAAAATATGATGTGCCAGGGACCCCCAGAAGCAAAGATTTGTGTTAAAAAAGATTCGCACACATTTTCAAGATTTTTCAAAAATAGCAGATATACAAGCTCATAGTGCGGCACTCGGTGCCGCACTATGAGCTTGTATAGCTGCTATTTTTGAATAGCCAAAGTATAAAATATGGATAAAGGTGTTAAAATGATTGTGACGCTTTATTAACACATTTTGCCCAAGGACCCCCTGGGACCCCTGGGTCCTTGGGCAACACGTCGCATCGCGACGCGCTGTGAGCTTGCAGATCTGCTATTTTCAAACATTTTAGTACTTTTACTTTTGGTGCTTTAAGTACATTTTGATACTTTTGTACTTTTACTCAAGTCAATTTTGAATTCCAAACTTTTACTTATAACAGAGTACTTCTACATGGCAGTATCGACACTTTTACTTAAGTAAAACAGTACTTTTTCCACCACTGCCTATAGGAATCATTAAAGGGAATCGGACCGTTAAGAGGGAATCGTTAAGGAACTGGAATCGCTGAAATCCTAAAGGATCCCAAACCGTACTCCCGGACAGGTTGTTTACACCCTGTCCGGCTGTAAATGAAGACAAACAGAGCATGCAGTTCCTCTGCAGTTCAAATAAAGAGACACTATGGTGGATATATCCACAGTGGACTCCCTGTCATACTTACAGTAGAATAGAGGGGGGTCTTATCGGCAGCACTGTCACATCTGCACTGTCTTTATCGTCTAAAATACACAGCCAGCAGTAAAGCTGGGGATTTATTCTTTATCTAAATTCCACCCAGACATGTTGGTTGGTGGAGGCCTTTAAATGTCATCGGAGAAAAAAAAGCCATCAAACTCTCTCCTTTCTCTCTCCCTCTCCCCCTCCCTATCTCTCTGTTTTTCTCTCTCTCCCCACCGCTTTCTCTCCCCTCCCTCTGTCCCTCCCCCTCTCTCTTTCTCTCCCTTCCCCTCTTTCTCCTTACCTGCCTCTCTCTTGTTCGCTTTAAAACATATATATATATATATTCAAAGATTTGCACACATTTTTCACGATCTTTCAAAAATAGCAGATCTACAAGCTCATAGCGCGGCACTCGGTGAAATCTCTTTTGGCTTTTTGAATAGCCAAAAGAGCTTGTATATCTGCTATTTTTGAATAGCCAAAAGAAAGAGAGAGAGATAAAGAAAGGTCTCTCTCTCTCTCTCTTTCTCTCTCTCTCTCTCTCTTTCTCTCTCTCTTTCTCTCTCTCTCTCTCTCTCTCTCTCTCTCTCTCTCTCTCTCTCTCTCTCTCTCTCTCTCTCTCTCTCTCTCTCTCTCTCTCTACTAGCTGCACGGATGTGTAAATATTCATAAGAATGCGTTGAATAAAAAAACAACAACAATGTGAGCGATACTGAATTTGCAATGAAAGGAGGAGGGGGAAAAACAAACAGATTTGTGCACGGTGAGTAACGCTGCATCGAGCACCTCCGGAACGTCGGCGACGCGAAGCATCACCAGAAAGACACCTTCTCCATCTCGATTGTTAATGAATCCATCCGTAACTCAGAGTGGATCTACAAATGGATGGTTGCTTCCATTTGTACACTCTCTGAGTTACTTTATTCAGTGCCAGAAAAAAACATCGTCTATAGCCGCCAGTGCCAGCGATTTTCACTCACCTTTGAAAAATCATAGAATATTATTCTTCGCAACAATCGACCCGCCGATTGCTTTAAAAGACGTAGGGGGGAAATAAATTGTGCCGCTGCGATTGTCCATTCCATAGATATGGGGTGGTTTCGCCTCAAAACAACAGAAAGCTTAGAAAAAGCCATTTTTTTATTTATTTTTACGAAGTGGTCGTGGTGTTTTTTTTGTGATCACGTGGTTTTGCTGCTTTTGTGCCTCTGAGTGACTCAGATGGTGATCGCGGGTTGGCGAACAGTGCCATCTGGTGGAAAAACACTGAAAACACCAAAACACTGAAAACATGTCTTTGGCACTGAATTGATTAGGGCTGCAACTATGGATTATTTTCTTACTTACTTACTTACTTTTCTTTTTTTACATGTTTTCATATATCTACAAATCAATTAAGCCCTATTTTATTCTTCATCGCATAACGGTGTCATGAAAAAACTAGACGCGTCGCAATTCAGGGCAATTGCAGAGTGTGGTTGCGCCGACGCGAGCCGCGGTTCGCTGCCGCCGGGACTCGAGGAATACGCTGGGAGGAATACCGTCGGAGGCTGCGCCAATTACATTGTCACGCAACTCCTGAGATCACTTGCGTTTCATTTTGAGAGGATTGGTCCCCCCAACATATGGTTTTTGCATCAAAAGGTAACATTTTGAGCATTTGTGGCGCCCCCTATGGATCAAAGTGGAAATTATTTTGGGGATTTGTTGAGTAATCCACACTTGACATGTGATTCAAATTTGGGATTGACTGGACGTTTTGTTCGTGATTTGTGGGCTTTTTTGTAAAACGGGCCCCTCCCGCTAACTTTGGAAGCCATTTACGGACGAACGGTATGGACTATCAAAATTCTGTCGCATAAATACCCATTGCATGGGTCCAGAGATCATGTGTACTGATTTTTGTGAAATTTGGACAAAATATATGGGAGGAGGAGCTAAAAGTGTGTTTTGAAGAAAATTCAAAATGGCGGAAAATCTATCCTGACGCAAATGGGCGTGGCCTATATGGGGAGTTGCGTCATGACCCAAGGAATCTAGGGAAATTTAGATTTTACGACCTACGGTTCAAGAGTTATAGCCCAAAACGTAAAGGGGGCTGTTATAGCGCCACCATGTGGCCGATTAGTGTAATAATTTTTTCAATAATTTTGGACAAAATTATAAACCTCCCCTCCAAATCTGGTAACTCTAGCTCTTACGGTTTCTGAGAAAAAAATACTTGAATTTGAGTTTTTTCACTTTTTCATTAAAGTGGATGGGGAAATTTAATGCACTAATAAATCAATATCAATAAAACTATGCAACCAATCTCTTAGCAAAATACAAGCACACGATTCCCGGTGAAGCCGGTCATTTTGACATATGGCACTAAATTGGGAAAAATAAACTGTGGGCTGTGATGCGATTGGAAATATTGTTTATCTTGAATATGAATAATAAAGTGTGAGGATTACTATAGTCTGGTTGCCCTGTTAGGGCAACCACACTAATAAACTCCTCAAAAGTTCGGGAAACGTAACTTTGGTCGATTATTTCTTCCCCTCAATAATACCAATTTATATTGTATTTTATCTAGTTGTCATCGTTGATTAGTCACCTTTACAACAAGTATAACTTGTATGGGCCGTGCAATCATGGAATGAACAACACAGATAAACGTGTGGGTAGCAAACGGTGGCTGTCCGTTGTGCAAATCTTGCCTGTAAATGTCTGGAAGAAAGACTATGGTTCCTCAGTGAAGCAAGGATGAGGAACCGGTCTTCTTGGGGTGTTGTTTTCTCGGGAACGGCCACTTCACGGTCTGTCTTTGACTTAATCAGTCTCACAAGTGTCTTTTTTTTGTTATCGCTTTTATGCCTTTATTGATAGGAAAGTAGGCTGACAGGAAATGGGGAGAGAGATGGGGAATGACATGCAGCAAAGCCCGTCGGGATAGGTACTTTGGAGATAGGTGCCCGGACCGCTACGCCAGCAGTTCGGGCCACAAGTGTCATTAATCCATTTGTAACTCAGGGAGTGCACAAATGGAACCAAAATTGGTTCCATTTGTACACTCCCGTCCCTCACTCAAGAGTCATGATTTGACTCTTGAGTTTGTCGCTGCGAGCCAGTGGAAGTGGGTGGGTGGGTGTCAGTGGGAGGGGAGGGAGAGGGGACGGGGGGGCGTTGTGGTGAGGTGACCTTTTCCATTCAAACAGCCACTACAAAAGGCCCATTCAGAGCGGCAGGGGGGAGAGCACTCAGACACACTCTCTTTGATGATTGATTGAAACCCAGCGAGATCTGGATCGCTTTACTGTAAGGCAACACCACAGCCGATACGCACACACACACACACACACACACACACACACACACACACACACACACACACACACACACACACACACACACACACGCACACTCACACGCACACACACATAGTACACAAACAGATGCACACACATACACGTTTTTATTACTATGCTTGGGAGGACATAAACATTTTAGGACGCTGATTTATTAATGCAATTTTTTTTTATACCTATCCCTAAACTCAAAAATAGCAGATCTTTAAGCTCAGAACGCGAGTCGCAACTAAGTGTAAATCAGGCATAACTCTAACCTCAAACCCTGAATTTACTAACCTCTAAATGTCTCATCCTAACTCTAACCCCAACTTCAATCTTCTCCTGATAGTGAATATTACTCTTTGTTTAACCATAAAACAACCTTTTCTCTTGTGAGGAGTGAGAACCAGCGAAATGGTCCTCTCAATTTTCAAAAAAATCTACTATACTCGTGGAAACGTTTGGGCCTAGCAAGTATAGTAATACAAGCACACACACACACACACACGCACACACGCACGCGCGCACGCACGCACACGCACACGCACACGCACACACACACGTAAGCAGAGCCTCCTGAAGATCGCAGGGGAACTGACTAATCTTATCATGATTCATGACCAGGATCGTGTCCGTCCATCGTAGACGCTTCTGCATGATACTGTATCTGACTCTCTCACTCTGCCTCTTTATTTCTACTCTGTCTGTCTGTCTGTCTGTCTGTCTGTCTGTCTGTCTGTCTGTCTGTCTGTCTGTCTGTCTGTCTGTCTGTCGCTTTGTCTGTCTGTCTGTCGCTTTGTCTGTCTGTCTGTTTGTCTGTCCATCTCTCTGTCTCTGTCTCTCTGCTCTCACGTGTTTCTCGTCATTTCTCGCCCTCTCTTTTCCTCCGACTTTCACCAGCCGCCTCCGTTCCTTTCGGGCTCGGAATAGTTCGTGAAGTAACGCCTCGAGTCAGGGCCCTCATTAAGGCTGAGCGGAGCTATTGGCTGCTGGCTCTGTCATCCCAATGTGGGGGGAGGGGGGGGGGGGGGTGAAGCTTGAGTGGCTCCTCGCAGGGTAAATCACATTAGCTGGTAAACACCCGCGCCTTGCAGACAGTTGATGGCACACAGTGTACCACACAGTGAAACACATCCTCAGTGTCCAGCTGTACACTTCTTAAATGTTTTTAATTTTCTTCTTCTGTTTGTGTGTAATTGAATGTTATGATATTTATGTATTTTTATTGTTATGTTTGTATTTCCTTGTTTCGGATGGAAATTAGCTTGACGCTAAATCTGGCAATATTTGCACCTAATCCTATTATCTAATGGTGTTATCTAATTTAGTATTATCTAATGTAATTCATAATCATGTTTTCAGTGTTCATTGATGTGCACTGTCACTTGCCAAATAAACAAACAAAGCAAAGTACACACCAAGAGCAGTGGTTCTCAAAAGTGTGGTCCGGGGACCCCCAGGGTCCTTTGGGGGGTACTCAGCAAAATGTACAGAATCACAATCATTTTAACCACTTTATCCATTTATATGTTGGGTATTTTTGAAAAATATAAAAAATGTATGTATATGTATGTATGTAGGTAGGTAGGTAGGTAGGTAGGTAGGTAGGTAGGTATGTATGTATGTATATATATTTACATAAATCTTCTCTTCTGGGGGTCCCTTACACAAAACCTTTTCAGATGGGGGTCCGCGGCCAAATACATATCATTTTGGGATCCTTGACATGAAAAAAACGTTTGAGAACCACTGACCTACTGTATGAGTGTACATATGGAACAGGTCCATTTGGTTCCATAAAAGGAACACTCAGGGATGCATGGAGGGAGAGATGGGAGAGATGGGATCCATTGAGAATCACAGCCACATCCCCTGGCCGACGCATCCTGCATCACACCCACGCACGCACACACACACACACACACACACACACACACACACACACACACACACACACACACACACACACACACACACACACACACACACACACACACACACACACACACACACACACACACACACACACACACACACACACACACACACACACACACACACACACACACCATCCACCTGTTTAAGTGTGAGAAGGAGAAGGCTATCCTTCCTCCCCGCTCCGCCCCCCCCCCCTCCCCTTCCTGGCAGTGTGCGACGGTGGAGAGACACTGCCATCATTCAGCCGCTCCACCCCCCCCCACACACACACACACACACACACATATCGTCTCTGTCAGGTGGAAACCTCATATGTCCAAAACTGTTACTTTTCAGGATTCAAATAAAAAAACATCAAAAGTAGCAGATCTACAAGCTTGAAACGTGTCGCTTAGCGCCGCGTTTCAAGCTTGTAGATCTGCTACTTACGATGCTTTTGCGTGACTCTGTAGGGTGATCAAGTAGGGCGTTAATTTATGAAAAAACACAAAAAGTTACAACACGAGATAAGAGTTTTTTTCCCGACGGCGACGATATGCTTTCTCTGCTGCACGCCAGATCATCTGTCTTTTTTTCCCCTTCCCTGTATATCTCCCGTTTTCTCTTTCACGCACGTGCACAGACGTGCACACGTTGGCTCCCGTTGGCCAGGCCCTTGGCAGCGCGCCAGCAGCGTTGGGTCATTTGCATGGTGGCACACAGTCACACCGTGGTACCTTGAACGTGGCTTGTTAGGCAGTGCCAACGCAAATGTCATTAACCCATTCAGACCGGGAACGCTCGTCTGTGTCATTTTAAGATTTCTTTGGCTATTCAAAAAATAGCAGATCTACAAGCTCATAGCGCGGCACCGAGTGCCGCGCTATGAGCTTGTATATCTGCTATTTTTTTTAAAGTCGTGAAAATGTGTGCAAATCTTTGAATATATACTTTTTTTAAGCAAAACTTTTGTGACTCAAATCTTTGCTGCCGGGGATTCTACAAATGATTCTACAGGTTAAGATAAAACCTATGTTGCTCTAACGTTTTTCATATCAAGGTAAGGTAGATATGTATTTTGCCGCGGACCCCCATCTCAAAATATTTTGTACCAGGGACCCCCAGAAGCACAGACAGATCGGAGTACATTTTTCAAGACGTTTCTAAAATAGCAGATCTACAAGCTCATAGCTATGAGCTTGTAGATCTGCTATTTTTGAAAAGCCAAAGAAATCTTAAAATGACAGAGATGCGTTCCCGGATTGAATGGATTAACCCTGGGGTGAACACTCTGGGTCTCTCTCTCTCTCTCTCTCTCTCTCTCTCTCTCTCTCTCTCTCTCTCTCTCTCTCTCTCTCTCTCTCTCTCTCTCTCTCTCTCTCTCTCTCTCTCTCTCTCTCACACACACACACACATGCATTGTCACCCTCCATCACTTCCATCTACTCGTCCATGTGCATTTTGTTATTCTTCCACACAGTTATTATTAACGGTTGACCAGCAAATACACTACTGTAACGTGTGTGTGTGTGTTTAGGTGTGTGCATTCATGTGTGCATTCGTGCGTGTGCGTCCAGGGCCTGAGGTATTTCTGCCGCCGTTATGAGTTCTATCCAAGCCTGTGTGTATGTTCAAGAAACATACCGCTGGCAAATAGGAAAATAGGACGTTTTTAAACGAAAAGATTGAAAATTAGAAAATAAGGTTGCTTCTGAATATGAGAGAGAGAGAGAGTATGTGTATATATGCAATATTTTGTTTCTGTCGGGCAGAAACCTCCTATCTTCATCATTTGATTACACCACAGCGTCACACAAAAGCATCAGCACTTGTGCAGGAAAACGGGTTCAAATCCGGGGTAAGAGGAAAGTTACAGCCATGTCATGCCAGTGGATTTCCACTGGCCACACCACACCACACCATGGCGCCTACTTGTGCCGCCGTTTCCGTTACAAGGACCTGGGCTTAGTGGTGTCAAAGGGCTCTGAAATGGGTGCCTAGTTTTGCACCACTCCAGAGTAGGTCTGAGCTAGGCCAAACGGGGCCAAACACTTCATAATGACTGATCAGTGATCACTCACTGACTTTTTATTTAGACCAGGATATAGTTGTAATACATGATAATAGATTATATTGTATTATAATCACTGTTAAAATCTAATGGAAACGGTAGATATTTTGATGTGGTGTTGTGTAATGTGTTGTGGTGCTAAAGCTGCAGTCGAAATCCAGAGTACAGTACTCGAGTAGATATATCAGTTACTGTCCACCACTGGGATTTGCACAAGGACAGTGTGAGGCTCACCGTTGTCTTGTCTTGTCCAGCAGCGCAGTGTGCAGATCACCTCACCTTCTACACGCTCTCAGAGACACACAGTGAAGGGTGTGAGAGTTAACAGGCACATCCTGGCTTCACGCTGACTCTGGTATTACCGGGGGACGGAGATTTACTGGGTCGCTCACACATAAGCTGTGGGCAGATTCTACGGTTGAGCCTTCTGTCTCGCTCCCCCCAACACCCCTTGATCCCCCCCCAGACACACACGCGCACGCGCACAGCGCGCACACGCACACGCACACGCACACACGCACACGCACACGCACACGCACACGCACACGCACACACACACACCTGTACTGTACAATGAATGGCCTGACTGCCGTTCAGTTCCGCTGGTGGTAGAGAGTACTCTGATTTTTAAGTCAAAGTAGCAATACCAATATATAAAAATACTATATTATGAGTGATAGGCCTCAGTATTCAGTTATTTGACTTGAGTGAAAATATGCTTACAGTCCCAAATAGTAAAACGTTGCTGTCGGGCAGAAATCTCTTATTTATTTAGTAACTTTTTGTGTTTTTTTCATAAATTAATGCCCTACTAAAGGTCTTCAACAGGGGGTCCGCGACCCCTAGGGGGTCCGCGGAGGTACTGCAGGGGGTCCGCGAAATTGTTGTTTGATTAAACAATATTTTTGTTTGGGAAAAACTGTCAAATCTTTAAACATAACATGAATCCATAGCAAACAGATAAATGGAGGCACTATGCACAATAACATGGTATGTTTATTCATATTTTGTAGAGAAGTTTCATTTTGCACACCTACTGGGGCAGGTGCGTATAGGAGCAGGCAATATAAAACACAATTGTATACATAAATATACAATATATGTGGTAGCCCCCCCTACCCTACGAGGTAGGGGGTCCCTGCTCCATCTCCCCATCAGTTTGGGGGTCCCTGGCCTGAAAAGATTGAAGACCCTACTTGATCATACTACAGTGTCACACAAAAGCATCAAACGTAGCAGATCTGCAAGCTCTCGCGACACGTTTCGAGCTTGTACTTGATCTAATTTAGCTGTTTTTTTATTTGAATCCTGAAAAGTACAGTTTTGGACTATGAGGTTCCCACCCGACAGAGACGATATGTATATATATATGTATATATATATATATATATATATATATATATATATATATATATACCTACGCACTGATATGACATGTCAGGGACGGTGTGTCATTGATTTGTGGGACAGCTAGCGTGGGGCTTTCTGTGGCGTATAGCAGCAGAAGACATGCGTGCGGATCACAAAGTGACAAAGATAGGTTTTTATATGATCGCCGCACGGAAAGCAAAGTAGGAAACATCCGTCTGGCTGCAACAAACATCAATGTGGAACCGGTGATACGCCGCAGTACCAGTCAGAACCCAGTCACACCGGCTTAACTGTAACACGCTGAACAATGGAAAGCCACAGAAGTCTGAGCAAGGAGACGTACACGCTTTAATTATTCACCCGTTTCAGCACTTTCTCTTGTTGAAGAAAACCCCTTTCTTTCCCCCCCCCATTGTCAACCGGTTCACAAAGCTCTCTTATGCTGTAGGGGCAGAAAAACCTCTTATCTCCATGTTTTAACTTGTTGTGTTTTTCGGGAAATTTACGCCCTGCTTGATCACGCTGCAGCGTCGCACAGAAGCGTCAAAAGTAGCAGATCTACAAGCTCGAAACGCGGCGCGAAGCGATGCGTTTTGAGCTTGTCGATCTGCTACTTTTGCTGTTTTTAAATTTGAATCCTGAAAAGTAACGGTTTTGGACTTATGAGGTTTCCACACGACAGAGACGATATACAGTACTGTGTGTGTGTGTGTGTGTGTGTGTGTGTGTGTGTGTGTGTGTGTGTGTGTGTGTGTGTGTGTGTGTGTGTGTGTGTGTGTGTGTGTGTGTGTGTGTGGGAAATTGTAATTGTAAATGGTGTGCGTTATTTTTGTGTCTTACATCTAGACATTTTTTGTGTGTTTGATCTCTTATCTATATATATTTTGGTAATTTAGTGTGTATCTTAATACTTAATTTTCATATTTTGTTGCTGCCTGTCTATATCTTTTGATGAAATTGCACCTATCTCAGCAGGTCAATTTCCTTTTATGTGTGCAAAACTCCTGGGTGCAAATATAGTATGCTGTTAGGCTACCTGGGCGAAAGAATCAATTCTGATTATGATTCTGATCAATTCTGTGCTTATATAAGGGGAGAGGTGAGCGCTGCTACTGCCCTCCTAGATGGAGCCACTCTTTAACGCATTAAGACCTGAGGCCGATTCTAAAAATGTCTTCTAAATCCTAACAGTTTTCTGAAAAACGTATGTTGCTATATCAGTGGTTCTCAAAGTTTCTCATGTCAAGGGCCCCCAAAATGATATGTATTTGGCCGCGGACCCCCATCTCAAAATATTTTGTTCCAGGGACCCCCAGAAAGGATTTGAGTTAAAAATGTTTGCTTTAAGTACAAAATTTTAACTGTTCAAAGATTTGCAAAAATGTTCACGATTTTTCCAAAAATAGATTTTTTTCCTGCTATTTCTTTTTTTGAATAGCAAAATAAATCTAAAATGACACAGATGCTTTCCCGGATTTAATGTGTTAAAAGCTGTGCTACCGCCCAGCGGGGTTGACTCGTTGTGTCTGGTTTTAAGCATCCCAACCACTTTAGCCAGCGCACGCTGTGACCTCACTGGTCCTGGGGCTCCGGTTAAAAGCTCCTACAGAGAATTAAAACTCTTGTCGGCAACGTCCACACAAAATAGCAATTCACCTCCTTTGCCTTGGAAAAGATATTTCTTTTGATGTACCACCACTTACCTACGTAGAGCGCTGCGGGGTGGGGGGGGGGCATCCATTAAGACTTGTTCCATTTGAGCACAGATGCCAGAAAGGAGGGTGAAATATTCACAAAATCTGAAATAAGGCAACTGGAAGATATCACTCTGCTGCTTAATGAATGAAGAAATGACAAGGTGTTGGTGCGCACCCGTGCGCGTGTGTGTGCGTGTGTGTGCGCATGTGTTGCGTGTGTGTGCATTATACTTGTGAGGGCCAAATGTCCCCACAAGTATAGTAGTAGTGTTTGATAGGTAGACATTGTAGCCACTCTGTCATTTTGTTGTACAGTAGTTGTTGTTTAGCTGATGCCTGTCATTCAGTGTTCACCTACATGATGTCTTTATGCATGGGCCTGGAAGTTACCTCCATAGTCTAGAGTCTTTATCCTACTGATATATGTCTAGAGAAATCTACATTCAATATATCACTGTTAAAAGTCAGTTTTGGACAGAGACGATAAGCTCTGATAAGCTCCTTCTGCCTTGACAACCAATCATACACAACCTTCCCAATATGAAAGATTGCCCTAAAGTCTTTGCATTTGTTCTGTGGTGCTGTTATTATTTTTACATTTCAGAATCGTTTCGGCCCAGTTTTCGGCCATTCGTTGAATTTAAAGGTTTCATGACGTTCAGTTTTACCACACATTAAAAGTCTTTGTCATGGTCCTTCAAACGTGTATAGAAAGTTTTAACAAAAAAATCCACTCCATTGATCCATGGCAGGTGTTTTTCTCTCACATTTCTAAAGCCTTTTCAACTGCAATGAAAAAAGAAATCTTTGCCTGCGGGTGTCGCTGGTGAGGGATTTTGCCTGTCAATCATCGCCTCTGCTCCGCCCCCCCCAAAGGAAAGGATAGGGGAGGGGAGGGGCGAGGAGGAGAGTGGGCGGGATTAATCGGCTGTGACCTCACTGCCGAAGGGCCAAGCTCAGATTACTTTTCAGCCTAATTATTCAGAAAACCCCAGACCACAGAAAATCCACTGAATGTTCAAAGTTCAGATTTTTTGGGTGTAATTGAGGTCATAAACCCCCCAAAAAAACATAAAAAAATCACACCCAGTGTGAAGTGGGCGGTGTCTTGCTAGCTAATCACAATACTGGGCAAAGGGTGTGAATGGAGTCAACCAATCATGTACAAAACACTCTTTATGAAAGTCATATTCCGATGTGATTCACTTAAAAAAAACATTTTTTTAAAAGTGCATAGTCCTATTTATAGGGCTATGCACATGTGTCATGTTTCACTAGCCAATCACAGTCCTGAATAGACTGTGATTGGCCAATCACGGTGCAGGGTTAGGGGGGTACACTGGTGGCCAATCACAGCGCAGGATTGGGGGGTGCAAATATCCAAACCTCACATATAGGGGCGGTTTCACCGCCCAAAAATAAAAAAAGTGAAAATGAATGTCATAGAACCTTTAAGATGTCACTGTTAGATCTCTGATCGTACATGAGACTTAGGAAGGCCAGGTTGAAAGTGGTTCATAATTTAAAAACAACAATAAGCTTCAAATATCACGGCTGAGTTATTAACGGGTGTAATTTATGTCATAGAGCAAAAAAACTGAAGCTCATATTAACCAGCAGAGCTTATTTTCTGCATATGGTAGATTGAAAACCCTGTGGGGGGAAATCATTGGAGATCCAAGTGAGGGAACTCTTTGTGAACTCACTTCCATGTTCTGTAGGTCTACAAACTGTAGTACTCGGTTGTGGCTGCTGGTGTCGGAAAGGAGAGGAAAGATTTCACTGTTTGTTTTGGCCCTTGTGTACGTGTTTGCGCGCGTGTGTGTGTGTTTGTGCGCGCATGTATGTGTTTGCACACGCGCGTGTGTGTGTGTGTTATAGTCGAATTTTCCTGGTTCCCACAAGAGAAATGGTTTTATGGTTAAAAAAGTTTTTCAAGTTGGACTTATAATAAGATTCAGGTTGAGGGTTAGGGTTCGGATTCGGATTAGACTTTTAGAGGATAGGTTTAGGGCTCACAATGTTTCTCACAACTTCACAATTTTAGAGCGGCTATGTTCGGCTTTAGGGGGTTATGCTTAAAAATGTCAAAGATTTCATTCATAAAAGCACTGTCCTTAAATGTCCTCACAAGTATGTATAGTATTACAAACGCGCTCGCGCGTGTGTGTGTGTGTGTGTGTGAGACTGTGTGCGTGCGTGCGTGCGCACACTTCAATGCACACTCACTGGACTCCTCTCAGAGAGGCGCGTGCGTAGAATTTTAACTGGGCCTGTACTTCTGTTCTGTGGGACTAGCTGGTTTTAGTATTCACTGTGGCGTCTTTCTCTTTCCAGTTTTAGCTGCTGCTTGTGAGTTGCTGTCACTCTGTAAGTCTTAACACGGTTGACGGAAAAACTCCAAATAAATCGGGGAGAAAGAGTTCTAAGCTAAAGAGTTTTTTTTAGCTTATCGTATTTTACCTTTTTCTCCACAATTTCTGTTTCTAGTCTCAAATTGTTACTGTATATATTTTTTTACTTGAAAAGTGTACAATGGGATATACTATACCATTGGTTCTCAAAGTGAGGTCTAGGGACCTCCAGGGGTCCTTGGGGGAGGGGGGGGGGGTTCCAGGGGGTCCCCACTCCCAGCAAAAGTAGTTAATGTAGCATCACAATAATTTTAACCGCTTTATCCATTCATAATATGATTGGATAAAGTGGTTAAAATGATTGTCATATTATGTTGGCTGTTCAAAAATAACAGATCTGCAAGCTTAGCTTACAGTGTGTCACTTAGTGCCGCGCTGCAAGCTTGTACATGTGCTATTTTAGATTTTTAACATAAATCTTCTCTTCTGGGGGTCCCTGGCACAAAACATGTTCAGATGGGGGGGGTCGGTGGCCAAATACAATGTGGGGGTCCTTGACTTGAAAAAGTTTCAGAACCACTGGCTTCAGTACAATGACAGACTTGTGATGTTGGCTACCAATCAGTACCAAAGAGGCTGTTAAGCATTAAGTGTTCAGGCCAACCGTACGTCTTATTAACTTCCCCGACCCTGCGTTATTGCCGGCCAAATGATAATGTTGCTTTTGGGCCCTTTCCAATATTTCCATCACATTTCCATTCACCGATCCACTTTACATCTTAACTTCCCATCCCTCAGCTACTATTGCCTTTAACCACTTATGCCGTATATACCGTACTTTGCCAGTTTCCCTCAGGGGTCTATTACCCCCCCCCCCCCCTCTACACTTTACACCAAATATCTTCTCTGAAAATAGCAGATTGCGTTGCGCTGTGAACACGTTGTGAGCTTGTAGATCTGCTACTTTCTGCGAATGTGAGCATACTGGTGGTCTAGCACTTTCAGCTAATTGAGTATGACTGACGTTACAGTAAACTGTCAAATGTACTTGACAGTATCATTTTCCAAATGCATGCAGTGAGTTTGATTGATTCACAGGAAGCCATTGGATTGCTTTTTGCATTTCAATACGGTATGAAAATCAACTTGCAGAGACTTGCAATTGAGATTGGTAATCCAACACACTAGATTTGTTTATTTATTTATTTGCATAATCAATTGAACCCCTTCTCTGTCAAAATAGTGCTTCCTGTTGGCCTGACTGATGACTTGACTGACTGACTGACTGACTGATTGAATACTTCAACAGTTTGTAAAAAGTAAATAATTCTAAAAGGGCTTGTTTCCATTCAAGACATATATAAACACATACAGTACCTATACAATAAATCATCAATACTAGCAGCAATACAAGTATATTTACAGAAAAACTGTGGGGGATGATTTCTTTTGGCAAGCTAGAAGACTTGTCTAGGTCCAGTTACAAATTGCAGACAGGTGCTCTTTCATGGCGGTTTTGAAGGAGGGTAGGGAGACTGTTGGCTGGCTGTACTGTGGCCAGAGCCTTTGAGATAGACAGGCTTGTGTCATCTCTGTTCACTCCATCGGGCCAATTATTTTACATCAAACGGCGGATCATGTAAACAACAGAATATTCACATCATTTTCAATATTTAATCATTTTATCGACAAAGCCTTTACAGTCGATTTGTCATTTGTTTCTGTTTGCTCAGAAATTACGAGAAGAATGTGGAAGTAACGCTTGCCATCGGGCGCAACTAATACTAGTTCCAAGCAGCACTATACTATATACACTGTATAGTTCCAAACACTGAATGCTCATAATGGGTGTTGATGAAGCACCAAGCGCCATACATAGAACTGTACGTGCGCTGTAGTGCTTCTGAGCCCTCACGGACGCAATAACTCTTTCTATCTCAATGGCTCTGGCTGTGGCTGGCGGGCTATGAGACGGTTTATGGGTTTGAGGTTTATGTCAGTGCACTGTGAAATCCTGAATGTTATTTAACTCATTCGTACACTCGCAGAGACACTCGCAGAGACTAACGAGCGGTACAGAGACGAGATCTGGACCGATGGCCTCGTGTGCAGTGTTGCCATGTCTGCTTATTATAAGTGACTTTTGGCTTGTTCTTCTGTAAAGTCGCTTTTGGGCTTGTTTCTAAAGTGGAGTTGCTTATTTGGGCTTGTTTCCTAATGTTGTTTAAACCAGTGGGTTCTCAAACATTCTCATGTGAAGGACCCCCCCAAATTGATTTGTATTTGTTCACGGACCCCCCATCTGAAAATACTCTGTGCCAGGGAGCCCCATACAAGATTTGTGCTGTGTGATGTTTCAAGTAGTAAATACAAGCTCACGACGCGGCTCATCGCGACGCGTTGTGAGCTTGTAGATCGGCTATTTTCAAATAGCCGCTGTGTGTGTGTGTGTGTGTGTGTGTGTGTGTGTGTGTGTGTGTGTGTGTGTGTGAGCGCGCGCACGCGCGCCCGCTCATGTGTCCCAGTCGCTCGCTTCTTTTGGGCTTGTTGCTTGTTTCTCTCGCGAAATCTGTCAACAGTGGTTGTCAGTAACATCTGCAAACAATAGTTGCAATGTCAGCACAGCAGAGGCTAATTACCTGGCAATGGTTGTGTTTTCTTGCCAAAACGCCGGAGGGAAGGGTGAGCAATTTGTACAATATGTACAAGGAACGGCGATGATTGTGTTACTCCCGTTTCCATCTCTTTCTTTTTTCTTCCCTTTTTCCAGAACACTGTCGAGATAATAATTTACATAACTGTACATTTCTGTACAACATGGCAGGTACAGTAGAAGACAAACGTACCGTAAAATCTCATCTTGACACCTGCAGATCTGACGGCACATCTCTCACCTTCCCACAGGCAGCATTCTTTATTATGTATTTATTACCCTTTTTTTCCTTCTTCTTCTCCTTCTTCTTCTACAGGCTTGACACCCACACCTCCATCCCATCCTCTTCTTCTTTTTTTTGTGTGCGTTACAAATGAGACGGCGGGGGGGCCACAACGCCAAGGTTTTTCAATCTGACTGTATTTGACACAGAGATTCACCTGCCTCAGCGAGGCGACACCATGCAACTCTATTATCTCTCTGTCACTATATCCACCCCCACCGATGAAAATGAGAACATTTGTATACGTGCTGGAAGAAGTACTCAAGTAGAAGTTGCAATACCAGAACATAAAAATACTCTTTGTCAAACCTTTTCCAAAAAAGTAGATTGGCTATTTTCGAATGAGCGAAGTAACATAGGGCTTAAGTGGTTACTGTTTGTTTTGTATTAATACATCTAAATTGACAAAGTAACTAGTAACTAAAGCTGTCAAATAATGAAGTAATAATGAAGTCAAACATTTTCCACTGCGATGTAATGGAGTAGAGGTATAGAGTATACAAATAAAATCATATAAAGTTGAAGTACCTCAGATTTAAGTACAGTATTTGAGTAAACAAAGTACTTAGTTTCTTTCCACCACCGCCTACCGGTGAAAATGAGGTGCTTTTTATAATGGTGGAGGAGAAGAGGAGGCCTGGCAGTGTGAACGAGCGGCTATTATAAAACATTGGTCTAGCGCTATTTCAAGCCATTTCTCGTACTGTGTATCACAGTGAAGGAGAAAACAGCCGAGGCGTAGTATAATAGAATTGTTAGAATGGCAATCTGTTCAAAAATCATTTCTTTTTATATCTAATTGTATTTGGACCTTAGGGTGTTAACTTCACAGCAGGGGTCTTGTCACAGCTCCTGTTGCTATCATTAGGATGTAGTCCTAATGATAGTTTTCCATGGTCTATTTCCACTACACTATTCTCCTACGGGATTGTCCATAAGTGTAACAAGCCTGTACGTACATACAATTTACATACATGAACGTCCTTAACTTAACCAGTCAGCACAATCTTTCTAGTGGAGTCTCTTATCTTTAGCATATATCCTCATATGACCATTTAGAATAGCATCTCTGGGTATAAAGAGGGGGGCTTTGGCCCAGGGGGGCTATTTTGCCCAGTCAGGGCATGGAGAAAGGACTGGTCTAGCAAGCCAGTCTGTTTGTGTATGATCAATGATCTTTAATACAACTTTGTCAATCCTTGATCCTTGTGGAAGATTAATATTTTTGCCATAATAGTAGTGCTGTAGTGTACAGGTACTGCATAAGACTCCTGGCAGAAAAAAAGTGCAACGCTTGTAATGTGCTGCAGTTTAGAGACACCGTCACACACGGTATGGAAGTCAGCAGAAATCATTAGATGCTCTCACAAACGCATAGTGTTGCATCATGTGACGTTCGCTTATATTTCCACTGGTGTGTGGGTGGGTGGGTGTGTGCGTGTGCGTGTGCGTGTGCGTGTGTGCACGTGTGCGTGTATGCGAGCGCACGCGTGTGTGCGTGTGTGTGTATGGGTTTTTACACTTGTATGACTATACTTGCCAAATGTCCCCACAAGTATAGTAGAATTTGAGAAAAATACATGTGAGGACAATTTTCCATTTTTTTACGGTTAAAAACTATTTGGGCAGTAACGCTTACAATTAGGAAAAAGATTGATGATGGGATTAGGGTTAGGATGAGGCATTCAGAGGTTAGGTTTAGGGGTTGGCCGGGGTTGGAGTTATGCCGATTTAAACATAGTTGCGCACCAACAGATACACAAACACAATCTCACAATGCATCCGCAGTGTTAAGCGATGCGAGCTTGTTGATCGGCTGTTTTCAGCATTAGTATAATAAAATGGCATTTATAAGACAGTGTCTAGCAGCAAACATGTGTCTGTCATGTTTAGGAAGGCAAATAACTGACTAAACCCCTACACACACACACACACACACACACACACACACACACACACACACACACACACACACACACACACACACACACACACACACACACACACACACACACACACACACACACACACACACACACACACACACACGTATTAGTCACTCTCAGCGATCCAGCTGTGATAACCAGGCCTCACCACAGCCATCTCCAACCCCTCTCTTTTGTTTCTTTCAATTAGGCAGAATCCAGCCCAAATCACTCAGCGCCGTGCACTCGTTAAACACGCTTATTTTTTTCCCTCGCACATTTGAAGTGCCAAATTAATTAGCCGTGAAATTAATTGCTCATTCTGGATGCTACGTTCTAAAGTGTTGATTGTGCGACAAAAAGTGCATTCCCTTAATCATAATTTTTCCCTGTGTAAAAAAGTTGCGCGGACAACCCGCAATTATCACTCACCCTCGTAATCAGTGACAGTTTGTGAGTGGAGTGATGATGAAAGAGTGTCGACAGACAGACAGACACAGTTGAATTGTGGTTTCTGCTTCAGGCAGGCTTCTGTTCACTGTGCCAGTGTTTCTCAAACATTTCAACATCAGTTCAAGTCATTTTTATTGTCACATCACAGGTTTACTGTCAGGTGTAAAGAAGCGGGTGATATTCACTTGTTATGCAAGCCCCAGGAAAGGAAGAAACATGTCAAAGAAAAATCTAAGATATCTATATATGTCTATAGGTATGACAATTTTCATTTCAAGTCCCCCCCCCCCCCCCAAATTGACATGCATTTGACTGCGGACCCCCATTGGAAAAACATAGCAGATCTATAAGCTCACAACAGAGCAGACAATAGCAGAGTGTCGCGGTGCGACGCTTTACGACGCGTTACATCGCTCTTGCTAGTTTCGAATAGCCAAAATACAAAACTAGGGCTTAAACTGATCCTCATTTTTCTGGGGACCCCCCGGAACCACCCCACGGTCCCCTGGGGGGGGTCCTCGGACCCCACTTTGAGCACCAGTGTTGAGGTGGCGAGTAAACGCAGTGAGTTCATGGCGACTACTTGGTTTTTATAGGGTTATTATGTACCAGTTTTGGCAGATTATATTTTTAGGGTCTCAAGGTAATGGCTCCCAGGGGCTAGCTCCTCCAGTGTGCTGCAGAGAGAGAGAGAGAGAGAGAGAGAGAGAGAGAGAGAGAGAGAGAGAGAGAGAGAGAGAGAGAGAGAGAGAGAGAAAGTGAAGGGAGAATAAAGCTATTTCGGTTTCATTTCCTGTTTACCTCTGTGCCTCCTAACCTGCCCATTTGAAAGGACCTGATGCAGACACAGATTGGATCAGGCTTTTTTTTCACAAGACAGACAATGCTTTCAACTTCCTTCCCTTTTTCTCTTGCACTCAATCATCTTGCATTATTTTTTCCTCTCTCTTCTGCTTTGAAGTGAATTGCATCACATTTCAGGATCTAGAATACTTTTTGGTACCCGAAATACACACACAGACACACACACACACACACACACACACACACACACACACACACACACACACACACACACACACACACACACACACACACACACACACACACACACACACACACACACACACACTCACACACATCCCCAAATAAATGTGCCTAATATGCGACTAGTAGATAAAAGAGCAATTCTTCTCTTCTTTTCTTATGTTCTTAATGCTCACTGGCACTCTGACTGAAATGGCATCCAATCATTTCCTTACAAACGGTCCTTGTTGTTCAGGCTGAGTTCTCTCAGTGAAAGTGGAATTGTAATTTATATTGAATGCTACCTTGAGATGCGGGCCTTCTTTAACTCAGTGCAAAGTCAGTCTCAGAGATAATACATCAGTTGCAAACCTTTTGTAGTTGGCCTACTCTACTACTTTTTCCAGACTGAAAATGGATCAGGAGTCAATAAGGGAATCGATAAAGAATCAGACCGATAAGGAGAGTCGCTAATGACACTGTTATCAATCAAATCTTCAATCGATTCCCGTCCCTGCTAGTGAGGATATTCATTTGCCCACACCCACAGACGCACATACATCAGTACTTAATGAAGTGAGAACTTCGACTGGCTAAAAAAAATACTTTTGGCTTGTCTCATCTCCCACACGGCTGCGTGAGAAATATAGTTAGTAGGGTGTGTGTGTGTGTGTGTGTGTGTGTGTGTGTGTGTGTGTGTGTGTGTGTGTGTGTGTGTGTGTGTGTGAGTGTGAGTGTGAGTGTGAGTGTGTCTGTGTCTGTGTCTGTGTCTGTGTCTGTGTCTGTGTCTGTGTGTGTGTGTGTGTGAGAGTGTGTGAGTGTCTGCGTGCGGGCGTGCGTGTGTGTTCCCCAGTGCAGCATCAGAACCCATCAGCCCAGTGCATATAACGGGTATAAACGGTCTGTCTGTCCATGGTGAATGCTCATATGCGCTATAATCAGCCCAACTATCTTAGATTGAGAGTACTGAACTGTTGAACAACTTGAACCCCAGCATTCCTATTCTGGGGAGAGCATTTGCCCAAAAATAGCATAATATACAAGCACTTTTGGTGTAGATGGGGAAAAAAAGTGGTACAAGTACAGTTGTAACTCAGGTCTGTTTTACTAAGAAGTAAGAACAGTGGGTCTAAGTCGTTAAAGAGGAGAACAACGACACAACAGAGAATAATAATGTGGGCAGAGATACACAGTAACAACCTCTCTGAGTTCACCCATTCAATCCGGGAAAGCGTCTGTGTCATTTTATACTTTGGCTATTAAAAAATAGCAGATATACAAGCTCATAGCGCGTCACTTCGTGCCGCGATATGAGCTTGTCGATCTGCTATTTTTGAAAAATCATGAACATTTTTGCAAATCTTTGATTATATATATTCTATATCGTCAGTGTCCAGCCGGGACCAGCTAACTCCATTTTCAGTTTTTTTTTTTTTTTTCATAAATCAACGCTATTGAACCCCCTCTACATCTGTGTAATTTTTTTTTTAATAATAACATATGAAAAGTATTAAAAAGCGCCTCTGACGAAAACTCCTAACTCCATTGGACCCTCAAACTGTCCGTCAAAAACAAACAACTCCCCCCTCCTCTCAGGCTCTCGAGAAGCTCTGCTCTGTATGAGGCAGACAGGGAGAAGATTTTTCAATGCTTTTGGGAGAACATAAACTGGGAAGAGAAGAGAATGTATGTGCAAGGTTTGATAGTTGTCACCCCAGTAAAGAGGAGAAGGGTGTCTTCACAAAGGTCATCTGCTCGTGTTTTCTTTTTAAATGTTAATGGACAGAGAATGAGTGTGTGCAGGAGTTTGTTTCAAACATCTCCAAGAGCTCAAGGAGATCATGCCAAAAGACTTTCACAGCTTTTATGACAATCTAAAGCACTAAGAAACACCCACCACACACACGCAACACACAACACACAACACACAACAGTGTGATAATAAAATGTTGATAGGTATATGATAGGTAAATTCAACTGTGGTTGTTATTGTTAGTGCAGTAGGCTACAGATTTGACAGATTCTATTTTTCATGAATGTATTTTGTATTTATATGCCATTTATTTATTGTTGGTGTTAAATACATGATTGAGTATTGAGGCAGAATTGTTTGTTGCACTCAACTGTAGAAGAACAACAGTGGTAACAGTTAGATCCATGGTTGTTTACAATGCATGTTAAAATAAAAGTTGTTTACGTACAGAATTCAGCTTGATCTATAGTATATGAGGATGGCGCTCACCATAAATAGATCTCCAAGCTCACAATGCGTTGTGATGTGTTGTGAGCTTTGAGATCCATTGCCAGCTGTTCTTATCAATGATGGACAAAACCTCCTAACTCCACTTGCACTGGATTTGGGTAAAGTGGTGATAATATAAATACACATGCAAGTATCTGATACTATATAAAGTCACAATACCAAGTTTGATGAGGCAGTATTGCTTTGTTTAAAAAATATAAGGTTTTCATCATTTTCTGAAAAATTGATATTTTGTTTTTCATTTCCTGAACAATTACCATTTTGGATTTAGCTGGTTCCGGCCGAACAGCAGAGATATATAAGTGAACATTTCCTTCATCAGATGGGGGGTCGGCAGCCAAATACGTATAATTCTGGGGGTCCTTGACATGAAAAAGTTTGAGCACCACTGATATAGCAACACAAGTTTTTCAGAAAACTGTTTTTAGAATGGGCCTCAGGTCTCAATGGGTTAAATGTTTGACTGTGTTGGAGTTACAGCAGAGTTCAGACAGACATACTTTACAGCTAGTATAGGAAGGGCAAGGCAGAATGAGAGAAGGGAAAAATATGCCTGATGAGTAACAGCAGTTATGTTGTGGTGGGTGGGGGCAGATCCTCCGGCTGCCGTCCACACCCCGCACTCGGCAATTACACATCGTCTCTGTCGGGTGGAAACCTCATAATGTCCAAAATATGGTTACTTTTCAGGATTCAAATTAAAAAAGTAGCAGATCCACAAGCTCAAAACGCGGCGTGAAGCGACACGTTTTGAGCTTGTGGATCTGCTACTTTTGATGCTTTTGTTTGACCCTGTAGTATGACCAAGTAGGGGGTTGATTTACGAAAAAAACACAAAAAGTTAGAATATGGAGATAAGAGGTTTCTGGTTGGTTTGAGGCCCATGCAGCTGATGATCTGATTTAGCCTCTCCGTCCTCTCTATTAACCACTTGATCCCTATAGCATCCATATTCTGGGGGGAAACATTGGCAAACGAGATTTGGTATAGATAGATGGAAAAAAAACGCGGTCCAATTAAGTCTAGAGGGTGTAAAGTGGATAAAAGTGGATGTGTTTTGGAAATCACCGTTATTACAGTGTGGGCCTGATAAACTGGTAAAGTTCAGATGTTTACACACTTAACTGTACTCTATAAGTAAATGTGTCTCTCCCCGTCTCCCCCTCGTTTCTACCACAGCTCTGTCTCATACTGTAGTTCTTTTACACTATACGAAGGGTAAACCCAGAACCTTCCAGAATCTGAAACTTTCCAGAACTCATGACGTTCTGTGATTTTTTTTTTACGTTTCCATTATAAACAGAACCACTCCTGAAGGGAGAGGTACATCTTTAAAAGCTTGTTGACGGGCTATTTTCTGGGTAAGTCCATCGCTTTTATGCCCAATGCCCATATATGGAGATCCCTGATGTCATCAGTATATGCCCATATCTTGGCATCGGATCGGCGGTTCTAGACAACTGGATATCCATGTATGCCTATATATGGGCTTATCAGGTTTGTTTATGGATATGTCTGAGTCATAGTGACATGGCCATGGTCCTGGCTACATATGGGCGTATTGGGTTTGTTTATGGTTATGTCTGAGTTATAGTGATGTGGCCCTGCCTACAGTATATGGGCGTATTGGGTTTGTTTATGGTTATGTCTGAGTCATAGTGACGTGGCCCTGCCTACAGTATATGGGCGTATCGTGTTTGTTTATGGTTATGTCTGAGTCATACTGGCATGGCCGTGGTTCCGCTCGCCGGCCGGCCCGCCCTCCCATTAGCCAATTTTGATAAAGGATAAGTTCTGAGTTCTGGGTTAGTAGCACTACCTCCTGAGCAGGGTCCCCAAAATATGTTCCGAGAACCTTTATCTGAAAGCGAGCCATAACTTGTGGAAACAACATCCAGAACCCGTGAAATACGTTTCAAACAGCACGACACGGTTCACTTAGTTCTTGAAAGTCGGGAAAGAGCCTTTTCGACTCCCTTAGCTGGGAGACAGCATCCTCCCAGCTGGGGAGAGAAGCAGAGAGCGTCTCCCTTCTTGTTACAGCGTCTATAAGAAGCTTCAAACTCAGAGCATCATTAGTGACGGGTGCCGGCCCCCATGCTGTGTGTGAGACTTATAGAAAACGCACCTCCTTCAACAGCCAGCACCCAGCGCTGTTTTAAAACAAGTCAGGTCATGGAGGTAGAACTTTAAGTTTGACAGGGTGAGAGCAACAATGTGAGAGACTTCAAAACTTGGGAGGAATTAAGTTGAGAGTGTGTATACAGTTCGTTGTATTTATATACTTTATACACGTCAAACCTACTTTTTATTCTCTTTGCTGAGCCTGGGCTGGATGCTGATTGGCTCTGGGGGGTTCTTATGGGTTCTTATAATGTTCTTATAATGCTGCATTTGAATCTGATCATTTTAAATGTGTTGTTGCTGTCGGGCAGCCTCCATATTCTAACTTTTTGAGTTTATTTCGTAACTTAACGCCCTACGACTTGATCATACCTTCTTGATCATATTACAGCATCACACAAAAAAGCATTAAAAGTAGCAGATCCTCGACCTCGAAACGTGTGAGCTTGTAGATCTGCTACCTTTGCCATTTTTTTATTTGAATCCTGAAAAGTAAGTACGTTTTGGACATGTGAGGTTTCCACCCAACAGAGACGATATGTCGATATTTTTGCGTCTGGGGCACTCTATTACCTGAATTCGACTCACATCTACGAACTAGTTACATTATTATTATTATTATTCTTTTTATATTGCTAATGCACACATCCTCAAATCCTTTATATTTGAATGCTGTAATGTTTAGCAGTTTATGTTGCACAACTACAATGAGCCAAAAGCCATGATGACAGATTGAAATTAAACAGTTGTTCAACTGTACAACCATTTAAGCAACATCTTATTTTATTACAATATTAGAGGCTGTAATGTAGCTGTAATGTGCAGCAGTTTATGATGCACAAATATAATGAACCAGAAGCCTGATGACAGACTGAAATTAAACGGTTGTTCAACTGTACAACCATGTATAATATCTTATTATATTACAATATTAGATGCTTTTATCCATAATAGAGAATAGTCATCAAACTATCTCTACTTATCTGCCTCCATGCGACACTTCTTTCCTAAATCTTCATACATTTTAAGATTTGTGTTGTGCAGCTCTGGAAACAATGAACATATTCACTATGAAAATAATATGTGCAGATAAATAACATAAACATTTTTGTTTCTTTAATTAAAGAATACGATCTAGACCTGCTTTATATGAAGTGCCTTTAGATAAATAATGTTGTGATTTGGTGTTATATATTGTCTCTGTCAGGTGTAAACCTCATATGTCCAAAACTGTTACTCTTCAGGATTCAAATTAAAAAAGCATCAAAAGTACCAGATCCACAAGCTCGAAACGCGTCGCTTCGCACCGCGTTTCGAGCTTGTAGATCTGCTACTTTTGATGCTTTTATGTGACGGTATAGTATGATCAACACAAAAAGTTAGAATATGGAGATAAGAGGTTTCTGCCCGACAGCAACGATACTTGACTTTCAGGGGGCGCCAAATACAATATTGGGGAAACGCTGATATTGGTGTGCCAAGTCTACTGCATATAGCAGAGCCTTTCTGGGTCTACCTTCTGCCATGCATTTAAATCAAAGTCTTTCGGACACCATTGAGCCTGTTCTCTCTCTGTCTAGAGGTGTGTGTGTGTGTGTGTGTGTGTCTGTCTGTCTGTCTGTCTGTCTGTCTGTCTGTCTGTCTGTCTGTCTGTCTGTCTGTCTGTCTGTCTGTCTGTCTGTCTCTCTCTCTCTCTCTCTCTCTCTCTCTCTCTCTCTCTCTCTCTCTCTCTCTCTCTCTCTCTCTCTCTCTCTCTCTCTCTCTCTCTCTCTCTCTCTGTCTGGCCCCAAGCCCAGGTCAGTCCCATTACTATAAAGAGGAGAGCACAATTTGACCATTGGAAAGACCTGCCAATCAATGAATCCTTGCACAGCATAGGCAAAATCACACACCCCTACTACAGTCGCCAATGGTGAAAATGCAACAAAAAAACAACAACATTAAATCATCGATGCACATGTGATATTTCGGATCGATTGGCTAACCCACCGATGAGAAAAATGCATGTAAACGGATGAGGACGGGCAGAGACTCAGTTGAGTGCACATTGCACAACAATGCTAGCAAACAGCTTAAATTTAGAAGTTAAAAATCTGCTTCTTCTCTCTTACCCAGGCAAATTGGTTTAATCACTCCCAGCATATGCTAATGGCCAATGCCCATGTGTTTATGCCACATCAATTGGTAAACCCACTGATGAGAAACAAAGCGTGTGAATGGATGAGGACGGGCAGCAGAGACTTAATTGAGTACACAAAATGCAAATACACTGCTTAAATTTAGATAAAGTGAATAATCAGCTTCTTCGCTCCCTGCGTAGGCATGCACTTACAATTAAAAGTTTGGCATATTTAGCAGAAGCCCTTATCCAGAGGGACTGAACAACTACGAGATAAAAGTAAATGGCATGAAGCCTAATCAGACAGATGGACATTACAGTGGCACAATCAATCAATCAATCAATCAATCAATCAATCAATCAATCAATCAATCAATTTAATTGTCACTTTCCTTGGAGGACTTTGTGAGGAGAACCAAGCCTGTCACAATTATTACATCATGGTTTCCATTTTGAGAAAGGTTCATAATTTTTTTTTTACATTTTCAAACAATAGTGGAAATAGTAGATTGCCTTTTTCCACTATTTTGTAACAATTTGTTTAATAAAATATTAAATATGGCGTTTTTTTTGCCATAATACAACATTTATTTTGATTATTGGTATCGGTCATTGTCATTTCTTTGTGTATTTACGTTTGTCATATCTGCACCGCATGGTCAAGTGAAATATCTTAATGGTGACTATACATAGCCCTATACCTGTCACAAAGACAGCGCTCATGTGGTTTGGGGGGGGATGATGATGGCTGCTCTTTGCTTAGCATTTTGGTTATGGATCGGCTGTTTGAGTCTCAGAGGACAGAGGTTGTGTTGTGTGTTCTGACCTGAATACGGTGCTGAGACTGCTGAGGGCTGTGTGTGGGCTCCAATGAGCTAACTGACTGAGACCCAGTGGTTGGAAAGTAACCACAGAAGTACAGTTACTCAAGTATTGTTACTTAAGTGCAAGTTTGAGATACTATTACTTTGTTTCCATTTTTCAATACTTTGTACTTCTACACTACTACGTCTCAATATTGCACTTTTTACTCCACTAAAATTATTTGACAGCTTATTAGTTACTTTGCAGATTAGGTTATTATTACAAAACATGCATTAACCACTTAAGCTCTATTATACACTTAGACTATATAAAAAAAACTGATCTACAGTATAAGCTCGCAACGTGTCACAACGTGACACGTTGTTGAGCATTGAGAAATAGAGTATTTCTACATGATGGTATTGCTACTTTTACTTAAGTAACAACACTTTGTCTCTGTTTGGTGTAAACCTCATACAGGTATGTCCAAAACGTATCAAAAAGTATCAAAAGTAGCAGATCTACAAGCGCAAAACACGTTGTTTCGCTCCGCATTTCGAGCTTGTGGATCTGCTACTTTTGATACTTTTGTGTGACGAAAAAACACAAAAAGTTAGAATATGGAGATAAGAGGTTTCAGCAAACGAAATGGATGGTACGTCTTCCATCGCTGCTGAGACCTCAGTCGGAGAGAGACGTGCGGTCAATGCAGAGTTTCTGGGACGGTGGACAGGGGACTGAGGGATGAGAGCCATTTATAGCCTGACTTTTAAACTAATGTCAGCTTCACTCACACGTCTGCTGGCCGCGTGTTAGTGCACACACACACACACACACACGCGTGTCTACAAGGATACGGTTTCAAACTGGAGGCGACTCGTATGTTGCTGTAGTGAGTCAGCTAGCTGACAGGACAATGTAGCACTTGGGAAACTGATCTAAGGTTCATGCACTTCCATTGTCATTTATATAATGGCCCGAGCATCCGCTCATCAGATACACACACACACATACACACACACACACACACACACACACACACACACACACACACACACACACACACACACACACACACACACTCACACTCACACTCACACTGACACACCAGCCGCATATCACAAGCTCACATAATCATCGCGGTCGGAAACCTTTTATTACTTTTAAAAATTAATATTGTTTTCACAATCTCTTGTTAATGTTTTTTATTGGTTAACTATGTATGAAATACACAGACAGATGTGACCCCTTTTCAACCTAGTCACCCTATTTTGGGCATGTCATGAAAATATCTTTCAAAAATAGCGAAAGCGCTGCTTTTGCGTGATTGATTGATTGATTGATTGATCGTTGCTGTCGGGCAGAAACCTCTTATCTCCATATTTAAGTTTTTTTAACGCCCTACTTGATCATACTACAGCCTCACACTAAAGGTCGTAACAGACGGGAAGTGATCCACGCGGGCGCTACCGCTCGCATCAGCGGTGATCGCGCCACGATCATTGTTGTTTTGTCCTCGTGCGGGGAAAAGAAAAGCTCACCACAATCCAGCTCTTGCCGCCCCGCGCGCGTGTGCACAAACGAGCACGCGCGCGAGAATTTCACCTGCCTCACCGCCCCTCAACTTCTCTGCGCATCCCAAATAATCGCCCGCCTCTCATTGAAAATGAATGACATAGGGGCGTCGGCCGCTTTCCGTCTGAAATGACCCTAAATCATCAAAAGTAGCAGATCCACAAGCTCGAAGCTTGTTGCTCTGCTACTTTTGCTATTTTTGAATTTGAATCCTGAAAAGAAACAGTTTTGGACATCCACCCGACAGAGACGATATATATATATATATATATATATATATATATATATATATATATATATATATATATATATATATATATATATATATATACCTAGGAGGTCTATATGACAGTGTAGCTGATTCATGTTGACAGTGTCTTTGTATCCAACACCTTTTGTCTCCAGCTTTCAACATGAATTTACACTTCCCTGTAGAGATGATCACACAGTGTCACCCCGCTGTGTGTGAGAACATTACTGTACACTCTGCAATCTGAACCACTGATGATCACACAGCCCATCCTGCTGTGTGAGACAACATTACCGCAGTGCTTCTCAAACCTTTTCATGTCAACGACCCCCAAATGTATTTGTCCGTGGACCCCCCATCTGAAAAGATTTTGTGCCAGGGACCCCCCATAAGATAATAGATTTGTTTTTAATTCAAAACTATTCCAAATCTTCCAAACATTTTCGATATTTTTCAAACACTTAAAAAAATTGCAGATATACAAGCTCGCAGCGCGGCACAAAGTGACGCACTGTGAGCTTGTAGATCTGCTATTTTTGAATAGCCAACATATGATGGATAAAGTGGTGGAAATGATTGTGATGCTGTATTAACTACTTTAGCTGGGGACCCCCTGGGTTGGAACCCCACCCCCCCCAAGGACCCCTGGGGGTCCCCGGACTCCACTTTGAGAGCCAATTCATTACCGTACACTCTCTGCTCTCTGGCAGCGTGAAACCTTCAACAA
Source organism: Gymnoscopelus braueri (assembly GCF_963280865.1). Taxonomy (NCBI): domain Eukaryota; kingdom Metazoa; phylum Chordata; class Actinopteri; order Myctophiformes; family Myctophidae; genus Gymnoscopelus; species Gymnoscopelus braueri. The sequence continues at coordinate 22,480,456 of NC_137610.1, read as the reverse complement.
AATGTGCAACGGCAGAAACATGTAAACATGATTCTTACACTAGTTTCTTTTACAATATACATTCTTTAAATGTACAATATGCATGGCAAAGAGCCGAGTGGAAACTGTGGGTCTGATATAACATTTATTCTGTTTCTCATCTTTCAAGCCCCCCTCCTGCTTCTCCACCAATTTCCCTCCCAGTTGGAGCATTGCTTTCCCCAGTTGGGAAAATTGTAATGCATGCAGATTCGAGCTCCCCACCGCTTAAATAGGAGTCACGCCGGGTAATTGTGTGCACGTGCGTGTGTGGTGTGCAAGTGTGTACGTGTGTGTGTGTGTGTGTGTGTGTGTGTGTGTGTGTGTGTGTGTGTGTGTGTGTGTGTGTGTGTGTGTGTGTGTGTGTGTGTGTGTGTGTGTGTGTGTGTGTGTGTGTGTGTGTGTGTGTGTGTGTGTGTGTGTGTGTGTGTGTGTGTGTGTGTGTGCGTGCGTGCGTGCGTGCGTGCGTGCGTGCGTGCGTGCGTGCGTGCGTGCGTGCGTGCGTGCGTGCGTGCGTGCGTGCGTGCGTGCGTGCGTGCGTGCGTGCGTGCGTGTGAAACGGAGAGGTGCAGGTGCAGACTGCAGGCTCCCATTACGAATAAATATTCTGTTGGCAGAGAAATAGGAAGAGACCCAGAGAGTACAACGGTGTGTGAGAGAGGGAGAGAGAGGGGGGGGGGGGAGGGCAGAGGGAGAAGAAGAGACATTGAAACAGAGACAGGCAAAATGACACAGGTAAACAGACAAAAGGCATAATTCAGAGTGTTTCAGTGTGAGGTTTAGGGGGAGACAGTGGGCCGGAGTAGGAGCCGGGTGGTACGCCTTACAGACACACAAGAGTATGAGATATTTATTATAACTGTCCTAAGGACACAGACAGTGGTGGTAAAAGTACTCATTTTTTTTACTCAAGTAAAAGTATCAATACTGCAATGTAGAAACACAGTCTGGAATTACAAATTTCTTGAATAAAAGTACAAAAGTATTGGTATCAAAATGTACTTAAAGTACCAAAAGTAAAAGTACTCATTATGCAGAATGTTCCATTTCACAAGTTTTCAAACGTATAAAATGTATTCAAATCTTTTGAAAATAGCAGAAAAATTGCTATATTGTACTTAAATACAGTATTTGAGTGAATTTAAATGAAAATTATTCTAACTGTCCTACAGGGACAGAGAGGGACAGCGATATGGGATGAGAGAGAGAGAGAGAGAGAGAGAGAGAGAGAGAGAGAGAGAGAGAGAGAGAGAGAGAGAGAGAGAGAGAGAGAGAGAGAGAGAGAGAGAGAGAGAGAGAGAGAGAGAGAGAGAGAGAGAGAGAGAGAGAGAGAGAGAGAAAAAGAGAGACAGAGGCAGTGTCTGACTGCGTGACCACAGACCAGTACCGTCTGCCGTCGGGATATTCCGTTGCTGTAAACAGACGGACAAAGACAGAGATTTCCCTGTTTAGCCTCCGCAGAATAGAAGCACTCCCCCAGATGTTCCGTGCAATTTCCACAACACAAACCCACAGCGTAACGACGAGGCACGTTTATTTTCTGCCCCAGAAATGATTTCTTTGTGAATGTGCAGACAGACATTTGACCATTCAGCTGAATAGCCAACACAGTAATTGTCTGAGCTGCTGCAGCCGCCCGACACCTACGGCCTGTCTGGTGCCACCGTCCACCGATGTTCCACACATTCACAAGGACAGGAACCTGAACATTAAGGCCACAAATGTTTTATTATAACTGCATTTGTCTGTAAGGGTGGAGGATTTGGCATACTTAAATAAAACTCAACTTTAGTTTAGTGGGATAAACTTGTCTACAACCTTCTCTCAACCTCTCTATCCCCAACCCGGTTCGATCCCAATACAGACCAGAAGACTGTTGCATGTCTTCCCTCTCTCTCTGCCTATAGGGCAGTGTAGCAAAAAAAAAGCATATCATGGTTCAGTAATCGTAAATGAGGTAAAAGTTAGAAATAATCGTGATATTGATTTGAAGTCTTATCGCTCGGCGCTAATGCTCCTTATCTTTCCCTTTTCAGCAGCGTAGACGCCATTGTGTTGCAGAAAAATCATGGGGGAATTGATAAGCTCAGAGGCATAGATTATCTGAGTTCACCATTCTGATTCTGTAACGATTTCGGATCTCGATTAGACACAATCTTCATGCAAATTGAGTATAATGTGGATGCAGTATACCCCCCCCCCCTCTCCATTCAAGGGACTACTTCATTGTTTTAGCTTAATTTTAGAATAAGGATAAGCCTAGCACCAGTGGTGTAAAGTAAAGTACATTTACTCAAGTACTGTACTTAGGTACACATTTGAGGTATTTTTTACTTTACTGGAGTACTTCCAATTTTCAGTGCTTTTACTTCTACCCCGCTACATCTCAGAGGCAAATAGTGTACTTTTACTCCACTACAATTATTTGAAAACTGTATTTACTAGTTACTTTGCAGATATAAATGATTATTATAAAACATATATTAACCACTTCATTTTATACCGAGGCTATTTGAAAATAGCCGATCTACAAGCTCACAACGCGTCGCATCGCGACGCGTTGTGACCTTGTAGATCTGCTACTTTCAAACATTTTAGTACTTTTACTTTTGGTACTTTAAGTACATTTTGATACCAATACTTTTGTACTTTTACTCAAGTAAATTTGGAATTCCGGACTTTTACTTGTAACAGAGTACTTCTACACTGCAGTATTGATACTTTTACTTGAGTAAAACATTTGAGTACTTTTTTCCACCACTGCAAAAGAACTGTGCTCGATGTGACCGCAGCAGTCCACCACACTGCTCTCAGTATTCACTTGGTTCTGACTGGTGTCTGTACCGGAGGTGACTGGTTGCTAAGCTTCTTTGAGCGTGTGCACAAGTTCTCCCTTCTTTTAATATCCCATAGAATGGGGGTGTTATTGCATTTTAACTGACAGTGTCACTGTCACAAGCTGTCCAATTTAATTTTTCCAAAGTAATGTATTCTTCCCAGCACACAGTAATTCCCCAGTGTATCTTCTTGACAGACAATATGAGGCTCAGTTGAATTCCCAATCTCCTAATCCAATTTTGTGACTCACGAGCCTTCTTTTAGCCTGCCTTTCTGGCCGAGCAGAGAGGAGAGGATTCGCAGTTGGGGGGGGGATATGCAGTGGTGGAAAGTAACTACAGTAAGTACATGTACTCAGGTACTGTATTTAAGTACAATTTTTAGATATTTTTACTTTCCTGGAGTTTTCAATACTTTGACTTCTACTCCACTACATCTCAGAGGCAAATATTGTTCTTTTTACTTCACTATAATTATTCGAAAACGTCATGTTACTAGTTACTTTGTAGATTTTGACAAAACATGCATTAACCACTTCAGCCCTAGATATGCTTTGGCTATTAGAAAATAGCAGATCTACAAGCTCACAACACATTTCAAAGCGACGTGTTGTGAGCTTATAGATCTTCTATTTTCAAAGGATTTTATACATTTTGGAAACTTGTGAAATGGGACATTGTGCATAACGAATACTTTAACTTTTTAGTACTTAAGTATATTTTGATGCCAATACTTTTGTACTTTTACTCAAGTACATTTAGAAAAACTCGTAACAGAGTATTTCTACATTGTGGTATTGCTACTTTTTACCTCAGTACAAAATGTGAGTACTTCTTCCACCTCTGGGGATTATGTGCACCGACGTGTGACCTGTCACCCGGTGTGAGTGTGTGAATTAAGGGGGCTTCGTACAGAGAACGTAGCGTAGTTTTGGCTGAAGTCATGGCAGCCTTCCCTCAGGTTTTTATCAGCTGTTCCTCTCCAGAGTAACTATAGTCGGCAATCCTGTCACTCTTGACAGTCTTGCGGACCGTGTCACACCAAGGGCCAGTGACAAATTAGCCCCTCTTGACTCTCTTGACTCTGTCTGCAGGGACTTCAACTTGCACTTTGGGCTGAGGCGGGTTCCAAAACCTGCCGGATATGCAAGGGTTTGTCATGTTCACTGATGTAAAGTACATGGTTTTGCCGGTGGGTAAGGTTGGCAGCAAATGTCGTATTGTGAGTGGATATGCTGCTAGTATTTAAGGCTGCATGTCTCTATTTATGTCAAATATCTCCATACAATGGGTTCATATTTTTTATTTGATATTTTAAGTGTAGTGACAGTGAAAACTGCATAGATTTCGCTCTTTTCTTGAATTCTGCCGACAGGAAGTCAAACTCTTACTTTTGTACGGCTTGACGAGCATGCTAAGCTTTGTAATCGTTATGGAAAATCTAAATGAGTAAGATTAGTTTTATTTTTTATCACACCGATAATGACATGATAATGACATGCCCAAAATAGTGATGCCAGAGTAGTTAATTTGATTGAGAGTGATGAGAAAACAAGTATGTGCTACAGCGTATTAACTAGGATGGCAAGTGCATATCAAGTTAGCATCTATCTAAATAACATACTGCTAATACGTAAAAATAACATTGTTTACGTGCTAAAAGTGTGATTTTGAGACCCAGAACCATGCAATGAGAGGAAAATGAACGAGAATGGGCGCTCAGAGCACAGATGATTGACAGTTTATTCGGACTTGATATATCATGACCCCGCTATAGCAGTACAATTCAAAGTTCAACATCACTTCAAGCGTGTACGTGTTGAAAAACCCCAGAGTTGCCCCTTACTGGTCTCTCCCAGTTGCCCAAGTGGCTTTTTCCATGGCTCTGAACGCCAAATGACTTGGCACCCATTCATGGGCACACAAGCGTGATATTGAATCGCGCACACAGAGAGAGCGAGAGAGAGGGAGTGCTCTGATTTCCCAGCAGGCTTTGCCCCCACCTCTCACCCTGCAGCCTCGCCGCTGAGTGACACACAGAGGAAATATCTCACATAAACAAGGATGATTTAAGAGCCAACACCAGTGGCACAGCGACAGTGGTGGACACTAGTAACCAAGTACATTTACTGGAGTACTGTACTGTACTTAAGTGCAATTTCTTTGAGGATCTGTATTTTACTTGAGTATTTTTTTTACAATTTACAATTTAGGGAGCGATTTACAATGCCAACAAGCTTTGAGAACAATGCAGAATAATAGTAAAAAACATCAAAGGGCAAAGAGCTGCTGCAGCAACGTCTTGCTGCAGGTTAATTAGACCACTGGTCCTCAAACATTTTTATTTCAAGGACCCCCCAGTTTGATATGCATTCTACCACGGAATGCATATCATATCAGAGGGCAGGTGTGTGTGTCCAGCTGACGCTCGTTGAGCCTCGTTAATGTTATAGGCATCGAAGCAATTATGCTCCTGCACTGTCAAATAGGCCAACATCTAATCTAGCCAGTGAGTCCCGGGACCCAATTTATTGAAAACCTAACAACATCACTGTATTATATTAGATTTATTATATATTATATTGATATTATAGCTATTTTATTTTATTAGATATGTGATGTTGTTACCTGACAATTAGTTGACTTTTGGTGAAAAAGACTGCATATATTGGTATCGGTTGATATCGGTATCGGAAATTAGGAGTTGGACAATATCGGTATATTGGATATCAGTAAAAATGTCAATATCGAACATCCCTAATAATTATCAACTAAACTGATTAGTGTGATTAATCATTTAAGCCCTATTTTGTTTTGTACTTTGTTCTACAATGGTGTCATGCAAATAGCTGATCTACAAGGTCACAATGTGAGCTTGTAGCATTCGTACACTCTCAGAGTTATAGGGGGGGTCCTTGAAATGTAAAAAGTTTGAGATCCACTGATATAATACAATCAGTGGTGGAAAGTAATTAAGTACATTTACTTAAGTACTGTACTTAAGTACAATTTTGAGGTATTTGTACTATTTCCAATTTCAAATACTTTTACTTCTACTCCACTACATCTCGGATCCAAATATTGTAATTTTACTCCACTACATTTATTTGAATACTTTAGTTACTTGTTACTTTGTAGATTTTGATTACTATTACAAACCCTACATTAACTCAGCTCCTTATACTTTTCGGCCATTTGAAAATACCCGATCTGCTATTTTCTAAATATTATACATTTGAAAACTTGAAATGGGACATTCTGCATAATGAGTACTTTTACTTTTGGTACTTTAAGTACATTTTGATGACAATTCTTTTGCACTTTTACTCAAGTAAATGTTTAATTCTGGACTTTTACTTGTAACAGAGTATTTCTACATTGCAGTATTGATACTTTTACTTAAGTAAAGCAATTGAGTACTTTTTACACCACTGAATACAATATTGTGTAAAAGGTCCTGGTGGATAATCAAACGCTGGGCTGTGTGGAAACACTGAGCGCTCAGTATCTCTACCATGAGGACGGGCCTCAGTATGGCTTCATTAGAGTGCTGTCTCATTGACATGCACACGGCGGGGGGTCCAGGGTGGGATCCATTGATCCGTAGAGGTTTAATCCGGCGGCTAGAGTTGAGGTTAATGATGTGGCCATGCACTCTGTGACATCATTAACATCAACCGGGACAAACACTGGCATGTGTTCTGCATCTTCACTCAACTTCACACTCACTACTTGTCTTTTGTTTGATTTACTATGTTCAACGTACTTTCTTCTTTTTTTATTTTTTTACTTTATGAGAACCTTGTATAAGCCTTTTATAAGCCCTGTATGGGTTTTATTCCGCAATTTTGTAACCCTTATTTTTCACCCGGTAGCAATTTTCTAAGTGATCCTGGGCGCTACACTCCCCTCACCAGCCTAGGGAGGCCAGGGCCGAGCTCATGCCTCCTTCAATGCATGAGAGCCGTCTGACCTTCTTATCACCTGACAGGGGAGAGTTTCCCTGGTTGGACGTAGCGCGTGGAAGGAACACGTTATTCCAACCAGTTCCCTTCCCCTCCATCAGGCGCCCCGGCTGTCATGGGGGAGGCGGTATAGTGACCAGGATTACTACATGTTTTTGTGAGGGTATTAACTATCGTGTCTTTTTTGAAAATTGTTACCTTATGTACTGTTTTTGTTGTGTGAATAAATAAAACAAAACATCCCAGAGAGTGCAACCAGTGCTCTCCATGCATCCAAGTCTGCAACCACAATAACTATGTTTTTTGGGATGTAACAGTTAAGGCCTTTGCAGACAGGGTGCGATTTTTCGCACGGAAAAAACGGACAATATCATTTTTTAAATGAACACGTGGTTCTCAATGACCTCATGCACACCGGCTCCGAATTTACCTTTGCGGCGATGCGATGCGGCGATGCGTTTTTTTTCTTCCAATCGAACCCAGTTCGATTCGTGCGTCTTTTCGCATGCGGTTAAAACTGATTGACTGATCGCACCCTGTCTGCAAAGGCCTTTAATCGAACTAATCAGTTTCATCTATTATATAAAATAAGAAAACGATAATTGATTAAGTTAATAAAATAATGGATCCCTATATTGGGCATGTCATTATAGGCGAAAGAAAATAGTGAAAATGGCAGAACTACAAGTTCACAACACATCACATCATTTGGTTCCATTTGAGTTACAGACCTGTTAAGGGTCCGTTTGGAATCCCCTCAAGGAACCCTGAGGGTCCCTGGACCCTCACTTCATTTATTTTGAAGTGGCAGATTGAAACCTCCCCAACAGCTGCTGTTCCACAGAGACATACTGCTTCATAATAAAACGTTATGCTATTTATATTGAGTCAGACATGTCTGGATGCAGGCACTGTCGATGGCCCATTTAAAAAAAATGTTTATTGTTGCACGTCCCCCAGGAGTAACACTGCAAGAATGTGTTAATCTATCTCTAAAGGTCTTCTGGGAGCATGACGAATAAACCATACGGAAATGTGTCTGCGAATATTTCACACCAAACTATTCATATACTGCAGTTCAATGGTTCTCAAGCTGTGGGGTTGAGAACCACAGGGGAGTCCCCACATGATTTTGGGTGGGACCCCAGATGACAGTGAAGTGACAATATTAACCCATTGAGACCTGAAGCCGATTCTACATGTCTCCTAAATCTCAACAGTTTTCTGAAAAACGTATGTTTCTATATCAGTGGTGCTCAATCTTTTTCATGTCAAGGACCCCCAACATTATATGTATTTGGCCGCGGACCCCCATCAAAATATTTTGTTCCAGGGACCCCCTGAAGCAAAGATTTGAGTTAAAAATGTTCGCTTTAAAAATATATATATTCAAAGATTTGCACACATTTTCACAAATTTACAAAAATAGCAGATCTACAAGCTCTACGAGCTTGTAGATCTGCTATTTTTGAATAGCCAAAGTGTAAAATAATGCTTTCTTAGCTCAAATCTAAAAATGACACAGTTCCAGGTTTAAAAAAGTGTATTAAAAGTGACCTTTTTGCATCAAAAGTAATCAACAAACTATACTATACAAACTGGTCAAACATTGGCCAAATGATCAAATAATACAAGAAAGAGACAATATTTATCTGTGGAACCGACTCAAACAAAATGTCAACTCCTACAATTCCAAGTGCTTGTCAGGGTGGGGGGGGGGGTCCCCAGTTAAAATATGATTATTTTGGGGGTCACGGCCTGAAAAGGTTGAGAACCACTGCTGTAGTTGATGCCTCTAAATGGGAGAAAAAAAGATAGCATAGCCATAGCATAAGACCAGCAGATACAGTATAGGAGGTTACTAAGCGTAAGGTTAAACACATTGGTACTGTTACTGTAGGTCCACATAGCGGCAGGTGTGTGCATGATTAGCACTATGTAGATTTAGACTATTTTTGCCGCACAACGTAGGCCGAAGCATAACAGAGGGCTTAAGTGGTTTAATGAATACTTTTTAACCTGTTTCTATCCTTTGCTCTTTTGCTCTGACTCTGCCCCTATCCTCTCTCTTCACACGAAAACTACAAAATGATGGACCGAGCACACACACACACACACACACACACACACACACACACACACACACACACACACACACACACACACACACACACACACACACACACACACACACACACACACATTTGTTTTTAATTTCAACCACTTCTTTACACCTGTACAACTGTAGACAATAAAGCTGATTCTCTGCCAAGCTACAGTATGCCATGCTGTGCTGTGCTGTGCTGTACGAGGCAGAATGCAGTGGAGTTGCAAAGGCGACGCGGTTGCATTCCACACTGAGTGCACCATTGTATAGCCGTGTCAATCCCTTCCATATACATCCCAGATGCATCATTCATCCGTGCCGCCGCTGCCGGCTGGCCCGTCACGTTGATTAGCAAGCCCTATCGTGACAGGGAAAAAGGAGCGGGCTGTCCTCATGTCACATTCTAGCTTTGCTGTTGTTCCCCTTTCACGCCTACTGGCAAATCAATGGAGATTTGTTTTCTGCATGTGGCCTCCTTTTTCTTTTCCTGTTTTTTGTATTTTTTTTGTATTCTTTCTTCCTCCACAATCCCCCCCTGCCACCAGCCCTCCCCCAAACCTCCTCCCCAACTCCCACCTCCACCCCACAAGCGCTGGTGTGCAAAATCGATGACTTTGAACTCAGCCCGAACGGCGATTCGGAGGCGACACACAGGTGCTTTAATGAAATCCCTGATGCACTCGGGGAGACACAATCGCCTGATGCAGAAACATTTGTGATCTTTAACCCATTGAAACCGGGAACGCATCTTTGTCATTTTTAGATTTCTTTGGCTATTAAAAAAATAGAAGATCTACAAGCTCATAGCGCGGCACGCGCTATGAGCTTGTAGATCTGCTATTTTTGGAAAAAAAAACGTGAAAATGTGTTCAAATCTTTGAATATATATTTTTTAACTCAAATCTTTGCTTCTGGGGGTCCTTGGAACAAAATGTTTTGAGATGGGGGTCCGCGGCCAAATACATATAATTTTGGTGGTCCTTGACAAAAAAAAAGTTGGAGCACCACTGATATAGCAACACACTGTTAGGATTTAGAAAACATTTTTAGATACGTATTTGGCCGCGGACCCCCATCTCAAAATGTTTTGTTTGAGGGACCCCCCCCCACCCCCCAGAAGCAAAGATTTGAGTTACAAATGTTCACTTTGAAAAATATATATATATTCAAAGATTTGCACACATTTTCACGAATTTTCTAAATCTTATCTACAAGCTCATAGTGCGGCACTCGGTGCTGCACTGTGAGCTTGTATATCTGCTATTTTTTAATAGCCAAAGAAATGTGAAAATGACACACAGATGTGTTCCCGGTCTTCATGGGTTAAAAATTGGTTATTTCTTTTCTCGTTTCTTTTTTTGGGGGAGGGGAGCACAGACACAGACACAGTCTAAGTACCCTTTTATATGAAATGCTCCTTCATTGTAGCATTACAGTATGTAGGTCAAGCCATCCATTGCCCCTTTATCGCTCCGTTTCCCTCTCGCCGTCACAGAGGAGAGGAGAGGAGGGACACGCCATAGAGGTCTCCGGCGGGAATTGAACCGGATGACGTTGCGTCTACGACGTGGTCTGGTTAGCTATACCGGCGTATAGCCCTGCAAACCAATTACTTAACCGCAGAGCCGGAGAAGCAAGGACATGGAGACGCCCTGGTCTTAATGTCTGGCTTTGAACTAGGCCTGCGAATATTTATTGGTCAAATAATTGAGAAGCAGTTTTTTAAAGGGTTTTAATCGGGCCTCAGGAACTGATTGCCTGACAGAGACATAAAGGGAGAGAGAGGGAGATATTGCTGTATAGGTTAAGGTTGTGGTTGAAGAAATAGCAGTGTGTCTGTTAACCAGGGGCAGATTAACCCTTCGTGGTGCCCGGTGCTACGACCCGTTTCGGTGCCAAAGCCCTTGCATTAAGCCCCCACTGCTGTTAAGAAGTGGGGGCACGGTGGCGCAATCGGTTGCGCTGTCACCTCACAGCTAGAGGGTCTTGGGTTCGATTCCCACCGGTGACGCTGTGGGCACTGGGGGCATGTCCTCTCCTCCGCGTAATCGGTGCCCATGCCCTAGGTGGGGTTGGCGAAAGGGCCTCTCTGTGTGGAGTTTGCATCTCCCTGTGTCCCCTAGGGTCTCGATACTGCCCCCCCCTGGTCAGCCGGGCGCCTGATGTAGGGGAAAGGAACTGGTTGAAATAACGTGTTCTTTCCATCTGCTACGTCCAACCAGGGAAACTCCTCCCTGTCAGGTGACAAGAAGGCTTGTTAGCTCTCATGCATTGAAGGAAGCATGAGCTCGGCTCTGGGCTCTCCCTAGGCTGGCAGAAGGAGTGTAGCGCCCAGGATTACTATTGCAATTGGCACTGGGTGAAAAAATGGGGTTGCAAAATCGTGGAGAAAAAATAAAGTATTTTGAACCATACATTTAAAGTGGTGTACCAAAACCCGCTTTTAGGTTGGTATTTTGAGTCGCTGGAACAAGTTCAAGCACAGTGCAAGTTGTACAACAAATGTGTATGCATGTAGGTTACTGGAGTAATGCGGTCTATGATGGAAAAAAGTTGCATTTGCAGAGAAGCATACTTTTTTAATTATGCATTGTAAACAGCCTTTACATTTGCACTACATTAGTCAGTGCTATAAATAGACTGAGGCTGTGTCTTATTTAGACACTTAGAGACAGTATCGTACAGTGGTTCTCAAAGTGGGGTCCGGGCACCCCCAGAGGTCCTTCAAAGGGATTTCCAGGGGGTCCCTTAGCAAAATTCGTTAAAGCACTTTAATGTCGGCTATTTGAAAATAGCCGATCTACAAGCTCACAACGCGTTGGCACCATCGTGATCTCGCAGATAACTTATCTTATATATATTTGTTAACAATAATTGATATTAAAAAGTGTGTACGAACAACAACAGCATGGTTAAAGATGATATCCTAGGACGAGAAATTCGAATAACTCCATAACGGATCCGCCACAGTTAAAAACACGCTCCTATGGTTCTTGCTTGAAATTGCGTATTTTAATCAATTTTTTTCCCCCTGGAGAGATCTCATGTTTACAGTGAGAAAACATTATGCAACCTGCTCTTCATGAATGCGCTCGAGCGTAAGCCGCGCTTTCACGACACTTCCGGTGCCTTGACCAGAAGTGTTGTGAAAGCTCGGCTTACGGTTAAAGCAGGAGCTGCATATATACAGTTTTCACAGTACAGTATATTCTCCCTGCAAAGCAACAGCATTTACTTCATAAAAGCTGTTCATGCTTCAGCAAACACTGTTCAGTGAAGTGGTTAACGCCATCAAACTTAATCTCCTTCTTAGAACCTTTTTTTTCATATCTGATCCACGCTTTGCTTGGGTTTGCTTCTGTGCCTGCGCGTGTGTGTGTGCGTGCGTGTGTGTGCGCGCGCGCGCGAGCGTGTGTGTGTGTGTGTGTGTGTGTGTGTGTGTGTGTGTGTGTGTGTGTGTGTGTGTGTGTGCGTGTGCGTGCGTGTGTGCATGTGTGCATATCTGTGAGATTCTCTTTGAACAATAGTATCTATCTGGTATGTGGAAGATAATGACATTTCATTGGTACACACGCCTGGCAATTAATCTCCATTATCTCCCTATACACACACACACACACACACACACACACACACACACACACACACACACACACACACACACACACACACACACACACACACACACACACACACACACACACACACACACACACACACACACACACACACACACACAAACACACACACACACACGCACATTTTGCTGTATTTATTTTGAGTTTACAAATGACTGTGTACTACAGGGAATCAGATATAACAGGGTTAGTCAGGTCATGAACATCTAAGGGCACACAGCACCCTCTCCTCCACACAGACAGGCTGTTTATCGTTGTTGTCGGGCAGAAACCTTGTATCTCCGTAATGCAACTTTTTTTTCCCCCTTAAATTAATGCCCTACTTCATCATACAAGAGTGTCACCCAAGAGTAGTGAAAATAGCCGATCTACAAGCTCACAGCGCCTCGCATTGCAACGTGTTTTGAGCTATTTCCACTATCTTAAAATAATAATAACAAAGGAATGGTTTTGGACATACAACGTTTCCACCCGACAGCTACTGAAACACTTATGTTGCTATAATATCAGTGGTTCTGTCAAGGACCCCCCAAAATGTATTTGGCCACGGACCCCCATCTCAAAATATTTAGTTCCAGGGACCCCCAGAAGCAAAGATTTGAGTTACAAATGTTCGCCTGAAAAATGTATAGGCTATATTCAAAGATTTGCACAAATGTTGAAAAAAATATATAGCAGATCTACAAGCTCATAGCGCGGAACTCGGTGCCGCGCTATGAGCTTGTAGATCTGCTTGTAGAGCTTGTAGAGCTTGTAGATCTGCTACTTTTGAATAGCCAAAGAAATCTAAACGCTTTAGCCACTAAACCACTTAAACCGTCTAGACTTGCTAAACGGGACCTGAATTGTACTTTTTCTGTCTCTGCACCAGATCTCTTTGCCAAAAATAGCTGATCTATAAGCTCACAGCCGAGCTTATAGATCTGCTATTGTTGGCTAATGTTCCCCCCAGAATATTAATGCTGGGGTCAAGTGGTCAAAGCTCTGTGTGCTTTGTCGTATGACGAATAGCTCACAATGCATCACCATCAAACACATTGTGAGCTTGTAGATTTTTTTAAAACATATTTAACAGTTTTTTCAAAAGAAAATGGTCTATAATGACATGCTCAAAATCTGGACACCAGGTTGAAAATGGTTAAACCAAATGGATTACAAATTATTAGGATACCAGATTGACTACTTAAAGTAATTGGTAATACTTAATAATCTTGCTTAGATGGTACATTTTAAGACATATCTGATCCACGCTTTGCTTGGGTTTGCTTCCATGCCTGCGCATGTGCGCGCGCAGCGCGCGCGCGCGCGCGCGTGTGTGTGTGTGTGTGTGTGTGTGTGTGTGTGTGTGTGTGTGTGTGCATATCTGTGAGATTTGCTTTGTACAGTAGTATCTATCTGGTAT
>NC_137610.1:22438989-22463989 GCF_963280865.1 Gymnoscopelus braueri | reverse complement strand
ATATACACAGTGTGGTGTGTGTGTGTGTGTGTGTGTGTGTGTGTGTGTGCGTGTACGTGTGCGCGTGTGCGTGTGCGTATGATTGTGTGTGTGTGTGTGTGTGTGTGTGTGTGTGTGTGTGTGTGTGTGTGTGCGGTGTGCGTGTGCGTGTGTTTGATTGTGTGTGTGTGTGTGTGTGTGTGTGTGTGTGTGATCAACAGCCCTCTCCATCTTCCATGGAGCTGACCTGGTTTGCGGTGTCAAGTGGTGGTGTGGTCAGGGGTGGGTGCAGGTGTTCCATTTATCCTCTCTGTGACACAGCAGTGGACAGTATGGGTTCACCATTACACTGTGTGATGGATGCTTCTCTGGATAGATGGATGGATGGATGGATGGATGGATGGATGGATGGGTGATGGGTGGATGGGTGGTGTGGGTGGAGAGCAGTGGTAGGAGAAGTACTCCGATTTGTATTTATTTAAGTAAGAGTAGCAATGCCAGAATATAACAAATACCCTGGAATATAACAAATACCCTGTAAAAGAAAGGCATGTATTCAAAATTTGACTTGAGTGAAAGTACAAATGCACTGGCATCAAAATATAGTTACCGAAGTAAAAGTACTCAAATCTTTCAAAATCTTTTCAAAAATAACCGATCTACAAGCTCAGCCACGTGTTTTGAGCTTGTAGATTGGCTATTTTCGAATACATAAAGTATAAAATAGGGCTTAATTATGTTTTGTAATAATAATCTAATTCTGCACTTGTAACAATAGCTGTCAAATTATTGTTGTGGAGTAAAAAAGTACAATAAGTATAGTATTGAACAAGTGTAAAAACACAAGTAAAGTAAAAGTGCCTAAAAACTTTACAGTACAGTACTAAGTACAGTACTTGAGTAAATGTACTTAGTTTACTTTCCACCACTGATGGAGACGTCTGGAGATTGCAACGGGAGTTTTATTTTTTCTAATAAGAATTTCAGTCTAACATTTATCGCTGCAGTATATTAATGCAAGCGGCACATAAATCCTCATAGTGACACATTGACGTTGTGGCATTTCAGCCCTTGAGATAACTTATAATGAGTGCAAGAGTAGGACGCCGGAAACCTAAACTTTGAAATTGCCAAGCTTGCAAAGCAACCAGAAATAAGAATTGCAAGAGACAAACCAGTAATGCTTCAGACAATGGATACACACACACACCCTGTGTGCCTAGAATGTTTGTTTGTGATAAATGAGGGCTGCTATCGGTAGGTAAAAAATAGGCTTTCTTTCCAAAAAAAGAAAATTCAGTCACCAAAATAGGTACAGGTTCAGAAAGAAGAAACTAGGATTCAATCTATGGTGGAAAGCAGTGAGTCTGCACAGTGTTGAATGGGGTTGGGAAGGTCAGGTTATAAACTCTGCTGTCAGTGAACAAGTAAAAAGTAAAAAGGTGACCCTGGTAGCAGTATGGAGGTGCTCAGTGATGACATCACGACTGGAAGAAGCTGCTGCTGGACACGTGTGACAGTACTTGGTATGATATTGGCCTATAAATGAACATTGTAAAAGTCTAGCTTTTAAAACCAGATATATTTGCAATGCTCTGGAAGCCTCTCTACTGTAAAAGGTTAAATTAGGCTAAATGTATATTATACAACAGGTAGTTGTGAGCAAGAAATCTTGATTGGTTGAAATAGGCCCTTTACCTGTGCTCAAACGAGCATGACAGCACACCTAATGAAAATATAAAAATCAGCTGTGCTTGATCAGACGGAGTCTCGGCAGAGCAGAGCCGGCTAAGTGGCTAGGCTAGCATTTTGGATGGGAAGTTTTGCAGAAATAGTAGCTAAATCTGGCATTGAAACTAAATTCTATTGAATATACTTATTTACAATGAGATTGAGCTTGAGTTTTGTTTCTCAAAAAGAAAAGTTGTCTAGCGTGGCTGAGTAAACAGGGACTCTGTCTCTGTCAGATGGACACCATGTATTTCCAGGATAACACTTGCAGAAAGGTTGTTATTTTGAGAGATAAATGCCCAGCAATATGACATTTCTTTATGTTTTATTTTGATGGTAACTGTTGTATAATCACAATATTACACTTCAGTGATGCTTGCGGTACTCGGCTCCACCTCGTTCCCGACCGCCGTGCCAATAATCACGGTAAAGCACACCCTCTCGTGAAATATTGCTGAATCGATGATAAGTATAATTTGTTTATAGGGAGTTAAGGTGAGTTTACCAGGTTGGACTTCTTCCACTCCGGACATCACAAAACCACTCAACTGAATGTCTATGAGAATGCCAAATTATAACATTACCACAGTTTTTTCACTTTATTTGAATAGCCAGCATGTAAAAATGATCCATTTTAAGTATAAATCAGGCTCGGGGGTGACACGAGGGGAAATGAAGGGAGAGTTTTTTAAAAACGAGGCATGCAGGGCTTGCAGCCTTCTGGGTGAGATGTTCTGCCGGGGCTCAGGGGACAGCTTTGGGAGCGCTGCCAGAACAGAGTTATTGTAATCCTGGAGGCGAGATGAGGAGGAGAGGCGCAGGACGTGGCGCTCCGCTCCGCTCCGCGGGGTCCCTGGCGAGGGAGGATCAGTGGATGTTGTGTAACGCAAACCCGCACCACCACCACCACCGGGATACATGAAAGCACACCGGCGTGCTACTGAAGGCAGAGAGGCGGTGGCTCGGTGTGCTTTGCACAGCGACGCAGTTTGCACACACTCCTTACACACGCTCGCCTAGACCGGAGTATGTATGTACAGTAGGTACATATATATATATATGAATGTATATATAGAACTAAGCACACATGCAGTCACGTTGGAGACTGATACATCATTATGTACATCAAGACATCTATTCAAGTAAGAACTTTAAAGCGACCTAGTTGTGTAACCTCCTTTCCTGCGGGGTGTGTGTGCGTGTGTGTGAGTATGTGCATGTTTGTAAAAGTGTTGATGCATACAAAATATTTTATTTTTTTACTATACTGTTTTTGTATACTTGAAATCAAAGAGGAAAACATTCACACATTTCCATTTGGCTCACTTCACAAAAAAACTAAACAGCGCTTACTCGTTTTGGCACAGAGCCTTACTCAGATTGTTTCAAACTCTCTGAGGATCATTTGTTTTGTTTAGTTTTTCGGCTCATATTTCTTATTCTAATTTCTTATTTCTTGTTCTTTTCTGAGGTTTCTATAGTAATAATGATATCCAGTGCATTTTATTCATCACTGAATCTTTTTATACTGTATTTATTTATTGATTTACTTTCATGACGACCCTCGATACCAAATGAGGGTCATTCCTCAACGGTTTCTCAAGGTTGTTGTTGATGATAAGGATGATGATGTCCCTCAGCTTGTGCAGAATAGAGAATGCAAGAGCAGAAATTACTACTAGAGGATCAGCCCAGGTTAGAAAGTTTGGGGATAAAACTAAGAGATGGTTGAGATGGTTTAAACATGTGCAGAGGAGGGATGAGGGATACATTGGGAGAAGGATGCTGAAGATGGAGCTGCCAGGCAAGAGGAGAAGAGGAAGGCCAAAGAGGAGATTTATGGATGCAGTGAGAGAGGACATGCAGGTAGATGGAGTGACTGAGGAAGACGCAGAGAGAAGATGATGATGATGGTTGCAATGCATTCTTTCTGAAGGTACAGTGTCAGTGATGTGTCTCACATACACACTATAGTCCACACCCGCATTTCCACCCACCGTTCGTCCGGGCTATGGGACCACAGCCGCGACAACAGATCCCAAATTTGGAAAATGTGGGAAATTAAAGTAGAATAAATAATAAATTTACGCCTAGAATGACATGCCTGGAATACTGACGGTAGATTTAAAGTGGTTAACCCATTTCTATTGGTCCAGTTGTCAACACATCGTCCCCCCCACCCCCCCACCCCCTCCAAACCACCCAACACTCTCTCTCTCCCTCTCGTTCATCTCTCTGCTGCACTCTGCTGCACATGTGTGCATTCCTCCTCCATCTGTGGGCTGTGTGTCGCGTCCACTCTGCTCACCCGTCCCTCCATCTTGTCCGTCCTCTAGTGCACTCTCTCTCTCTACACACACACACACAAGCACGCACGCACGCACGCACGCAACGCACGCACGCACGCACACACACACACACACACACACACACACACACACACACACACACACCACACACACACACACACACACACACACACACACACACACACACACACACACACACACACACACACACATCCCTCTGTCTTGGACGCACTCGTCTGCACTGTGGGTCTGCGTGTTAGTCTTATCTCTGTCCTCACCAGCATTCCTTGGCCTCCTCCTGTCCTCTGTCCACAGGTTCTTTGTCGACACACACCCCACACTGAGCTTCACCTCTCTCTCTCTCTCTCTCTCTCTCTCTCTCTCTCTCTCTCCTCTGTCTGTTTCTCTCTCTCTCCCTCTCTCTCTCTCTCTTTCTCTCTCTCTCTCTCTCTCTCTCTCTCTCTCTCTCTCTCTCTCTCTCTCTCTCTCTCTCTCTCTCTCTCTCCTCTCTCATCTCTCTCTCTCTCTCTCTCGCTCTTCTGTCTGTTTCTCTCTCTCTCCCGCACTCTGTACCCTCTGTCTCTCTCTCTCTCCATCTTTCCAATTTCCTCTGCTGGGATGAGGTGTTGTGTGTAGAGGGGGAATGTGTGTGTGTGGGTAGTGTCACTGTGTAGTGTGTGTGTGTGTGTGTGTGGGTAGTGTTCTTTATCAGCGGCTGCCGTCTGGGTATTAGCTGGGGGAAATGGGTTCGTAATGAAACACAGAGAAGAGCTGTACAAACACTGACCAGCCAGGTCTCTCTCTGTGTGTGTGTGTGTGTGTGTGTGTGTGTGTGTGTGTGTGTGTGTGTGTGTGTGTGTGTGTGTGTGTGTGTGTGTGTGTGTGTGTGTGTGTGTGTGTGTGTGTGTGTGATTAAGGTCACACTCTCTCATCCTGTGACATTGGCTTTGTCTTTTTTTCCTCTCTCTCTCTCTCTCTCTCATGTCCTACTCTACTGCTGTGTGCCACGCTGCTGTGTTGTCCTGGCATTATCTGTGCCGTCTCGGCACTACGTCCCGTGTTGTGTAGAGGAGCGGTTCAAACAGAGCACTGTGTCTACTGAAGAGGACTATTGTCTCCGCTGTGTCTGTCCACAGTGGTACAGTATGTGTGGACGTTTCCCCCACACACCGTTAGGAATGGTTGGCTCACTCCTTAACTCACTCCAAAAACACCCTGACAAGACATCATAATCATCATATCTTATCATTCATATATCATTAATGTACAGTTTTATAACTAAACTCTAGTCTTCAGATCAGCACTCACTTGGTCTGACACGCAGGGCACGCAACCCAAGACGAGGTGTGATGTCACACGCCCAACGCCAGATCAGAGCCTGTCTAAATGCAGCATTAGTTCACCCAAAAAAATCACTTATTTTCTATCAATTACACCTCATGAAGCATTGCATTTTTTTAATTTTGTTGCATTCCTAAGCCAATATTTTGATTACCGGCGGAGAGAGGCTTATGTATCTGGTAGGAGACTCAAAGGAGTCTCTTTGAGTCTCCTACCGGAAATACACCGGTCATCAAATTATTGGCTCAGGAATGCATCAAAAACAAAAACAAATCTATGAGTTCAAGGCTTCATGTGGTGTGTAATTGATAGAAAATAAGTCATTTTTGGGGTGAACTATTCCTTAGTTGCGCGCTGGCGTTGCATGCCGTAAATAGCAGCTAACCATTATCCATTTATATGTTGGATATTCAAAATAGCAGATATATGTACATCTAATGACATTTTTAGAAAAATATTGAAAATGTTTGGAAGATTGGGAATAATGTAGATCTTTTTTTTTGTAAACAGAAATCTTCCCTTCTGGGGGTCCATGGCACAAGATGGGGGTCCTCTGCCAAATTCATATCGATTTTAGGGGTCCTTGACATGAAAAAGAACCACTGGTATAAAGTATTAAAAATCCCTTACTAATGCTCAAGTAAAGTCAAAGTACCTCAAAACTGTGCTTCAGTATTAGTACTTCAGTAAATGTACTTAGCTACTTCCCACCACCGTCCGTAATCCATGAGCTGTGAATGTGAGCGGTCTCCCTGGGAAACCGGCCGGTGGCTCACATCTGTAGGAGGGCTTAGTGTTGGAAACCATCGCCGTGGGGCAACGGCTCTGACCCAGAGATGAGCTGGAGGCAAGGATGCATTTGCCAATCTGTTGCCCGTAGCAACGCTCCCCGTACCGCTTCCATCCCTGTGTTTGGCACCAGTGTTGATTTCGTGACTAAAACTATGGCGAAAAAATGTTCGTCGACTACCTTTTTTCACTGACGGAAACTAAATAAAAACTAAGCTACGATGACTAAACTAAGACTAAATATATTGACAATTTTGTCAACAAATAAAACAAATAAAAACTACACTAAAATGTTAGGGAGGGTGTAGTGGAGAAGAGATCCAGTAGAACTAAAAGACAAGTAATTTTATGTTTGCGCTCGGGTGTTGCACTCTGGAAATAGCAGATCTACAAGCTCACAACGTGTCGCAGCGCGACGCGTTGTGAGCTTGTAGATCTGCTATTTTCAGCATGCAACCAAGTGTAAAATCAGCCATTACGACGCCATCAAGGCCTGCCTAAATACATGGCAAAACATTTCAGATGACTAAAATATGACTAAAACTAAATGGAATTTTATTCAAAAGACTATGACTAAAACCAAATAAAAATGTTCCGTCAAAATGAACACTGTTTGGCACACACACCAGACCTGAGGCCAATTCTACAAACGCCTTCTAAATCAGTAGTTCTCACACAAGCAGATGTAAAAGCTTGCAGTGTACGATGTGGCCTACAGACGATCCTCCCACATCTCATGACATTAGTGAAATGTACAATTTGTAACTTCACAGCACTGCCATAGCCAAATCTGTGACCGCCCCTCCAGAGCGTGGGAACTTGGGAGGCGATAGCGAACCAATCATCATAAAGTCCCACATTTTGAAGAAACACCCTTTTTTTGCCAGCTAAATGTATATAAGGGGATGTTCTCACATTAAAAAGTATTTTTTCCACCACTGCGTGCACACACACACACACACACACACACACACACACACACACACACACACACACACACACACACACACACACACACACACACACACACACACACACACACACACACACACACACACACACCTACCTACTCTGGTTCAAAACCAGAAACTCCCCCGAGTCCTGAGCTTGTATTAACCTGACAGACTCGTATTCTCTCTTTTATTTTATGTTGGCCTCCGTCTCATCTATCTCTCTCTCTCTCTCTCTCTCTCTCTCTCTCTCTCTCTCTCTCTCTCTCTCTCTCTCTCTCTCTCTCTCTCTCACTCACTCACTCACTCACTCACTCACTCACTCACTCACTCACTCACTCACTCACTCACTCACTCACTCACTCACTCACTTTCTCTCTCTCTATCCTGCTACTGATTAGTTCCACTGCAACCCTCCCTCGCTGCGCAAAAAACATTGTGGTCTGTTATCGCCTTTGTTTTTAACACCCACGCTTGGCTCTCTCTCTGAAGTGTAGGTGTGTGAAACACTGTGACTGCATGTTAGAGGGAAACGCTGCCAAAACAAAGCAGCAATTACCAACCTGTGGGGCCAGGGTCCACTGGTGCTATATGAGGATGTTACAAGTGGGCCTTCCAAATAATTGGCAAAAAGATAAGATTTTAATCATGAAATAACACAAACATTAAAATCATAGAACGTTAGTTCCATTGATCCAAGCCAAATCGATTGATTGATCATCAAAACGAACATGCTCCGAAAAGGCACGCTGCCCAGCACGGCCCACCCCTTTGACCACTTAACGCTGCCGTGTTAAGTGGTCAGATGGGTGGACCGTGAACCTTTTTCGAGATAGATGGAAGTGGGCCCTGATCCACAAAAGGTTGGAAATCACTGATAGAGGGGAAATAGTGCAAAAATGGCTATAAAGCCAACACTTTTTTTCCCGAGCCGTGACAAAAAGTGTATATCAGCATCTTGAAAATAAGCACATCATTCACCGTTCTGACAACATCGAAATTAGGTATCGGAACGTTCTGTGGAGTTTGCCTCTATCCAATTACCGTAGGTTATGCAGGTCTACTTCGAAGCAGGTGTTAAGGTTGAAGAACAATATATGGTTTTAGCGTTCGACGTTGAAGTGTAATGCAGGTGCAGTAGTTACACTGCAAAGTATGCAATGTAAGCCATTTTGGGACCTCTTTGAACTGCTTTGACGGTAAACAAAAACTAACAAGGTTTGCAGTTTTTTGACTGACTAATCTGGAAGAAGAATAGTCCAGGAAATCTGATATAATAACACCATTTAAGTCTGATTTTTTAAAGTTGTCCCATAGGTGGGGTTTAAATCGCCAGGTTCTCAACGTGTAGGTCCAGGGACCTTCTGGGGGTCCTCGATAGGGTTCCAAGGGGGTCCTCAGCTAAATTAGTATTGATAGTTAGGAACCAAGTGGAACCTTAATGGGTCTGTAACTTACGGAGTGTACTTATGGAACCAAATTTGGTTTAAATTATAGAGAGTTAAGAGAGTTAAGTGAGTTATACTATACTGGGGTTCAAGTATGGTTTAATTTGGTGATTCTCAACCCCAATTCATTATGCATTAGACCGCAGACCCCCATATGATACCATTTTGTTTTTTTTCTCTTTCTGGGACCCCCTTCTACACTGTAAAATGGTGGTATACATGTAGCTACTTTGACTTTTGACACATCTGTGTCATTTAAGCTATAGCCATTATTTTATACTTTGGCTATTCAAAAATAGCCGATATACAAGCTCATAGCGCAGCACTGAGTGCCGCGCTATGAACTTGTAGATCTGCTATCTTTTGAATAGCCAAAGAAACCTTAAAATGACACAGATGCGTTCCCGGTCTTCATGGGTAAAAGTAATGAATCTGTGTACTTCTTCCTCCACGGATTGTGGCAGAGTGTAGGATGAGAGGGAGGACAGTGGTTTATGTCTCTGGCTCGCTATATCGTAGCTGTTAGGAGAAAATCTCTCCTATTATTGTCATTGCCCTGAAGTGAAACACATGGGGAATGCACCTGGCTGGCTCTATGATGCTGCGTACTGTTATTTACACGTACACAAGGCTTTCCATCAAGTGTACTGTACACAGCTTTGGTTCAATGGTTCGGGTGTGTCTGAGTGTGTGTGTGTGATGAGAGTTCATCCGTGGGCCGCAATATGTTGTGTATCAGTTACAGATGGATAAACTGGAAGTAATCAACCCCTTCTCTTCTCTTCTCTTCTCTTCTCTCCTCCGCTGTGTCCTTCAACCGGGCTGTCTCAGGGTCAGTAGTACCGGAGGATAGCAGAGGATAGCAGAGGATAGCAGAGAAGTGGGAGGTTGGCTCGTATTGTTATTGGCCCTGCGTTTCGTCGTTGTCAGGCGGAAACCTCTTATCTCCATATTCTAACATTTTGTGTTTTTTCATAAAAGCTTGTCGCTCTGTTACTTTTGCTGTTTTTGAATTTGAATCCTGAAAAGTAACAGCTAGTGTGGACATATGAGGTCTCCTCTCCTCTCCTCTCCTCTCCTCTCCTCTCCTC
This sequence comes from Gymnoscopelus braueri, assembly GCF_963280865.1. Classification (NCBI taxonomy): domain Eukaryota; kingdom Metazoa; phylum Chordata; class Actinopteri; order Myctophiformes; family Myctophidae; genus Gymnoscopelus; species Gymnoscopelus braueri. The sequence goes on along the minus strand of NC_137610.1, from coordinate 22,454,351 downwards.
TCCTCTCCTCTCCTCTCCTCTCCTCTCCTCTCCTCGTTTACTAAATGTGTGTGTGTGTGTGTGTGTGTGTGTGTGTGTGTGTGTGTGTGTGTGTGTGTGTGTGTGTGTGTGTGTGTGTGTGTGTGTGTGTGTGTGTGTGTGTGTGTGTGTGTGTGTGTGTGTGTGTGTGTGTGCTGACAGTACTTGAGGTGTGTGCAGGGCAGTTATGCCAGCGTGCCTGGTGTAAAGGAGAGGGGACTGGGGCCTCATTAGCCCATTCAATCCGGGAACACACCTGTGTGTCATTTTAGATTTTAGTTATATCATAACCATTATGTTATTTCTTTGGCTATTCAAAAATAGCAGATCTACAAGCTCATAGCGCGGCACTCGGTGCCGCACTATGAGCTTGTAGATCTGCTATTTTTGAATAGCCAAAGTATAAAATAATGGTTATGGCTAAAAAATCTAAAATGAGTTCCCGGAGTTAATGGGTTAGAGAGCTATGCTGGATGTACCTCACATGGTGAGCGCTTGTTCTGTATGCAGGAGCGTCCCAGGAGGCCGGAGTTGGAAGTCACGACCTGACAGCTCCTGCCTAGAGACGACACAAACACATAAACACACACACACACACATGCAAGCACTCACTCACATGCACGCACAGCACACAAAGTAGTTTGCAGCCCTCTCTGCATCTGCGCATTCAGTGTGAGAGTACACACTCGCAGTGCAGTGTTAATTTAACTATATTTCGTTGCTTTCGGGTGGAAACCTTCTTGATATCTCATATTTTAATGTTTTTTTACGTAAATTAATGCCCTACCTCATCATACCACAGTGTCACACAAAAGTAGCAAAAATAGCTGATCTACAAGAATAGATCTGCTGTTTTGCTATATTGGAAAAGCTCTGAAATTGAAAGTGAAAGCTGTTAAGTGTGTGTTCGTTTCATACAAATTTAACCAATGAAAAGTATTTACAAGATCCATTAGAACATGGGTTATTTTTCCATTTCCTGAAAAGTAACGCTTTTGAACTTACAAGGTGTCCGCCCAACAGCGGCGAAATGGAACCAAATGCACCCATGATAGATTGATTGATTGATTGATTTTATTTGGTGATATCACATAAAAAGAGCACAATAAGAACTTTCCTGACATACAGTCATCCATTGTGGTCCTCTTCACAAAAAAACACACTAACCAACAATACATCGATCAGACATACATAAAACAATAATTACAGTGTAGATAGAAACATTGCTGGAATCATAACCCCCCCCTGTCTGTGTTTCCCCCCTGTCTGTGTGTCTGTGTATCTATAGTCTCTGCCAGACACAATGTGTCTTGCTTAATTCCCTCGCCCACTCCCAGGACCGCCTCCTTCGTTTCCAATCTGTCAGAGCTGTCAGTCAATCACCTCGAGTTACACCCCACCCCCCCTCCCCCCGCCCACCACAACCAACCACACACACACACACACACACACACACACACACACACACACACACTATACACACTATACACACCACACACTCGCAGCATGCAAATGGGGGAAGAAGATGAGATGAATAATTTAATCCGCGCGGGAATACATAAACGGGTAAACAAGACGCGCGAAACAAAATGCAAACAATTGCAGCGGCAACGCATAAATTAACCCGTTCGATCCGGCGGGAACGCATCTGTGTGTCATTTTAAGATTTCTTTTGGCTATTCAAAAATAGCAGATATACAAGCTCATAGCGCGGCACCGAGTGCAAATCTTTGAATATATACTTTTTTTTTTAAGCGAACATTTGTAACTCAAATCTTTTGCTTCTGGGGGTCCCTGGAACGAAATATTTTGAGATGGGGGGGGGGGGGTCGGCGGCCAATTACATATCATTTTGGGTGGTCCTTGACATGAAAAAAGTTTGAGCACCACTGATATTATAACAACGTACTTTTCTTTTCAGAAACCTGCTAGGATTTAGAAGACATTTATATAGATGCGTTTCCCGGCTTGAATGGGTTAAAAGACAGAGAGGGAGGCAGAGAGAGTCCCAGTGGTGCTCATCATCATCATCGGGAACGCTGTGTCCTTCAACCGGGCCGTCTCAGGGTCAGTAGTACCGGAGTATAGCAGCAGAGAAGTGGGACGCTGTTGGCTTGTGTTGTTATTGGCCCTGCGTTTCGGGCAGAAACCTCTTATCTCCACATTCTAACTTTTTGTTTAAATTCGTAAATTAACGGCCTACTTGGACATACAAAAGCAGTGGTGGAAAAAGTACTTGCGTGTTTTACTTAAGTAAAAGTATCAATACTGCAATGTGGAAATACTCTGTTGTAAGTAAAAGGCCTGTGTTCAAAATGTTACTTAAGTAAAAGTACAAAAGTATTGGCATGAAAATATACTTAAACGTAACGTAAAAGTACTAACGTGTTTGTTTGAAAAAAATAGCCTATGTATAAAATAGGGTTAATGTATGTTTTATGATAAAATTATTTATATCTGCAAAGTAACTAGTAACTAAAGTTGACAAATAATTGTAGTGGAGTAAAAGTACTATATTTGCCTCTGAGATGTAGTGGATTAGAAGTAAAAGTACCTAAAACTGGAAATACTCAAGTAAAGTAAAAATAAGTTGTACTTTAAGTACAGTACTTGAGTAAATGTACTTAGTTACTTAACGCCACTGTACAAAAGCATCAAAAGTAGCAGATCCACAGGCTCGTGGCGCGTTTCCAGCCTGTAGATCTGCTACTTTTGCTGTTTTTGAATTTGAATCCTGAAAAGTAACAGCTCTGGACATATGAGGTTTCCGCCCGACAGAGGCAGTTAGTTTGTTTGTTCAACATGCTAATGTAGCGACAATATTGTGTTTCCGTCTTTGTCCCTTGAAGAGTTATTTATTGCACTGTATGTATGGCTGTAATTGGACGGTTCATTAGAGAGAAGCTGATTGGGGCAACTCCCCCGTTCAGTCAATTTATACCAATAACTGGATTCCTGTGTAATTACATTTTGTCTGGAATAGTTTTCCCAAACATGATTAGATTCTCTTGGATGAAGGCCTGGTTGATCGCTCATAATTGACTTACTCAGATGAATTACTAGCATTTCACTTGAAAAACGGGAAACTCTTGGTTTTGTAAGTTTGTTTTGTGATTCAGGCTAAGAACTACAACAGCATTAAGTGGTACAGTCACACATCTGTGTCCAGTGGTGGAAAAAGTACTACATTTTTTTTACTTAAGTAAAAGTATCAATACTGCAATGCAGAAATACTGTTGCAAGTAAAAGTCTGGGGAAAAAAAGTTAAAGTACAAAAGTATTGGTATGAAAATGTACTTAAAGTACCAAAAGTAGAAAGTACTCATTATGCAGAATGTCCCGTTTCACAAGTTTTCAAATGTATAAAATGTATAAAAATCTCTTGAAAATAGCAAAAATTCATATAGGGCTGTAGTGGGTAATGTATATTTTCTAATAATAATCAAAATCTACAAAGTAACTAGTAACTAAAGTTTTCAAATAAATGTAGTGAAGTACAAGTACAATATTTGGATCCGATATGTAGTGGAGTAGAAGTAAAAGTATTGGAAATTGGAAATAAGTACAAATGCCTCAAAATTATACTTAAGTACAGTACTCAAGTAAATGTACTTAGTTACTTTCCACCACTGATCAGATGCATTGTAGCCCACGCCTGCCGAGGCGTCAGACCTGACCTGTAAGGCAGTAGCTCTCAAACGTTTTCGAGCCAAGGACCCCCAGGGCTGGAAATTTCCAAAAGGGCACCTAACGCCGGCGGCCAGGATTTGGCATGCATGCTCCAAGACTGGCCCTAGAGTACGCCATGATCTAAGCAACACAGCTGCAGCTAATTAACCCATTAAGGCCTGAGGCCGATTCTACAAATGTCTTCTGAATCCTCACAGTTTTTTTGGAAAAAAAACTATGTTGCTATATCAGTGGTTCTGAAACTTTTTCATGTCAAGGAGACCCCCAAAATTATATGTATTTGGCCGCGGACCCCCATCTCAAAATATTTTGTTCCAGGGACCCCCCAGAAGCAAAGATTTGAGTGACAAATGTTTGCTTAAAAAAAAAAAATATATATATTGACAGATTTGAACAAATCTTCATGATTTAGAAAAAATAGCAGACCTCCAAGCTCATAGCGCGGCACTCGGTGCCGCGCTATGAGCTTGTAGATCTGCTATTTTTGAATAGCCAAAGAAATCTTGAAAATTGACACAGATGAGTTCCCGGTCTTAATCGGTTAATTGAATTAATTCTGCCCCTGTGTTTTATCAAGGTCATGATACAACAACTGTACAACAACAGGTGTATTAGATACAGCTCATTAAGAGTAACACTCATGGAGGAGGGCAGCAGCTCTAATTACGTACATCACCCCTTTCCATGATTATAATTCACTTATGAAACGGGGGGGGGGGGGGGAGTATTTCTCTACAACTAGATTTACAGGCTTTCAAGTCCAGTCCTGTATTGTGCTGATCAGAGCAATGGTCACTGAGTTATGGCCATTTGAAATGTTAGACACTGCTGTAACACTGCTGTAGTGCAGTGGTGGAAAAAGTACTCAAATGTTTTACTTAAGTATCAATACTGCAATGTAAAAATACCCTGTTACAAGTAAAAGTCCGGAATTCTAAATTTACTTTTGTAAAAGTACAAAAGTATTGGTATCAAAATGTACTTAAAGCACCAAAAGTAGAAAGAACTCATTGTGCAGAATGTCCCATTTCACAAGTTTTAAAATGTATTTTGGTACTTTTAAGTATATTTTGATGCCAATACTTTTGTACTTTTATTCAAGTACATTTTTATTACCCGACTTGTACTTGTAACAGAGTATTAATTTACTATGTTGCAATATTGATACTTTTACTTAAGTAAAAAAATGTAGTACTTTTTCCACCAATGGAACCATGTGTACTCTGTCAGAGTTATGGGTCCTTGAAATGAAAGAGTTTGAGAACCCACTGATGTACAGATACAGCATATGAATCAGTATTCCGTACAAAGCCTGGTGGATAATCAAACGCTGGGCTTTGTGCTCAATATCTACCATGAGCACTGGCCTCAGTATGGCCTTTAGTAGAGTGGCGTCTCATTGACATGCACACAGCACAGCGGGCGGGGGGTCCCTGGGTGGTCCATTGATCCATTGATCAATGATGGAACCCCTACGGGTTCATTTGGTTCCATTTGTACGCTCATGTGGGGGGTCCTTGAAATAATTAAACGGTTGGTGAACCACTTGATCTAGTCCCCGGTAGGAAATCAACACAACAACAGCACTTCAACTCTAATTGTATTGTATTTAACCCATTTAGACCGGGAAAGAATCTGTGTAATTTTTTGTTATTTCTTCGGCTATTAAAATATAGCAGATCTACAAGCTACGAGCTTGTAGCTCTGCTATTTTTTGGAAAATCTTGAACTTTTTCTTGAAAAAGTGATAGTTAGCCTTAGCTTAAGTGCGCTAACGTTAGCTCCCCTGTCCCACCTGTTTTAGTCTTTAGGAGGAATGGATCATAGGAAACATCTGTATCTTTAGTCTGCGCAAATCTTTGAATATATATATTTTTTACAAAAGCAAACATTTGTAACTCAAATCTTTGCTTCTGGGGATTCTACAAATGTCTTCTAAATTATGTTGCTATATACTATCAGTGGTTCTCAAACTTTTTTCATGTCAAGGACCACCCAAATGATAGGTATTTGGCTACGGACCCCCATCTCAAAATATTTTCTTTGATTTCAAAATATATATATATATTCAAAAATTAGCACAAAAACAATCACGATAAAAAAAAAAAAGCAGATCTACAAGCTCATAGCGCGGCACCAAGTGCCGCGCTATGAGCTTGTATATCTGCTATTTTTGAATAGCCCAAAGAAATCTTAAAACCACACAGCTGCGTTCCTGGTCTTAATGTGTTAATCGAACATCAGACAACACCTGCTTGTTGACCACGGCTGTTAATTGTGGCTGCTTGTGCTTGAGAGAGCCTTGCCTGCCATATCGGAGCAAATGGCGATACACTGATATCAGCGCTTTGTCCACTTATCAAGTGACCGTCGGAAACGGGGGGAGGGGTAGGGGGTGGTAGTGTGTTTGGAAGGTGACAGAGTGGCTCATTTGAGGTTGTCACCAGGTTCCCCAGGAGCGATGACCCGGGCTCCATGGACGACGGATGGTAGGGGCCACATCAGGCCCCCGTGAGCCTTAGCATGGTGCGCTGCTGCTGCTAGCTACCTGACCGTAAATAGGCCGGGGTGCCGCGGTGCGGTGCGGGGGTGGAAGGTGCTTTGTCATCAGGCACACTGTCTCCCGTCCTGGAGAGAGAGAGAGAGAGAGAGAGAAGGCCAGGCTGAAGTGTTGCCATGTCTGCTTGTTATAAGCGAGCAAAGTCGCTTGTAATTATTGGACGTTTTTTTTGGGCTTGTTTTAAAAAATTGCATATCTACGAGGTCACTGCAACGCGTCGCATCGAGCTCGAAATATCGAAAGTAAGTGGGAAAATCGTTAATATTTTTTAAACATTTTAATAACACAAATGTTGCACGGGAGTGTCCCCTGCACAAAATATTTTCAGATGGGGGGTCTGCGGCCAAATACATATTAATTTAGAGGGTCTTTGACATGAAAACGTTTGAGAACCAGTGCTCTAAAACAACATTAGACAATACAAGTTTGACTGATGCACCGTTTTCATCTCCCTAGTTGCTTCTTCTGGGCTTGTTTTCGTAGAGCTGGTTGCTTTGTTTCTCTGGTGAAAAAGTGGCAACATGGCCAGGCAGGCATGGAACCCAGCCGGGGCCCTGACTCACTGGCAAGATGGGGAATTTATCACAGCGGGGCGATGAGACAAGGATATTATTGTTCCTGTCCTCCGTCTACACCCCCTACCACCCCCACCCCCACCCCCACCCCCGCCTCACTCCTCTCCAGTTCCTCCCAGTGGTGGAAAGTAACCAAGTGCATTTACTCAAGTACTGTACTTGAGTACAAATTTCGAGGTAGTTTTGACTTTATTGACGTTTATACTGCATCTCAGAGGCAAGTGTTGTAGTTTTTACTCCACTACAATATTATTTGAGAACTTTAGTTACTAGTTACTTTGCATATCGTTGCTGTCGGGCAGAAACCTCTTATCTCCATGTTCTAACTTTTTGTGTTTTTTTGTAAATGAATGCTCTACGTGATCATACCACAGCGTCACACAAAAGTACCAAAACAGATCGCAACGTGTTTTGAGCTTGTAGATCTACTACTTTTTATAATTCTGAAAAGTAACAGTTTTGGACATTTCCACCCGACAGAGACAATATTTAGATTACAAATATTACAAAACACACATTAACCAATAAGCCCTACATTTGATACTTTTCCGATTTACAAGCTCGCTATTTTACATTTTTATTTATATATATATATATATTTTTACTACCTTTACCTACTCGTAAGTATAATTTGATGCCAATACTTCATACTTTCACTCAAGCAACATTGTGAATACAGGCCTTTCACTTCTACAACTTCTAGTATTTCTACATTGTGGTATTGCTTCTTTCACTTTAAATAAAGCATCTGAGTCCACCACTCCTGTCCAGTTCCTGTCCTTCTCCACATGGCCTCGTCTCTCTTTCTTCTCAGTTCCTTGCACCCCCCCCCCCCACCCCCCCTCCTTCACATCATTGTCTTCTCTGTACCTTCCTCTTTATCAACTTTACTTCCTGCCTTCTTTCATCTTGGCCATCTTCCATCACTCATCTCTTCCTGTCCAAAACGCAGTCACTCTTGACGTTCTTTCTTTTCTCATTCCACTCTTCCTCCTCTCTCTCTGTCTCTGTCACTGTCTCTCTGTCTCTCTTTCTGTCTCGCTCTATCTCTCTATCTCTCTGTCTCTGTCGCTGACTCTGTCTCTACAGTATGCCTCTGTCTTTCTGTGTGTGACAGAGAGAGACAGAGATAACAATACAGAGAGAGAGAGAGAGAGAGAGAGAGAGAGAGAGAGAGAGAGAGAGAGAGAGAGAGAGAGAGAAAGAGAGAAAGAGACAGAGAGACTGTCTCTCACTGTCTATCTCCGTCTGTCTGTTTCTGTCTGTCTGTCTCTGTCTGTCTGTTCCATTGTCTCCTTTCCTCTTCCTCCCGTTCTGGTTCCACTACTACCTCTGGCCATTCCCACCTCTACGCTGGGTGAAGTACTGTCTCCCAGGGAGCAGGGTAATGTGATCTTCAGGTGGAGGATAATGAGCAGCGCCACCAGCTCCTCTACACACCACTATCCCTATTCACACACTATGGACCGCCTGTCTGTCTGATATAGAGACGTGGACTGAAGGAGAGGGAGTAAGAGACAGAGAGAGGCAGAGAGAGAGAGAGGGGGGGGGAGAGAGGCAGAGAGAGAAAGAAAGAGAGAGACAGAGAGAGACAGACAGACAGACAGACAGACAGACAGACAGAGAGAGAGACAGAGAGAGAGAGGCAGAGAGAGAGAGAGAGAGAGAGAGAGAGAGAGAGAGAGAGAGAGAGAGAGAGAGAGAGAGAGAGAGAGAGAGAGAGAGACATAGACGGTGAACAGGGTGAGGTTGTTTAGGGTCTAGCCTCGTCGCAGCTGCTCTGGGTTTACTGAAATATGCACGGATGAAAAGACCCGACTCTTTCTTGTTTTGTTTTCCACTTTTGTCTCATCTCTCCTCCTCCTCTCTGTTCTTTGAGTCCTTTCGTCTCTTCGCTTCTTTACTTTACTTTCACTTCCAGTTAGAAGAAAGCGTGACGTTAGCTCTGTCTAGTCACCACATTGTTAGCCTGACTGAAGACTGAGATAGAGAGACTTCAAGATGCACTTTTACACTTTTGCAAGTTAGGATGTATTTTTTGGGTGCAACCTCAAAGCAGGTACAGACTACACACACCACGTTCCCCAGGACGTACGTTCTTAGCTTTCATTACCTATCCAAAGATAGTCACAGCGCATCACAGGCACATCACGCTTAACGGCGGTTAAACAGTTTAGAAAAACTCTAAAATTCTGCCTGTAATCTAGGGATCCAACTATAATTGTTTTATCAATCGCATAATCAAGAAGCATGTTTTTTATTATTAAAAAAAAAAACTATCGGTAAAACAACACACAAAAAAGTGTAGTTTTTTTTAGTCTGATTCTGTTGTATACTTCGTCATTCAACAGTGCTGTGCAAAAGATAATAGTCATTTATCTATCATTTCAATAGAACCTGTCACAGAAAATAGCTATTTTCAGCAATTAAGCTTTCCCCACAATAACAGAAAACAGCAAAGACACTAGTATAGAGCCCTGAGGGACTACCGGTCAACAGGGTTTAAGTGGTTGACTGTTAACACCACTGTCATCATCAGCAGTCAGTGAGCTCTCAGATGTCAGTATAGGACCACAATGGAAACGAGTCCCCTGGACCTTTTGGTGTTATCCTTTTCGCCTAAATCAGTGGGTCTCAACCAGTGGTCCTTGGGGGGGGGGGGGGTTCCAGGGGGTCCCCAGCGAAAGGTTTTACATTTTCACCCCTTTATCCATATTGCATATACGTTGGCTATTCAAAAAAAAAAAAAAAATATATATATATATATATACAAAAATATAAATATATACAAGCTCACAGCGCGTCACTTCGTGCCGCACTGCGAGCTTGTATATCTGCTATTTTTGAACATTTTCAAAAAAATCTTGAAAGTGTTGGAAGAATTTTGCATTTTTTTTTAACACAAATCTTCTCTGTTGGGAGTCCCTGGCACAAACAAAATTCAGATGGGGGTCCGCGGCCAAATGTATATCAATTTAGGGGTCCTTGGCATGAAAAAAGGTTGAAAACCACTGGCCTAAATGTCTGACTGTACCTTGTGCTGTTTACATTTCTTACTAATAAAGTATTCAATCAATCAATCAAGTGAATCACGGTCAACCCCAGAGGTCTGCTCAGGCCACATGCTGCCACAATGGTAGGAAGTTGATGCTTGTTCTCCAGTTTGGTTTGTTTACGCGTGTGGCTCTATATACCGACATGAGACGTCCTCCTTAACCCGTTCAACCCGGGAACGCATACTGTGTCATTGTAAGATGTCTTTGGCTATTTAAAAAATTGCAGATATACAAGCTCATAGCGCGGCACCGAGTGCCGCGCTATGAGCTTGTAGATCTGCTATTTTTAAAATGATTTTTTTTTTTTTAATCGTGAACATTTCAATATATATTCTTTGCTTCTGGGGGGTCCCTGGAACTAAATATTTTTGAAATGCGGGGTCCGGGGCCAAATATGTATCATTTTGGGTGGTCCTTGACATGAAAAAGTTTGATAACCACTGATATTATAGCAACATAATTTTTTTTCAAAAAAAAAAAAAGATTTAGAAGACATTTTGTAGAATCACCCAGAGGCAAAGATTTGAGTTACAAATGTTCGCTTAAAAAAATATATAGATATATATATTCAAAGATTTGCAAAAAAAATCATGATTTAAAAAAAAATAGCAGGATCTACAAACTCATTGCTATGAGCTTGTATATCTGCTATTTTTGAATAGAAAGTATAAAATTATGGTTTAAGTGATTACACAGATGCGTTCACGGTTTTAATGGGATAAGAGACTGTTGTTTGATTTCCTGAGATCAGTTCCTCCACCCCCTGAGATTCTTTGTCCACGCCTAGTTGTCTAGTTCAATAATTCTCAAAACAGTTTCATGTCAAGGACGGGAAGATTTGTGTTAAAAAAAAAACTTTTCTTTTCGATTAGCCCTCAGTTTGCTAGGGCAGGGGTTCTCAAACTTTTTCATGTCAAGGACCCCCAAAATGATATGACTTCGTCCGTGGACGCCCATCTGAAAATGTTTTTTTGCCAGGGACATAATGTGAGGGGAAATGTGTGTTAAAAATGTTCACAAAAAAATGTGCAACTTCATAACTTAAACCCGACGGAGACACCACGCTCAGATGCTCTCTCTTGTTGGGTCCCCGGCGTAGCGGCAACTGTTGTCAGCACCACCAGAGAAGATGGATGAATTTTCCACGGGAAAGGGCGGGCGTCTCCTCCGCTTGCTCTCACCCCATTTACATGCTCTTGCTCCGTGCTTTGGCTTTGGCTAATAGCCCAACGGCATGTCAAGCTCATTGCCATCCTGTCACAGTTTTTTGCGTTTTGTTTGTTTACAAAATGTATGCTAATGGAGGGGGGGGGGGGGGGCTATGGATGCGTGGGATCCCCCTCCCCTGCACGCATATACTAGTTCCTGTGACAACAAGGCTGCAGGTTACATTTGGTTTCACAACATGCAGCCCAGGCTCTGATAAAAGATCCTCTTTTACCGATACTCCTCATTGTCACAGGCAGCTGTGAAGGATTGCTCAGCAGAGAGTGTTTGTGTGGCACTGGGCACGTGCACGCGCATGCAGGCAGGCAGGCAGGCAGGCAGGCAGGCAGGCACATGAGCCAGACTGATATCGGTCTGGCCAATGTATCCTATCCACCATTATTTGACTTTTTGGACGACATTGGTATAGGCAATGATGCAGCCAATGTGTCCACTTACCACTTTCAACCTAGCCTCCCTATCTGAACATGTCAATATAGGAGAATGTATGTATGTATCGTTGCTGTCGGGCAGAAGCCTCCATATTTTAACTTCTAGAAGCTCTACAAGCTTGAGCTTGTAGATCTGCTACTTTTGCTGTTTTTGAATTTGAATCCTGAAAAGTAACAGTTTTGGCTTCCACCCGACAAGAGACAATATAGGAGGATAATATATATCAAAGCTCACAATTTCTGAATGGGGGTTTTAACAACATAGTTATTTGTATTTATTTTTATGTATTGTTTTGCGTGTAAGTAAAATGTTTTCCAAATTGATCAGAAAATGTTGTACCTTTTGACAAAATATCTGTTGATCAGGTCTAGGACTCCAAAAGATGTTGCATCGGTCGGGCTCCAACACACACACACACACACGCACGCACGCACGCACACACACACACACACCGCACACACACCGCACACACACACACACACACACACACACACACACACACACACACACACACACACACACACACACACACACACACACACACACACACACACACACACACACACACACACGGGCGCGCGCACACACACACACACACACACACACACTACCCTCTACAGTAGGTGAGTCATACGGAATAACATCTCATAGACTGACAACACTGTTATTGTGCAGGAACATTCAAACTGACACACACACAAAACATCACATCCAAGCTTCTCCAAAGTGGACAAATTCTGGCACAGCGTGACCTTTTCACACGTCACAGCAGTCAGTCAGACACACACACACACACACACACACACACACACACACACACACACACACACACACACACACACACACGCACACACACACTCTGCTCAGGTTGTGTGTGTGTGTGTGTGTGTGTGTGTGTGTGTGTGTGTGTCTGTGTGTGTGTGTGTGTGTGTGTGTGTGTGTGTGTGTGTGTGTGTGTGTGTGTGTGTGTGTGTGTGTGTGTGTGTGCGCGTGTGCGCGTGTGTTGTCTGCTTTCTGGGAACAAATAAGCCTCTGTGCATTGCATTCAAGCTCACACACACACACACACACACACACACACACACACACACACACACACACACACACACACACACACACACACACACACACACACACACACACACAATTTTGGTCTGTGTGATCTAAGCTGGGCGGTGGTCCATTCATGGCAGCTGTAAACACTCCTCAACAAGCTTGACATTCATCACACCTCCATGCTCCTTCCCTCTCCCTCCCTAACACCACACCACAGCCTGTATGGAAACCATGCACCTTCCCTCTCCTTTCCTAACACCACACCACAGCCTGTATGGAAACCATGCTAGAAGCTAGAACCAGATCTAGAAGCTCACAACTTGTTCAGCTTAGCCATAAAGGTAGCTCTCCACTAAACAGACCACTATAGATTACTACAGACAGGCAGTCGAATGAAGTCGGGAGATCAGGCGGTTAGAAGGTGTGAAAAAAAAAAGTTGCTGAATGCACCTGGGAGCTGACGCAGACAGACGGCTACTATGGTGCTAAAAATAGCCTATTGGTCGATGTCTTTTTCAACAACAAGCCCGCTGCTATCCGACGGTCTACAACTTGCAACCCGACGCGACAGTGTACCCACCGCCTATTTAACAGCAGATTTTCGGCAACAGACGCTTTCCAACACTTACCGTCGCCGACAACAGTGGAGAGCTACTTCTACACTAATGTTCCGCCAGAGACTGCACAATATGCTCACATAATAAGTGTACTTATTAATCTGTCGTCTGTTTTCGTACCATAACCACTTGAACCCCATCATACATATTCTGAGGGGAATATTTGCACAAAAAAACTGATCATGCTTGAAATCGGCTATTTTCGGTGAAGAGATTTGTTATAGAGGGAAAACGAGCACACCAATTACAGTGCAACTCAGGTCCGTCTGTTTCTCTACCTTAACTGTTTTATAATAAGGCACTGTGGCGACTACTGATAAATGCTGATGGTGTATAATAATATGCTGTGCATATACATTGTGCATCCGCTGACCTGCTTTATTATATTAGTAGTAGCCTACTGACTCTTTTTTTGCTCTTGTTTTTCTCTCTTTTCTCTGTTTTTCTTTATTATCATTACCTGTGTGCTTCTTCTGTAAGTTGTATGAAGGAAGCCGAACAAAAACAAGTTTATGTAAAGCGACTTTGGGTACTTAGAAAAGCGCTATATAAATCTGAGCTATTATTGTGTTTTACTCTTATGTACCTGTTGTACACAAGATGTAACAACAACCTTGAACCTTGCAGATCAGCTTGTAGATCGGCTATAGTGCACGACACGATGGAGAAGAATCAGAAGAATCAGAATCAGATGGAGGATGAATTATGGATCCATACCTAATTCTTGCTTCATCACCCAGCAAAAATATAGCAGACCTACAAGCTCATCTGTGACAAATTATGAATCACAGTATTATACTCTCCCTGCTCTGTGTCTCTGGTCCCTGATGCCTGTGTGTGTGTGGTTAGCGGTTTCTTTCATCTACTGGATATCCCTTCTCTCTCTCTCTCTCTCTCTCTCTCTCTCTCTCTCTCTCTCTCTCTCTCTCTCTCTCTCTCTCTCTCGCTCTCTCTCTCTCTCCCTCACCCCCCCAGGCTCTCTCTCTCTCTCTCCCTACAACGTCTGCCAATTGTCTGCTCCCTTTCTATGGCCTGTTTTATTGAGCATGGTGGCATTTCTTATGCCCTCTCGCTTCTTCCCTTGGCACCTGGACGTGGGCACAGGGCCTTGGAGGCCAGCAGGCTGCCGGTGGGGTCACTTAGCAACAGGAGGGAGACGGCCAGGGCAGATCTGACAGAAGCCTTGGTGGGCCGGGCAACTGATGGTAGGTGTTTGCCTACCATCTACCATCAGTTGCCACTTAGCCAAGCCAACTTAGCCAAGCTATGCTACTCATACTCAGCGTATGAGTAGCATAGTCAGTCACCATTTCGATGAGAGGTTTACAGAAATGAGTCAGCCTGCTTGTTTACTAGAATGTAGCTGCATACCTGTACTGTAACACTGAATAGACTGTACACTGTGGTAATGGTTCAGGAGATATAGTGTAGAGAGGATCCCTCAATCCCGGCTCACTCTGGCTTAGTGTCCAAGTGTCCTTGAGCAAGACTAACTGCTCCTGATGAGTCGGTGGTGCCTTGCGTGGTTTCCTTCACTGTGTGTGTGTGTGTGTGTGTGTGTGTGTGTGTGTGTGTGTGTGTGTGTGTGTGTGTGTGTGTGTGTGTGTGTGTGTGTGTGTGTGTGTGTGTGTGTGTGTGTGTGTGTGTGTGTGTGTGTGAATGGTGGGTGATGCACATTGTAAAGCGCTCTGGATAAATATGCTACTGTATATAAATACACCATTTACCATTTACCCTTGACTACACTGGACTTTAGCATTAGACTGATGGTCTGACCTTATTGTTCTGAGAGCAATGCACCAAGTTAAGCTCCTTGTGAACATACTTAAACAGTAAAATGATGAAACAATTGTGATTCCACAGTATGTGGGCAGTGGGTTTTAAGGCTTTGCTACACAAATCGATGTCCTCCGTACCTCCATGATAACATCACATGCTCTGTCTGAACGACTGGCAGCTATGAGGTTATTGATCGAGAATGTTTGCTGTCAGCAGCATTAAAATGCAAAGCACACATTTCCAGTTATAGATAAGTTATTATTATATCGTGTTCTATATCGTCGCTGTTGTGCAAGAAACCTTGTATCTAATTTTTTATTCCCGTAAAATAATGGCCTAGTACTACTTTGTT
>NC_137610.1:22431489-22433989 GCF_963280865.1 Gymnoscopelus braueri | reverse complement strand
CCCAGCTGTTTTTTTCCTGTTTTTTTTTAAGGCATGGTCGGTTACATTTTTCTGAGAATCAGTTGCAAAGAGAACCCTCAAAGAGGGAGGACACAGTCAAAGCAGACAGCTGATGGTTGGGGGGCTATGATGGTGACAGCGGTGACACGTTTATTTTCTAGCAATAAACATAATTTAGCACGTTTAGCCTCTTTCTGCGTTCACACTGGGGGTGGCAGAGTGACAGGCTACAAGTCATTTTCAATGGAAGCCATGCTGCGATACTTGTGACGGCGTGACACGCTGCAAATCAAAGTTGATCTGAACTCTTCTTTTTTCAATGCTTCAATGACGCAGTGAAGCATCAATCAATCCTATGCTTTTGTTTCACCATTTTCACTCCCATTCTCTCTCTCTCTCTCTCTCTCCACAATTCCCGCTGCGTTCCGTGAATGGAAGAATTGATTGATTGATTGAATACTTTATTCGTCAGAAATGTAAACAGCACGTCAGACATTAAAGGTATCATGACATTCATTTTCACTTTTTTTATTTTCAATGTTTTATTTGGGGTTTTATGACCTCAATTACACCCAAAAAACCTGAACTTAGAACATTCAGTGGATTTTCTGTGGTCTGGGGTTTTCTGAATAACTAGGCTGAAAAGTAATCTGAGCTTGGCCCTTCGACAGTGAGGTCACAGTCGATTAATCCCGCCCACTCTCCTCCTCGCCCCTCCCCTCCCCTATCCTTTCCTTTGGGGGGGGCGGAGCAGAGGCGATGATTGACAGGCAAAATCCCTCACCAGCGACACCCGCAGGCAAAGATTTCTTTTTTCATTGCAGTTGAAAAGGCTTTAGAAATGTGAGAGAAAAACACCTGCCATGGATCACTGGAATTGAATTTTCACTTAAAACTTTTTGTACACTTTTGAAGGACCAGGACAACGACTTTGAATGTGGTGTAAAAGTGAATGTCATTAAACCTTTAAGACTAAAAGGATAACACAAAAAAAGTCCTGGGCACTTGTTTCCATTGTGGTCCTATGTATTCAATTCAAGTTCAAGTTCAAGTTTTATTAAAACACATCATATCACAATTTCCACAACTTTTTGTTGTTGTTGACTTTTTGCCTATTGTCTGGAATAGTGGAATGGTGGGGAAAAGTCCAAAACTGTTAGCCTACTTTACAGGATTGAAATTCAAAAGTAGCAAAAGTAGCAGATCTACAGTACAAGTTCGAAACTGTGCTGTGTTAAGTGGTCAGATGGGTGGGTCGCTGTGTGCATTTTCTGAGCATTGTTTATTTTAATGATCAATCAATCGATTGTGTTCCGGCTTGGATCCTTGGATCAGCTCAAAACGCTTCGGGCAGCGTTTCGAGCTTGCAGATCTGCTACTTTTGATGCTTTTGTGTGACGCTGTAGTATGATCAAGTAGGACGTTAATTTACAAAAAAACACAAGAATATGGAGATAAGAGGTTTCTGCCCGACAGCAACGCTATAATGAGTAATGACTTGCCCAAAATAGGGATCGATTATGAATCGATTATTTTATTAACACATTCCATGCCAGAGTTTAATCTCATAATGTACTCACCAGTGCCAGCGTTTTATTGTTGTTTTTTTGTTTTTTTCATGTCGCCACAGACCTCGCTAAATAAGTTAAAAGTGCGCGTTCATTTGGTTCTAAACACACAGCGGATCTGTGAGAAACGGCCAGCGAAAACAGTTTCCAAATGCGAGCCGCCATCTTGAAGATACAGCCGATCAACGCTAAACAGTGATCAGCGAGGAGAAAAACAACAACCGAGAAAATCGAGTTTTAAACAGGATCCCAGACAGGAAGCGGATACGATCGAAAAAAACGGAACCCGAATCATTCTGTTTCCGACCGGAAACCGGAAACGGAAATGGATCAAAAAAAATCGGAAAGTGCACCTGGGGCAATTTCAATGGGAATCGGCGGTTCGCGTAGATCTACGCGACTGGCACGCTGCGGCTTTAAATAGGTTCGCGTAGATCTACGCGACTGGCATGCAATGTGTTAATTGTCGATTATTGATTATTATAATTTTTTAAGTAACTGTTGCACCTCCACATATATAATCCCGCCATGTGCCTTGAAGGGGGGGAAAATAAGGCATATGTTTTTTAAAATTTTTATATGTTGACTTTTCGGGACTTCTGCGTTTAGCAACGAGGAAGTCCAGTTCTCAGTGTTTTTGACGATCCGTCAAAAAAAAACGGTTAAAACGTCGGTGAGCGAGTCGCCGTGCCGAGCGTTGTGAAGTCCGCTTTCAGCCGACTCAGCGCAGTCCGAGTTATGTCCCGATATAGGCACAGAATCGTAACTCATATATTCCCCGAAAGTCATATTCTGACTTTTCAACTCATGTTGACGTTTGGTCAAAATTGTCTGAAAAAGTCAAAATAAGACGTACTTTTTGTGAGACAGCATTGGCCAGTGCCCTTGGAGAAAGGCGCCGGTCCCAAGGCGCTGCTCAGCGACTGCAATGC